>NW_017728992.1:94830707-94837002 GCF_001723915.1 Gavialis gangeticus | reverse complement strand
GGGGTGTCTTGGAGATGTGGGTGCTGTGGGTGGATTGTGGGGGAACAGTGGGTGTAGGGCACTGTGTGGGGGGGCTGCTCGGGAGGGGTTGGTCTCCTGACCCCCCACAGGGTGCAGACCCCCCGCACAGCACACAGACTGCCACCCCACAGGGCTCACAGTACCCCTCCCCACAGGACCCACAGCACAACCCCACAGCAGCAGCAGCAGCCATGGGGCTCTCAGGACCACTGCAGCCAGAGCCCCCTGCGGCGCGGGGTGACCCTGATCGCCTCAGATCCAGCACTGCCTGTACTGCCTGATGTGGGGCCAGCCTGGTGTGGCACAACGCGTGGCCGTGCAGCTTCAGGCAGCACTGGGGCCGCTCAGGCTGTCACCTGGGGCCCAGCCCTGCTTGCAGGGACCACATGTCATGCCTGGCTGGGTCCTGCCTCCATTGGCCCCACATGCTGTCGGGTCAGGCCAGTTCCATGGAGGCAGGACCCAGCCCGTTGCAACACGCAGTCCCTGTAAGTGGGGCCAGGTCCTGGGTGACAGCTCGAGAGGCACTGGTGCTGCCTGAAGCCACATGGCCTCACACCATGCCACACCAGCCCCATGAAAAGCAGCATAGGCTCCGAGGCGACTGGGACCACATTGCTGAGGGCTCTGGCTGCAGAGGGCCCTAAGCGCCCCACAGCCACTGCTGGTGTGGGGGGGGGGGCTGTGGGTCCTGTGGGGGACCCACACCCCCCAACCAGGTTCCCACCCCCACACAACCCCCATGGATCTACAGCCCCCCCCCCAATCCCTACTTACTGAGGACAGCGCCTGGGTCACAGCCTTATGCTGCTCCTGCTTGCCCTGCATGCAAAAGCAGGGTGCTAGGGCAGCAGGGGGTACCACAGATATGCTCTGGCTGGATGCCAGGGTGTCTCTGGAGGTCCGAGGCCCAACTTGCCTCAAGACATGGTGGGGAACCGTACCCTATGCCGCTTTTTTCTGGAAATCCAAGTATCAAATTTTTTCACATTTTTTCATTGTTAGTGTGCCTCTTGAGGTGTCTCAAACTGGTAAATTGGTTTGAGACATCACAAGAGGCACATACACACTCATCTGGACACCCCCAGTGAGTTTAAATACAATCCTATTTCACTGGATGCACATTCATGAAAATCCATTAATGCATGAAGTAGGGGGGTCCTTCTCCTTATCACCCATTTTTGTGACTTAAAGTCTTAAATCGAAGACATGTTACAAAAGTAGCAGTTTTTCAGGCCGTGGTACCTAAGTTTTATCTCAGCTTAATAACCTGCAAGGTACCTTGCCTTCACAGACACTTTAACTCATGTTAGCTAATTTAGGTTAGTGAACCCAAGTAAAAAATTCACTTATATTTTGAGGAGCTGAGCTGTTGAACTAATGGAAATGTTTAATTATGAGCAAGATCCTTAACATAAGAGCAGCTCCTTTACTGCAGAACAAGATCTATCTAAAGAAAACCCTGTATTGTTTAAAATTCTTTAAGAAACACAGAGAAATGAATACAAAAACCCCACTGAGTTGTACATCAATTAAGGTTTGTCTAAACATAATGTAAGGCACAACTTTAAAATAAATGAAAAATGAGGTTTCCAACAGCACATAATAGTTCAACTCTACAACCCCCATATTTCAAACTACTTTTACTGCCACCTTAATCCTGCTCCAGAAGGGATACCAGCCTTCCAGCATTACTTTCCTCAAATCTCAGTGTAGATTCACATCGATGCAGAAGAAAAGATGTAAGGATATAAGAGACAGGAAGGAAAGAGAGAGAGACTGTTCTAATATGCTGCAGCGGACATTCAGGAAATTAGGAATAGAGGTGCTAGAAAACAATCTTAATAGGGAAAGAGGTTAAGGTTGGAGTATATTTTTTGCGGTATGCCTCACAAAACTGAAGCCACCTTCTGCCGACAATACTGTTAACCACTGTAGTCAACAAAGACGCAGCAGTTTACATCCAATGAGCTCACAATCTGGCTCTTCTTCCCTGTCCCTGAAACACTTACTTATGTTTGGAAAGGAAACATCCCATCTTCCCCTCTTACTATTACTGTAGAGATTTAACTCTTACTATTTTAGATCCTCTACTGAGATAAACTGAAGGTGGATTCAGCTTATAAAATATGTTAGTCTAGGTCAGCTGGGGATGCAAGACTAGACTGCAAAACTGTTACTTGATGATGGTAGGGAAAAGTAGAACAGCCTGGGAGAGAATTCATAATTTTCATGACAGTATAAAGGGCATTCTTTCCCATCACCAGAGAAAGCTTCCCTTACTTTAAGAGTATACTGAATGCTTTACTTGGATAACAATAGTGTCATGGCTAACAGGGATTCAACATGATGAAAGTGTATATCTTCCACACCACTACTCAGCACTTCCCGATTACTTACTACTTCAGTTTTAAGAAACAAATCATTAAACACAATGACCCCCTACAGCAAGCAGACCACTTATAAGACATCTCCCATTTATCTCAGAGAGCTCTTTTCTACTTAGAAGAAATAAACCTTTTTTACTTAGAAACCAGAACTAGCTAGTATGATTAACAGCTCTTCAAACTGAGAATCTATGAAGTTTTGGGTTTGAAGGGGGGTTTTGTTTGTTTGTTTAAGGAAGGGAAAGAATAAGATATTAAGTAGAAATAAAGCTCTCCAAGGGATCTTCTGAGGTTAAATTACCTTTCATGCCATTTGTACAGAAGCGTTTCTTTCAAACAGCTTGAACAGATGGTTGGGGCACCATTGTCCGTTCACTTGTGTCCACAAACATAAATGATAGCTCTTTGAAATCCTGAACAATAATGATCCTTGTGGTCTCCTAGGAATGGTGTCTGCTAAAGAAATAAAAGGAAAAAAATATAAATACACAGAATCAATTGAAACGAAAAGAGATTAGATAACTGCAACTTAATTTGAAACTACAAAAGAAAGTCATTAAGACATATATGATTGCAAAATCTGGAAGAGTATTTCATTACAAGTATTAAAGAATGTCAAACTAAATAGCAAAGCAGCAGCCATCTAATAATGTGACACGAGAAAGGGTACTGTGATACCTGAAAGCTTGTCTAAATCTATCCCAAGGTAGAGTTATCTACCTATCAATCAACTAAATCTATCCCAACCATGTAGTTGGCCCAATAAAAGACATTACACCCAAACTCTTGCCTGTCACATTTAACAATGCACTGCCATTCTATGCTGAATCAAGAAACTCTTGATCCACATCTAGATATTTATACTATACTTATCCATGTGGATAATTAAAGCATATGATAGCTGAACATTTCAGTAACAAGGCCTTTTTTATTAGATGTTTACAGAACTAGGTAATTAATGATAAAAGAAATAAAGGTAAGATTTTGAAAAAAAGGCATTTGATATGAACAGGGAAACTTATGAAAAAACCTGAAGGATTAGGAATTTTTTTTCCACTTAAAATATGATATATATACAACATAATACTAACAATACTGCCTGCTGTGTCCCAAAAACATCTGTACATACACACACACACTGATGTATAAATGTGTGTGTATATATATCTATATAAAGCCATGTGTGTGTGTATACATGTATATATTTGGGACAAGCCAGGCAATATTTTTAGTTGTGTGATTTGGGCATTGGATAATATGCTTTAAAAAATAATTGAAGGGCTAAATTCCATCCTTGCATAAATGGACTGGTTTCCACTGCAATTCATGGAACCTGTGAAACAAAGGAAATGTGTTACTTAAGCAAAAACTGAGACCATAGCACATATTCACAGCTACAGTATATGTGCATTGTTCTTTGAAGTTTCTCTGCTCTCCCTATTTGCTTTTGTTAAATCATTTGTTGAACAGCCTCTAGTCTAGATTCTTCAGCCTACTGTTGTAAGCAAGTCGTGAGCCAACAATTTATTTACAATCAAGTTATTACAAAGATCCTTAGGGTAAGCTTTCTGTGTGAATACTATGTGGTTACCACAAAACTAAGGCTTTTTTTTTTTTTTACTTTTTCATATGGATATATGTTCTGTTTCTGGTATTATTTTGAAGATCAGTGTCTCTGTTGTGCTACATCTAAAGAGAGAAAAAGAGTCAAGAAGTAGAAAACAACCATAGCTATAGACACAGCTTCAAATAAATCTTTTTGCTATTGTGCTTTATGTTAAATACAGCTTGAATCTGTAGTCATGTTTTTACAAAAAAACCCCACAACACCACATTTTCTGCAGTTATAGATTTAAAAGGCAAAATCTGTACAATCCAGCAATGAATATCTACTGGTCTGAATCTAGGCAGCCTGTTTGATCATAATTCTACTGCAGCAGTCATGAACACCAAGTGCCCCTGGAGGCTGGGTGGGTATGGTGACCACGCGCAGGTGGTGGCAGTGTCGGCAGTGGGGGCATGGCAGTGAGTGGGGAGCTCCCACAGGCAGCTGCAGTGGTATCAGCAGTGCGGGGAGGGTAGCGAGTGCCAACCAGCTATCGGCGACCACCTACAGACACCACCGGCAGCAGCAGCGGCGAGAGGCGGGTGGCGAGCAGCGACTGCCCACAGGTGCCGCTGGCAGTGTCAATAGCACTTTTTGCAGGGGGTGCACTGCCAATCGCAGGGGGTGCATGTGCACCCCCTACACATCGCCAATGGCAGCAGTCCTCAAACTTAGAAACTTCTGAATGTGGTGCTGTTTCAGAATAGCTGTGTGCTTTACAATGTGTCCCCCAACTTATGCATTTCTATAATGTCATATTTTGGGAAATAATCATGCCTGCATCCTGTTTATACATCCTTTTAATATTGAGTCAATTTATGAACATCAAATAATGTCTGTTGCATCTTCAACATCTCATTAAACTCTGCTATCTTATTTACGTGGAAACTGTGGTGAGTATCCTGTCTGCTATTAGAGGTGAAAGCTGGTGTTAGAGGAAGGATATGCAATGACTACTATACTCAAAACTCTCCCTATACCTAAAGAAGGGTGTTTGTTCCAAAAAGCTTGCAAAGAACAATTCTTCCAACTATTTAGTTGGTCTAATAAAAGATATCACATCTACCCAAAGAACCTTATCTGCCTATGTCCTTAGACCAAACATAACTACAACCAAAACTTTATATATAGGACAACATGTGAACACTTCTCTTTTTCCTCTGTTTGTCCTTCCTGAACAAATTAAATCCATCTACAGCAGTACTCCAGTCATGTGAACTATCACATCATCTCTGTGTTTTCTCAACTACATCTTAATCCCCTGGCTGTACTAGGACCTCCAATTCTTCCTCCTCATTCCCCATGCTTCGTAGCTAAACCCCCATTTTTTCTTTTTTAATATAAAAACACATTCCCCTCCTGTTCCCCAACCATTTCTGACTCTTTACCTGCCCTCTCTATCCCCTATAAGTAGTTATTATAAGCCATAGTTAAGTTAAAACACAGGACAAGTTTTGTATGCCACTACTGTAACAAGCCCCTTTTATATTGTCCATATATCACTGTAAATCATTTTATTTTTCATTGATTTTTACTGTTTTATATTGTATTCCTATTATGTTTGTATTGATGTTTACTGTTTTATATTGATATTGTATGTTTTAGGCCTGTTTCTGTAAAGTAGCCAAAGTAATATCAAGTCTCCATCTTGTAATGTCAAGTCTCCATTTTGTGTCTCTTGCCTGGGCATACCCTACTATAATTGTGTTGCAACTATGATTCATACCTACCCGTCCTATGTAAATTGGTTCCTGGATGAATGAGAGTGCTTGAGACATAATGGTAGCAGGCCTAAAAATAGCTCCTGCTGAATGACCGGGCCATCAACTTAATGGCCAGACAGACCTTACATTGACTCTCCCTGAAAACACATACCTAGTGCCAGGACCAGAGACAAAACCCAATATTTGAAAGATAAAGGCTCTCCAAGAAACCAGCAACATGGAAACAAAGAACAGAATAGAAACCAGCAACTCCACCATTGTATCCCACTGGACAATGAGGACACCTGGAACAGCATGACCTCATCCAAACAGAACTGGTCCTTGCCTGGGCATGTCCTTCCCACTGGAGTCACAGGTAGCCCACCTCTAAAAATGGAGTGGTAGAGTGTGACCTCCTTGGGGCGCCCTCTCATCCAGCACCTGACCTACCTAGACAGAAGGACAAGCTGGCAAACCCCTTCTGGAGAAGACATCGCCTTGAAGGAGGCTGACCATCAACAGCAGACTCCAGGGCCTCAGGTAGATACACTGACACCAGCGCTCTCACAATCACTACA
>NW_017728992.1:94826329-94830573 GCF_001723915.1 Gavialis gangeticus | reverse complement strand
TGTGTGTGTGTGCATGCGCGCTAAGGTGACCAGTACCACCCATAACTCAAAGTTTGCATTTATGATTGTATAACTTCACATCCTGTCCAATAAACTAGAATTTATTATGATCCCATGAGTTGGTACTTTGTAGCCAACAGCTTCTCACACTAATATATAAACTTGCAGGTAATAACCAACTGTTCTAATTCTTCCCTGAGAACACTGATAAAAGATACTGATATTACTGACTGTAACTGGGTTCTTATCCAGATCCCCTAGCTCTTTACTAATTACTATTTGCTAGTTTCTGTGATATTATATATCCATACAGGTAACTTCTGTCTCCCTTAGACATGTTGTGTCATCAAAAGTGGGAAAGAAGTGCGTAAGTTAGATTTGGGTCAGTATGTGGAAACTGAAAACATTTATAACTGTGGCCAGAGATGTTATGAACCGTCCTTGGACTAGCACAAAGTCCAGGAACCCTGAAGGAAAAACCTTTCGGGGCTTTCCTCTTTCTAAAGCAGAGAAGGAATATAGATTATTTATTAGCTGGATATTTCTCCCCCTCCCCCCATATGCACACATGCTCTGATATGGACTTCATAATATCCTTCCTCCTCTGGTAAGAGCCTTTTTATTAATTATCCACCGATATTTACATTATGTTTCCTTTAATATCTTCTTATCTGAAACGCACACAAAAAAAAGAGGCAACAGCAATCTGTGCATTAAAATGAGTTCTAAATGCAATAATTATCCCTCCATTACTTAGAATTGCTGGATGCTGTGGCTCAAAATTTATCCATCTCTCTTTGTTTTTTCCATTCTTTCAGTAATTAAACATTATATTTTAAATCTGACTAGAATCTCATAAAACTGTGTTATATAGTTGTTTTAAAATATGCCAAATCGGCCATCACAGCAAAAGAAGAAATAAGTTAATCAATAAAATATGAAAGAGAATTTATCCACCATAATCAGCTGCTGTTAGTATGAAACATGGGACAATGCATTGGAGAGACATGAGCGAATGAATTTCTTGGTGTCATTTAATTCTTTCAGAAAATAGTTATTACAAACGAATTATCCAGTTTTCCCTGTGACCTCCATTAATACAATGTTTTGCAGTCTCTGCTGATTTTAAAAACTTAAACAGTTTGTGAATGATGTTTTCATTGTGACTTTTCCTAAGCTACTTGGTATCTGCTTTACTGTGTGAACCCAATTTATGGATTCTCTAAACACACATACGCACACATCACTTCATAGATTTCATAGACATTAGGGCTGGAAGGGACCTCGGGAGATCATCGAGCCCAGCCCCCTGCTCCAGGGGTAAGAAGTCAGCTGGGGTCAAAGGATCCCTGCAAGATAAACATCCAAATGCCTCTTAAAGGAGGCCAGAGTAGGTGTTTGCACCACCTCTGGCAGCAGTCTGTTCCAGGCCTTGGGGGCTCAGACAGTAAAGAAGTTCTTCCTTATGTCCAGCCTGAAATGGTCTTGGAGGAGTTTATGACAGTTTGACCTTGTCATTCCATGGGGCGCTCTGGTGAACAGACATTCCCCTAGATCCTGATGTACACCCCTTATATACTTATAGGCAGCCACCGTGTCGCCCCTAAGCCTGTGCTTTTCCAGGCTGAAAAATCCCATTGCTCTCAGCCTCTCATCATAAGGCCTGTTCTCCTGCCCTCTGATCATGCTCATGGCTCTCCTCTGCACTCTCTCAAGCTTCTCCAAATCCTTTTTAAATTGTGGAGCCCAGAATTGGATGCAGTACTCCAGCTACGGCCTCATCAAGGCTGAGTACAGCAGGAAGATGACATCCTGGGATTTGCCAGAGAAGAATTTATGGATGCAAGCCAGAGTTTTGCTCACTTCGCTGGCTGCAACATCACATTGGTGGCATATTCATCTTGTGGTCAATCATGACCCCCAAGTCCCTTTCAGCCGTTGTGCTAGCAAGTGTAGCACTGCCAAGCCTATAAGCATGCTGTAGGTTTTTCTTCCCAAGGTGGAGTACCTTACATTTTTTGGTGTTGAATGCCATCAGGTTTTCTCCTGCTCATTTTCCAAGCCTGTCCAGGTCGGCCTGGATCACCATCCTGTCCTTGGGTGTGGATGCTTTACCCCAAAGTTTGGTGTCATCAACAAACTTGGCCAGTCCGCTTCTGACACCAATATCCACATCATTAATGAAGATGTTGAAAAGAATAGGCCCAAGGACAGAACCTTGGGGCACCCCACTGGTCACGGCACACCACGATGATTTATTTCCAACAGCTACCACTCTCTGGGTCCGACCTCGGAGCCAACTCCCCAGCCAGTGGACCGTGATGTAGCTGAGACTGCAGTTGGCCAATTTAGGTTGGCTATTATGAAGAATTTTCTCCTTATGAGGGTAATGAAGCACCGGAACAGAATACCTAGAGTACAGGCCAACAATATTTTTCACCCCAGGCTGGTGCTTTTGACCTGGCCCCCTGCTATGGGCACTCCCTGGCTCCTGCAAGAGCTCAAGTTGCCTACTCTTATACTTGCTGCAGACACCCAACCAACCTCCAGTGATGGCAAGCATGGGCAAAGGGATCAACAAGGAGGGTTCATGAGTAGCATGCTGAAGAGGGGATGAGTGGATCCGTGCATTTGCATGATCCCAATCCTCCAGGACGTATCAGAGCTTTCTGGGCCAGATCTGGCTCAGGAGCCACAGATTGCCAACTCTAGAAAATCTGTGAAGTCTCAATCCTCAGAAGTTTCTACAAGCAGGTCAGGCAAACGTTTGGATGCAATACCTTAGACAGGGATCCTGCCTTGAATAAGGGGTTAGACTAGATGATCTCCTGAGCCAAAACTCCAGTCCTAGTTTTCTATGAATATATCTGCAGTATCACAACAGCAATTACAGTTGAGAGTTTCAGCTTCAGTTTTAGTTTTTATTAAAGTTTCCATGGTTCTCAACCAATCTATCATTATGGCCATTTTTTACATTTAGTATTTGTATTGTATTACTGCACACATTCTTGTACCACGCTAAACCAGTGCATTCACAGGCACTCATTTACATTCCATACAGCCAAAGATTCCACTACGGTTATGGCTACAGTGATGAGAACTTTTTGGGCACACAGTAGTAATCAAGGTCCCAGACCTTCAACAAACTCTTTGCAGATAGACCCTGGCACCTGCATAAAACCCCACTAATATCATTACTGTACTAGGGACAAGAAAGTATGAACTTCAGTCATAAGTCCCTGCATCTAAACATAATTAAGGAAAAGTAACAATGAGGAAAGACACAACAAACAAATCCTATCTACCTGAAAACTTGATAAAGCAAACCACAAAATTAAGGTAAAGACCATTTCCCATTCTAGTGAAATGCAGACACCTGTATTAGCATATATTGTGCACATCAGCTTCCCAAGCTACAGTTCAAGTTAGATTAGAGAAAGAGCGTGTGAGAAAGAGAGAAATTCAAGTAGATAGAACTGACACTGAACCAGGAAGCTAATATGCTGTATATGGGTCCTATCATTTGAATTGTTTTGAAATGACCATAAATGAATGTGAACTTACCTTATGTCTTATCTATATAAAAGGGTATTGCTAGGTATTACTACCATTGCAACATGTTAAATGGTCTTAAGATTGGAGTGTCCACATATTAAGGTAAGAAAAGAAAAGGTAAGAAAAGGCCCTCTGAGGCCTCATCTAGAAAAGTGGAGATGTGTGGATTGCGGTGCCGCAGACCCACCTGCAGCACCCCACGCTGCTGCCTTGTAGAACATGAGACTGGGAGATCCCATGGTCAAAAAAAAACCATGCCAAAACGAAGAGGGGCGGTGCACACAGCAGCAGAACACACCACCCAAAACCAAAGCCTGGTCAGCTAGAGCCACACTCTGGCTGCCAGCCAGGCTCCCTGATGCAGGAGTGCTGCAGCTGCAGCTCCCTGAGGCACCCAGAACCCCAGGTAAGGCTGTTGGGGCCAGCACAGTTGCTGGCCCAAGCCTCACCTACCCTACCCAGGGTAACCAGCCGTGCACTAGAGTGCGCATGGCACAGGTGCTCCCCAGGGACAACAGTGGAACAAGGTGTGGAAACACAGATTCCCACTTGTCTGGACACGGCCTGAAAGCCTCAAAGTTGCATCTTTTCAGGCAAGGATTATCTCTAGCTCGTGTTAGGCAGCTCATGTTGCAGTAACATCAGTCTGTTCCATGGGACCAATACCAGCAATCTGCAGTCTTCCCAGT
>NW_017728992.1:94818011-94826279 GCF_001723915.1 Gavialis gangeticus | reverse complement strand
AGTGGAGGTTTTCCCAGGTCCCCAATTGCGCCGCCCCCCGCGGGCCCCCCCCCCCCCAGACAATCTATCATCCAGAACTCTACTGCCCCAGACTGACAAAGACCAGAGGAAAGCCAGGCAATGGCAGGTGAGTGGGGAGCCGGAGGAGGGGATGGTGAGCAGGGAGTTGCCAGGGAGCCACAAGTAAGCAGGAACTGCTGGAGAGCCATAGAGCAAATTTGGCAGCTCCTAGCCATGCCCCTGTTTGCCTACCCTCTTGCAGCAAGTCAGAGCTGTAACCCTAAGCGTGATAGCTCGTAGCATGTGCTAAATTTAATACCGCCTACCAGGGAAATGAGAGTTAACGTGCAAACTGCAGTGTGTTGCACCCAGTTCCAGCAGTATAATGTCCTTAATACCTAGCTCAGATATAGTTTGGTATCATGGTGGGATGTGGCCAGCTGGGTCTGGGACCACTCAGGGATCAAGGTGGGTGAGCAGAATCTGGGGACAGAGAGGGTCAGGGAGCTGAGAGGTGAATCAGAGAGGGGAGTTTGGATCAAGTCAGAGGATCGGGGATGGGTCGTGGATCAGGTATAAGCCCTGTTGCTCAGACACTTCCTATTCTTTCTTAAAGCTTTAAGGGCAGGAAGGGGAGAGTCAGTTGACTCCAGCTGGCCTCTCCAGTGACAATGAGTGGGAAGAGAGTTAAAGCCCTGCTGGAGGCTTCAAGCTACCCTTGACCAGTCCAGGTGATCAGCTGAAGGGCAGGAGGCTGAGACAAATGGTTGCACTGGCCAGCCTGAGGCTCCTGGTTTGAGGCTGTGACCTGACATTCAGTAGCAATTAGGTGGAAAGATCACCACCTGCTAAAATCACCAATATAACTGCCTAGGGCATCTAGGTTTTCCTTTGAGTTTTCCTAGCTAGTGACTAGGCTGGACTCTGCTTAATTTATAAGATTTAGTAAAACAACAGCCTGAGGTGATAGTACTGCAAAAAACACATAGCAAATTAAACTGGCTGCAAAAAACACATAGCAAATTAAACACAGCTTCAGTAGTGGTATGAGGGGGATGTCATTTGAAGAAAATACCAAACCATGCACACATTTTATTAGCATTTGCAGAGTGAAGCTTTCCTAGGTGCAATTTGAGGAGTACCTAAAATATGCAATTCAATCTACTACCTACAATTCTCAACCACTTCAAAGTCTAATTCCAGTTTCCATCTACACTAAATCCTACAGTTGAATCCACTTTCAGGCCGAGTGCCCTGATTAACAGCTCTATAATGTCCACATTCTCAGTTGGATAAAACATTTCTTGTTTAAAACTAATCCCTTCTCCTCTGGACGCTGGCAATTTGAGCATCAAGGGAATGAATCCCTGCTGTTTGGTGCTGCCACTCACATCATGGGCATGTGTGGTTGTTCTGAGCCATGATTTCTTATCCTCCTCAGCGATCACTGTGAAGCACAATAGTAGATGGGTTACTGTGACACATGCAGCTCACCAGTTGCCCAATATGCCTATTAAAAGACCAGTGCAACTTCATAACCATCAGCTGAACTTCTAATGATTCTATCAGTACTTACTTAACTAGCTTAAGCTCTGGCAGCCCCACTGTCAGTGCAGAGCCCCTGTGCCTTGGTAAGACCAGAGAGACCCAGGGAAGCTGTTTCCCCTGCATTCTCTGGTCTCGCTGAAACTGCTGCAGTGGTGGCTCTGCTCTCAGTGCACAGCTGCAGCTCAACTAAACCAGAGAGCCTCAGGGAAGCACACTTCCTCGGGGCTCTCTGGTGTCACCAAAACTGAGCCTCCCAACAGTAATACCATGTGGCCAGGGGAAGGAAGCAGGCTTCCCCAGCTCCATGGACTCTCTGCAATTAAGCTGCTCAGAGCAGTTGGTCTCAATGGGGTGGGGGGGACACCACCAGAACGTAAGGATGGGAATGAGTAGCGTTGCTAGGAGCTGTGCATCCTGGGATGCTGAAGGAATGAGAGAGTGAAGTGTTTTACCTCCCCTGACTATTCAGACAATACCCTGGAATGGCATGGGTAAAACATTTCCAAAATTAACCTCCTTTAGAGTGGCTTATCGTTAAAACATGTAGAGGGTACTTATGCCAGTTTAACACCCTTTAACAGGTGAACGGTTTCATTTTAAGTGTCTTTATGATGGTTAAAGTAACCTGTGACAATGCCCTAAGTTTAATATTTGTGTGAACAACAACAAAGACAGGGTGCTACAACATTTGTTATAACCTGTGAATTAGAACTGAAGGAAAGCTTTGTTCTATCTAAAATGCATGGGTACTATACAGGGCATTGCCAGAAAACAAAGGTCTTAATGGAAAATAAAATTGAGCAAAATGTTTCAAAATTAAAAATAGTTTATCATGCCACACAACAAAATGGAAAAAAAAATGAATCTTTTGAAATTAAAAAAGAATGGGGACACCCTTCCTCCATCCTCAAAGTAGCCAGTAGTGTGGTAGTTACAGCACTCTCTGGAAATATAGAGAAACGGCATGGCTTATAAAAGCTTATGGCTCTCTGAACAATTCAGTCTCTAAGGTACCACCCTGCCCTGCCTTCTGCCTGACTTCAGACTAACACATCTAACTGCCCTGGATCCAAATCCAATTTCAAAGCAGGAACCTGAACATGGATCAGGTGAGTAGTCTAACACCAGACTGTTGTCTATTCTAGCTGCCTCTTGGTTTTGAAAGTTCTCTGTTTCATTTCAATATGACCCAGCAAAATAGTCATGGCTCTACAACCCTGTCTCTAACCATTAATCAGCATTCCCATCCTTATTATTGTATTACATCCTTTAAAAATGTTTAAAACAGCATGCTGAAAAAGATTGTGAAAAACCAAAATCATTTCAAGTGGACCACTACTGCTAAGACATGCAGTTCTTGTGCTTCCAGAGGGAAATTATTCATGGGATACAAAACAGTTTATTTTTTGGGCAGTACACAACGACAGGGACAGAAGATTGCTTCTGTTAGTGAGGATACTAGTGACAGAACAGGAGGTAGTAAAGGGTGAGCAAAATACAACCCACGGGTCATATCTAGCCCACCAACTGACTGGATTCAGCTCATGGGTGGGCAGCAGTGCTGGCAGCTGTGTGGTGCTGGGTGGCCAGGGCTGCTTCAAGCATGCTGGGTCCTTTCCCTCTCTGGGCCAGGGCTGCACCAGCATGGAAGTAGAAGCAGGAACCTGTCTGCAGTTGCTGTCCTGCACCTTCACCCCGCCCCCACCCCAAGTCCAGACCCAGCCGTTATCCAAATGCGGCTGGCAGCTTCCTGGCTAGAGTTCTGTGTGCAGGGTGGGAGGAGGGAGGTATGCTACATCTACAGGAGGGCTCAGCTTCCACACCAGTTGCAGCTTGCATCTGTAGCATTGCCCCTCCCTGCCCTTGCCCCAACCCAGAAGATGCTGGCCATGTTTGGGCAGTGGACGCAGCCAGCAGCTGCCAGGTCCAGACTCAGGTGTGGTTTGGGGTATGCTAAAGCCACAGGTGGGTGGACTTCAGAGGCTGGGAGGGGAGAGATGTGCTAATGCTGCAGGTGGGTTCAGGCTTCCACACTGGTTGTAGCCCTAGGAGGGAGGAAGGGAGAGAGAGAGAGGTGTGGCCCCTGACAGGTCACCAAAACTCATTAAGTGGCCTGCCAACTCAAAAAACTGCCCACCCCTGAAGTAGTAGTAAAACACAGATCTCACTTTTTCTGAGAGGTCAGAGATGAGATACAGAGCATAGTTATTGGGATATGGAACCTTTCCCATTTCTGGGGGGGAACACTAATAATGGCACATGGAGCTCATCACCAAAAGGACGGTAGCTGAGGACCTATTAATGATGGGATGAAAAGCATTCTCCCACTCTCTAGGGTCCCATGGGAAATATTTGTGATAGGACACTGGGTATTTCCTCAGTCAGGGAGAAATTACTGAAGATATGTAGAATACTTTGTATCCAAGGATAACACTATTGATGGCTCAAGAGACAGTGTTTGATAAGGTATGTAAATTCTGTGTTTCAGAGCTTCTGCCTATCACCTGCATAAGACAGAAAGCATTTTTATTTTCTCCCTGAACGTGCTTCCTGGTTTATGGGAGTGTCTTTTTGCCTTCCTCTGTGGCATAAGTTATTGAATTATTATGGGAGACTTGCTCAAGAGTAATGGTGATTTTGGGGTACTCAGAAAACTCTTAGTTTGTGGCTGGTATACCTTGTTCATGCTCAGGGCTAATGGATTGTCAAATTTGAGAACAGCAAGGAATATTCTCTAGGTCAGATTGGCAAGAACCATTATGTTCGTATATTTTTACCTAACAAACTTCCTGACATTGTGAAGCTAGCACTTTTTTCTCTGTTCCTGTGAGACACTGTATGTTTGAAGGTCTGGGTATTATTGTTGTTCTTGTAGAGATTTTTGTTTGCTTGTTTCTGCATCCAGGTACCCAAGTTTTGTAATAAGGATGCTTTGTGGCTGTGATATGTAGAAGGGGCCAATGTGAGTGTTCTCATGGGCCTTTTTGGACTAAATATTTATTACAGAGACAGAAAATTATTTGGGCCTGTGGGCCACACAGGCAATTTTGGGGAGCTGTCTCAGGCCAGTAAGCACCCTCCTCTCCCTGCCATGCACCCTGCATATCCTCCCTGCTACCACCACCAGCATCCAGCACCAGCTGAGTTAACAGCCTGAGCCCTACCCCCAGCCCGCACCCACTCCAGACTCACCCTGGCCAGAGTGGTCCAGCTCTAAACTAGCTGGGACCCACATGCACAGCCCTGACCCTGGCCAGCCCTGCGCTTCCTCTGGACTGGCCAGCACACAACAAGCTGTGGTGGCGACCAGGCAGAAGCTGCTGCTGGGCATGGGTAAAAAATAGCCACTGCTACTGGGCCCTTCTTGCTGCAGCTGCCTGGAGTCCATGCCTTGCAGTTCCTCTCCACTGCCACTGCTGCTGCCTAGAGGTGGTGGCAGAGAGGTGCTGCAGGGCAGCCTGGGTGCAGGCTTCAGGTGGCTACAGCAAGAAGGACCCAGCAGCAGTAAGGGGAGAAGTGGCCATTTTTCCCCCACACCTAGTAGTAGCTTCTGCCTGGTCACCACCATTGCCACCGCTCATCATGAGCAGAAGGGTCTGGACCAGGCCCAGGGCTGTGAGTGTGGGTCCTGGCTGATCTGGAGCTGGTCCACTCCAGCTGGGGTGGGTCTGGAGGAAGCAGGTACCCACCAGTCTCCATAGAGCCAGGGCCAGCTGTGGGGCCAGCCTAGAAATGGAGTCCAGTCATGGAGCTTCCCCAACCTTGCTGCATGCCCGGGCACAGCAGGACGTACCATGGGCCAGGCAGCACCCTCGGCAGGCCAGATCCAGCCTGCAGATCATATTTTGGCCATTCCTGATCTACTACATGCTTTCCTGTCATCATAATTGTCAGCTGTAGCCTTGAACCTGGGGCCTCAGCCTACCTGGCAGAGCGACTCATCTGGGCTGCCACAGAGCACTGGGGCAGACAGATGGCCAGAACCCTCCAATTGGGCCAAGCTAGATGCCCACTTCCTGCCACCAAAGTAACCAGCCAGGGTCAGCTGACCCTTCATCCCTTCCAAATCAAACCCTGACATGGAAGAGGAAGTGTCTGGGCAATGACTTTCTATCTTGGATCCAGGCTGTTGCAGTCTTGGCTTGTGCTGCTACTGGCTTCCTGACAGATCCTCCAGACACCTGACCTGGCTTGCCCATGTGCCCTGAGTTTTGCCTGACCCAATTCTGGTTTGATTTGCTGGATACCTGACCTGGGTAGCCTTTTGACCCCATGTTCTGCCTGACTGTCACAGAGCTCTCAGGTGCCCTATGACTGAGAGCAGAAATGGCTAGGGAGAGACCCCTAGTGGTGGGAAAGGGGAAGCTCAGCTGCCAGTCACCAGGACTGCGCAGGTGCTGGTTGCCAGGGCAACCAGGGAAACAGAGACAGGAAGGGGCGGAGCTTAGCCCTTCTTAAGCCCAGGCAGGAGGCCAGGAGGACAGTTTCCCTCCGGTGGCTGAGGTAGGAGGAACTCAGCCAGCACAAAGGGAAGAACTCTGATGGTAGGAACATCCCCTGGTTCCTGCTGGGGGCTGGTGCGCTTGCTGTCTCTGGTAGGGATGGATTCTTACTTTTTGATCAGGACGGTCTAGGTTTTATGTTGTAGCCCAGGGGCTTTGTATTCTTGTGTTTATTGGTTTTACCAGAGGACTGGGAGAAGCTGTTAGGGGTTGGAGGAGGCCTCATAGGGACTCCACAGTAACGTGGGGGTTCCTGGCATCGGAGAGGGTGCAGCATTGTTTGGGGTGCGTTGGCCCCAGTCCAGAGTTAGGGGGCAGTGAGGAGCCCGGAGTTGGCACGGGCGAGAAGTCCCGAAATGGGCAGCGTGGGACAGGCTAGAGGGTGCCAGTAAGGGCGCGGGCTGTGAGACAAGCTAGAGGGAGCCGGTGAGGGTTCAGGCTGAGGAATAAGCCAGAAAGAGTCCACACGGTGCAGAGAGTAGGACAGACCTGAAGAACACCAGATATACCGCAGCCCAAGCCTCACAGATGTAAGGGGAGGAAAGGAGCCGCAGATAGCACCTCAGGCACCGAGACGGAAAATAGGCAGCCTCCCATTTGATTAAGATCTTCCAATCAAGGAAATAACAACAAGGCATGGCAGGAGAGAAGGTGGGCGGTTGGCCCTTGATCGGTGTTGCGGGACCACGAATAGACGGCCCCGGGGAGGCACAACTGTCACACTGACCCTCTGGATCTCTGACTCAGCTCTCCACATGGATCTTCTGGCTTCCCTACACTGACTCATCATGCTTACCTCACACCTTGGCTGATTCTCCTGACCCTGAGGTAACCCACAGACCTGACCGCCTAAGTCCTGACATGACAGTAATGGAACTAGAACTCAATAACCTGACCTGGCCCTCCCAGACCTATGTTCACAGAAACATTAAATTTCAAACTAACACTTATTCACAAATATCAAGTTAAACACTAAGGGGGAAGATGAAATGAACATTAGTTATCATAAGAAAGATCAAAAGCCTTAATCTTCTAGCTTTGACTAAGTTGTGTCAAAACCATCATGTTTTAATTACTCTTTTAAACAGTAGAGATAAAGTACAGAAGTGTGGGCAGAGACAACTTTCTTAAGGAATAATGAAGTACTTTACTTGTGATCATAATAGTTCACAGGTACATAAATACATTTTTACAATTTGTTTGTTGTATATAGTCTATGGTATAAATTGTTATAAAAATTCATCAAAATAGATGATTACACGTAGTAGGTGGTAGCACATGTCAGTGTACAGGGCAGTTTCAAGAAGCCAAGAAATCTGTTGTCTATCCCCAGTTTTGCTACTGATTTTTGTGACCTTGGGCAAGGTACTATATTTTTCTATACCTTAGTTTTTCCTTCTGTGAAATGGGGAAGAGGATACCTTCACGAGCATTCACTTTCACGGTGTGCACTACCAAATAGAAGGTCCAAACTGGGGCTAAGGCAGGGAGGGGGGGAGGAGAAGAGGGAAATACTAATATGTTCAGATAATTTTAAAGTAATACCTAATACTTATTGTTGGTGCTTACAGAAACAAAACCGCTAAAGTCATTTTGGTACACTTGTTCTTGACCTTTTCAAAGATTCCAATGTAAAAAGTAAATGTAAGTTCCAGAAAACTGATTTCAAATTATTATTCTGTTTATCTACCTGGTCTTTTTGTAGTGCCAATAATAAATACAGCATCTAGAGCTGCACTGATACATTGGTCCATAACATATCAGCACTGATAAAAGGAAAATTGACATTATTGGCAATCGGCTTTCTTTGGCTAATGTAACCAATAATGTCACCAATAAATGCCATGTGCATGTGCTCAGCCACAGTGCGTACGTTGCCAGAAGTGCAGTCCAGCAGCTTGGAAACCAGCATTTAACTGGTAAGTCTATGGGGGGCGGGGAGTGGCATAGGGGTACAGATCGAGGCCTCCACAGTAAGGGAGGGAGTGTGCTGGGGCTGACCAGCCAGGACAGGGCAGAGCATGGGACAGAGCCGTGAGCAGCTTATCCAGCAGGCTTGAGGGGGGCTCCCACTGCATACATCCCCAGAGTGGCATGGGGGGCATATGCCCCCCAGATCTGTGTGTGGGATAAGGGTGGGCTGCTGCTGCAGGCTGGGGCCAGGGGTGGGGGTAGTGCCAGGCTCTTCCTGAAGGGGGTTGGGGGCATGTACTGGGGA
>NW_017728992.1:94817582-94817857 GCF_001723915.1 Gavialis gangeticus | reverse complement strand
TGGGCTGGGAGTCCGTTTGGGCCGGGCTGGGCAGGGTGGGGTAGGAACCGGCAGTGCTGGGGGGGGGGCTGCAGGGGGCCTACACAACTACCCCAAAATTCATCATGGCCCCCCCATAGTCCCCTTCTCAGCACCTTTGCTAACTGCCCTGAATGCAGCCCCCATCCAAACTCCTGCCTGGAAGAACCCAGCACCACCCTTGGCCCCATCCCACCCTTGCTGCACACACAGATTGGGTGGCATGTGCCCTCCCATGCCTCCCCAGGGGTGTGTGC
>NW_017728992.1:94795773-94812582 GCF_001723915.1 Gavialis gangeticus | reverse complement strand
TTGCACTTGTGTAACTAGGCTTACTGTGCACTTCCCTTACTGTGCTGCCTGGACAACTTGCTCATGGCTCTGTCCAATACCCCACCCTGCTCTAGCTGGGCAGCACCACCCCCTGACCCAGCCCTATTCCCTCCCTCAACACGGGGGCCTCAATCTGCACCCCCCCCCCGGCTGCCTCCCTCCCCCCTACACCCCTTCCCCACAACAGATTTACCAGCCGGATGCTACTCTCCAAGCTGCTGGGCTGCATATTGGCAGTTGGATCGGTATCAGCCAGTATGGCCATCTGTATCGGCCCAAAAAATCTTTAGTGGTACACCCCTAACAGCATCAGTTCCAACACTTTCTGGTATCACTACTCTCAAAGCACCTACCCATACACACTAAGCAAAATGAAGGAGCAAGGTTAAAAATGGCAGAGAAAGCATTTTAATAATTTCAAAAAAAGGATTTTCCTTAACATAAATTAAATGGATAAATAATGATTTACATATAAGCTCTTAGCAGCCCTGTGTAGATTAGGCAGGAAAACTGAGGTTTTCCCAGTTTCAAGTCAGACACAGGAAAATTCTCACTTAAGGAGGACCACTGGAACAGAAACACCATGCCTGAGCAGTTTCAAAGGAGCAATATTGTCTGGGAGCATCATGGGACATCAGAAGCAAGCTATTTAATTTTTTAACAGTCCCAGCTCCAGACAGTTTGCAGTCCAGATCCAAGACATCTAAGTTTAAAAACCTTTCCTTACCTGTATTGGATCTAGACTGTAAACTGTTTACAGCACACAATTTAAGTGTGTGTGTGGGGAGGGGGAATCTCTTTCTTATGTGCTAACAACTAAATGTAGAGCCCATCAAAGTGTAGGTATAATTTAGGTTATTTTGGACCATGTGCATCAACTTTACACTTACCTATACTGAATGTGTTCTGTCATTTAGCTGCACATTTGCTCAACAGTGCAAGAACCTTTTGTAGCTCCTCACAGTCCACCTTGGTTTAATTTCTAATCTATAAGTGAACCTGTATGCCTTGCTATAACCCACGCCATTTTGAGGCCTTGACATAACTAACACCATTAGCTCGATATGGGGCAAGCATGTAGCTGCTGGGCAGGGTGACCTACTTATATGACCTATTTGGCTGTAACAATGAAATACCCAGCAATAAGAAACTTGAGACACAGACTGTGGGTAACAAAGTAATGGGGATAGTTGCTATGAAGGGGTGATTGGTGGGAGCCTGTGACTACCAGTGGGAGCTTGTCAATCATGTGAAAGAAAAAAAAAAAGTTGTAAGGACATGTACATAGTCAAAGCAGAAGCTCAACATTTGAAAAGCCAGAGAAGGAAACAACAACTTGCTGCTGTGATTGTAACCCTGGTCCAGTGACAACACCTGGCCAGGCAATACCTGGCCACATCATTTGGAAGACCTATGTAAGGATACCTTTGTAATCTGTTTGGAGTTTTGTTTTGGTACTACTTAAAGGTGTCATAAATTCTGAATGAGGCCAGAATTGCCTCAATTATCAGTTTATTCTGTCCATGCCACTCATTAAATCAAAACTGAGTAAAGCAGACCTACCCTCTGAGCCTTTGATGGGGGACCCTGTCAAAGGGTTTTTGGAAGTCCAAGTATACCATGTGAGCTGGATCACGTGCATATTGACACCCTCAAAGAACTCTAGTAGGTTGGTGAGGCAGTTTCCCTTCAACAAATCCATGCTGATCCATCCCTAGCAAATCATGTTAATCCATGTGCTGAACAATTCTTTTTTTAATCATGTCTACCAGTTTTCCAGGAACAGAAGTCAGACTTGTGACCCATAGTTCCCTAGGTACCTTCTACAGCTCTTTTAAAATACTGGACTCACACTGGGAACTGTTCAGTTCTCTGGTCCTGAGGCTGTTTTCTAATGCTAGGTTAACATACTGCAGTTCAGAGTTTGGCAATTTTTGGTCTAACCTCCTTGAAGGCCCTAGGTGATATTTCAGTGAATGTTAACGTCAATTCAATGCCTACATGTGATTCACCCTCCTTCTGATGGCCTGAAGGTTGTACATTCACAAAACTTCATAGTTGACTCCCTGCATAATCCAAATGAGTTTCCCAACCATAAGCCTGAGGTATCCGTGAATACTGTATTTTCTTTTTCCCATTATCAGTTGGCTGTTTTTTTTGGTTTGGTTTTGTTTGGGCATGAAAAATAAACATGTCACCACTGTAGTAGTGTTGTCAGAGGAAAAGCTTGCTGCAGAAGAAATGGCAGGATCCCCATATGGAATCTGTCAGAAATGCTAATAAGGACTTGAAACACCATGAATCCAGGTTAATGCATTATATACTTAATCTATTCTAGCAGGCACTTAGTCTGTTAATAGTTACTGGATACTAAATAAACATATATAGCCAAACTATGACTTTTACAACCTGAAAGGAGTGGTAATGTAGTTTCACTGCTGCAAGAGAAAACCAGGAATCGTACTATGACTTGGTCAAAATCCATCCCTGGCTCCTTCCCCTGTGCTTCCCAAGATGAAGTATGTTACTGTTCCTTTTTGTAGCAGAAGATACTTCCTCTATGCTCTCAGTCAGCTGCTCTTGCCAGTAAGCTGTAGAGTGGAGCCAAAAATATTCTCCAGTTGCTCATGCAGGGAGTATCAGGTGAAAAGCTCCTCCTCCCCTTACCACTATCAGAATCACAGAATGATCAGAGATAAGCAGAACAACTGATGGAGGGTCTTCTTTACCCCTCTGTATAGCCAAGAAATGACTGTAATGATATAGCCCACTACAATAAGAGAGTTCCACCCCCCCTTGTCCCAAAGACTAGACAATCCAAATTAAACCAAGTTTTAACAAGCCGGAATATAATTTGAAGGAGCAGAGAAAGCAGGACAGCAGTTATAACAGTACAAGGTGTGATTTTTTGGAAGCTATGCACAGAGCCAATTTGAATGCTCAAGATCTGTGTTTTCTTAAAGATGTAAGCAAACAAGATACAGGGTGTCATCTGTGGTTAAACTTGGCACCTGCTTAGACATAATTAAGAGATCTCCCAAACTCTGCTGGCCACAAAAGAGGAACTTATTGCCAATACGGCATCCCAGATTCTTTCCAAACTTTTCCCTTTCATTTTGTTCTATTAAGGAACCATGCCACTGGATACATCCCATTCATCTTCCATGTTGTTCTCTTAGATCTTATTTGTATTACAATTTTATCAGAGCCCACAAAACAAACAAGTCTCCACTATAATTGGTATCTTATAGACACAGAGTTGGAAATATGCCAGGCCCCAAAGAGTAAATAAACTGCATTGGCAGATACTAATTTAATGACACAATGGGATCTGAACCAGATCCCTACAATCAAGTGTTCTGTCATGCCATAAGTGCATGGCAGGAGGCTTGATTTTTGAGATCAGTGATAAAACTGTCAGATCCCAATGGCACGAGCTGATGCAGGGAGCATGGGACAAGGGACCAGTCCCCAATGCCGCACTTCCTGAGGCACCCTTTTAACTTGCTGGCATGAATACTTGTGCACTGGCAAGTTGAAAGGCATATGTGATTCAGCTTAGCATAGGGCTGACCTGAGAGCAGCTTTAAACTTACTGGGCAGAGGAAGCCCATCACACATTCAATTTAAAGCAAAATTCAAAACAGCAACAAAGATGGTCCATGTTAAATAGCACTGAATTGACATGAAATGTAGACCATCTTTGTGGCTGGTTTGCCAGTCATAGATAGGTTGAGATACCTCACCACAAAAACTTAAGAGATACTTGCTGAAGATCCAACAGAAGTGCTAAAAATGAGACTTTAGTAAGTGCCTATCCAGTGCTTCTTAATATCAAATAAAGATGTAAATAAAACGACACACACAATTTCTCTGTATACACACACATTACCTAGGGACCTCTGGTCTCCACAAGACCTCTTATCTTTCTTTTTCTGTTTATCATCCGTATTCCCAAAGTGGATCAAGTTTTATCATGCATCCTATTTCTCCATGTAAAAACAGCATGCAGTTGGAATGGTGGCCCACTGTAAAGTGTGGGTTGACCATGAGTTTCTTCTTCTCCGCATTCTTCCTGCATAAGCAGATGCAAATGGTTGACATGAAACAGTACAAATGATCTGTCTCTTGACCTCATCTATAATGGTCATTTTTGGGAAGCCCTTGCCTCCTGCCTTCATCTGAACCCTAACATTTTCTGATGTTTCCTAAATGTGTAACGAGAGAGAAATATATAAAGAGGAGACAAAAGATTTCTTCTCTAGCTAAGCTTTTCTCTGTCTTTTTTTGGCACAGAATACAGGCATGCTCAAAAGTTTGATATAACTGAAGACAATATTCAGAATATTCATAATTTAGTGCCCCTGGAAAAAAAAGTATGAGTTTTTTGGTTTTTTTGTTTTGTTTTGTTTGTTTGGGGGAGGGGGGTAGGACTTATCAGTGAGATCAATTAAAGAAAGTGTACTTGGTGGTTATAAGCCAAGTGTTTTTGGAGCTTATGAACACCTAAGCATGACATAGACAAGTCTTCAGGAGGTCACAGTCGGAAGCAAAAGAACCTTTTAAACTCTTAATTTTTCTAGACTTCCAAGAAAAATTCTACTCTTGGATATGATCCCACATGAGAAGATAAGGGATTTGTTTCTTTTGGTGGGATGTTGAGCCTGGGGGTTAAAATAGGAAGGCAGTTTCAACTTAGCAATGGTACAGCAAATGTCATTAACACATTGTGTTAATTTTTAAAACTTATTTTAGAAGTGATTTAGGGTGGTTTACTCTTACACATCCTATAGAAATCTAAGTGGCTCTTGTATAATTATCTAGTACAAGGCTTCGTAGCTTATTCAGATAAGGCAGCAGTATGCTCCTGAAAAATTCAAAATAAATTAAACCTGGCAACTTGTTATTTCACAGCAGTGTTACTGCAGAGATAAGCATTAATTAGTTTTGACTCTTATTATTGTATCATTGCTACTTAGTAAGCACAAAATCTTTCAATGTGTTGTAAACTTTTTACACATTTCCTGTCTCAGAACATAGTTAATTAAATGCAGAGGAGCCAAGGCATAGCAAGCTGGGAGTACCCAGGGCTGGGGGAGAAGTGGGTAAAGGGGTATGCTGACCACTGTAGATGGTGGGGAAGGAGGGATATGGGTGAGTGAAAGAAGGCTTACCTTCCTGGGCTACTACTGCAACTGCCAGGGGAATGTAGGGGGAGCACCCTTCTGCTCATTCCACTTACCACCCCTCTTCCCCCAGATATACTACTTGGTGCAGTGCTGCCCTACCCAGCTCCAATGGGCTGCTCCTGCTGTGGCAAAGACTCATTGGAGTGGGAGGGTGTTGGGAGGGAGTTCTGGCATCCTGTTGTAATCAGTGCCCAGTACTAGTGCCTTGTTTGCCCTGCCCTAGAAACACTACTTCTTATGAGCCTGGGATGAATCAGAAAACACTGCAATAAGAAAGGTACTCCAGACTTGACTATTTGGGGTATCCCTCTACTTATCTCGGGCAGTATCTGGGAGAGGTTCTTGCCCATAAAAAGGAAGGATATTTATTTGGAATGTTTTGTGCTTCTTATATAATTTTCCAGTTTTGGTGCATGATTAACCTTTTTGTGTGGCAAATCTTTGTGACAGAATTAATCTTTTTATTAAAGCTAAGACGACCTGCCTCTTTAATATTATTGCATACCAAACTAAAGCAAGAATAAAATAAAGCCCTTCTGGCATGGCTTCTTTGCACTTTTTCACTCTCTAAAATCGTTTAGGTGAGCTAATATGCTGCTTGAGTAACTATAACCTAATAGAAGCAGTTATTCCAAAGTACTGTTTCCATTACTTTGTCTCTCTAGTGCAACACAGAAGAAGGAAAGTTCATGAACAACCAACATTAAAGTGCATCTATAACCACTACTCTGTATGCTACTGCTATTCCTGAACTCTTACCTGGTAGTATCCTCCAGAATGGAGGGGGAAAGTGTCACAATATATCACAAACAGCTAAAACCCTATTTCTGCATTGTTGTTTTTAATACACAAATAATATAAATAAATATATGGAAAGGTTTCATTTAAACAATTCAGTGCACAACAGTGATTCACAAAGAATTCACAAAGAATAACATACACAAACACACAAAATGTTTGAGGATGTTTTGAGGATAGCATATCTATATCACACACATAGTGTTATCAGTAAGATGCTAGTATGGACCATCATATATAAATTACTGTATTCATGAACGCAGTATTCCTGTCCTCCTCTATGAAATTTTTCCTAAAATCCTGGAAAACTACTGAAACATACCATTATAATGCAAATATAGTCAAGTAGACTCAATACAAACACATACTCTTACATCTTGTAAAACTGGATTAGCCATACATATCTTTGGAATCCAGTGGAATAAAATCAGTTTAATTTATTAAGTGGTAGACACCTGTACCCAAAGTTTTAAATGAAAATAAAACATTTATTACTGAAAAAATGTAGTCTATCAAAGTCAGCTTTTAAACATCAGACTTGTGCATTCACCCAAAGTAAGCAATTTATTGTGATGAGGCAGTGAATTCAGAAATCTTTTTCATTGTCATAAATCTTCAACAAAAAGCTGAAGAGTAGATTTTATGCCAAAGCTATTAAAATTGCAAAACAATTTGTCAAGGCAACTTAAAAAAGTCCATCACCATCACCACTTTTGAAGACATGATCTGAAATCACCTAATTACAGTATTTACTCAAATTTAAGATGACGTACTTTGACTTCACTTTGGGGCCGTACATGGAAAATTTATAAATGTATTCTAATTTTTCAGGTATAAAATCTAAATACCAGAGGGTTGTCTTATATTGCTCCCTCCCTCCCCCCCAAAACACATACACATACTGGTACAATAGGGTAAGCAGTGGTGGGGTAAGCAGTGGTACTCACCCTTGCCCTCTACCCCACCTCCACCTTTTCTCCCTGCATTCCCCCCAACCCCAGCTCCTCCTAGTCTCTACCTCTCCCTCCTCACTCATCCCAGTCTCTGCCTCTTCCCCTACTCCTTACTGTCAGACACTGCTTGGGCTCTGTTCCCTCCCATAGAACAGCACGTGGAAGCTCAGCCTTGCCCAGGCATGCAGCAGTGTTGGTATTGCTGATTGGCTGAGCAGCGGAAGGAGTTTCCATGCACTCCATGTCCAGGAGGGAACCCAGCCCCAACTGAAGCCAAGCTGCACCTGACAGTAATGGGGAGGTGGTGAGGGAAGAGGTAGAGGGAGAAGACAGAAGCTGCAGAGGGCAAACAGAGCTGAGGACAGGAAGCTCCTGAACGTCTGACTAGCCCAAACTCAGACTCAAGGTCAGAGCCAGAGCTGCAACAGCTACCTGCCCCTCCCTCCATTCTGTATGTGAATTTAAGATGAGAGAATTCCATGCCCCCATGTTGATTGAGGGGAGAAAACCTCATCTCAGATTCAAGTAAATACAGTAAGTATCACATACTAACACAATATGAAGCTGGCATACTAAATCTTCACTTTATTTCTAGAGCTTAATTTGTCTTAGAGATGTTTGTTGCAAAATTACAAGTATATAGAAAACAATAAGCACTTTCAAAGTACATGTTTATAGAATCAGGGCTGGAAGGGACCTCCAGGGTCATCTGATCCAACCCTCTGCATGACTGCAGAAATGCTATTCCTAAACTCTCTCTACCAAATCCTTATCCAGCCGCCTCTTGAACATCTCCAATGAAGAAGATTCTACCACTTTCCTTGACAGTATATTATGTTTCCTTACTGTTCCAACAGTATAGAAAATTTTCCTTAGATCTAACCTAAATCTGTTTTGCTGTAATTTAAAACAATTGCTTTATGTCCAGTCCTTTGATGTGAAAAAGAACAGTTGTTTTCCCTCTTCTTTACAGAAGCCTTTCAAATATTTGAAGACTGCCATCTTGTTACCCCTTAATGTTTCTTCAAATTAAAAATGCCTACACCTCTCAACTCTTCCTCATACAGCTTACCTTATAACCTTGCTATCATTTTCTTTCTTGCCTCTGGACTCCTTCTAGCTTCTCTATATCCTTCTTAAAATGTAGAGCCCAGAACAGAACAGAAGCCCTAACTACCACCAAAATAGCGATACTATCATCTCTAATGTTTTACACCTAATACTCCTGTTGATGCAACCCATGACTCATGTTGAGTTTGTGATCCACCAAAACCCCCAGATCCTTCTCAACAAAGCTACAACTCATTCAGCTATCTTTTATTCAGTATTAGTACTTTAGCTTATTTCCGCTTAAGTAGAGCACCTTACATTTGTCTGCCTTGAATTTCATTCCATTGTGTGTAGCCCAAATCTCCAATCTATCAAGAACTGTTTGAGTTCTACTTCTATGCTCAAAAGTGCTTGCAGCCCTTTCCAGTTTTGTCTCATCTGTAACTTTGATTAGGAAGTTTAATTATAGTTTGAAAACACCCCTCTGTTACATTGCACATTGAATTCAATACAAAAATAGCTCATTTCTAATAAGGGGTAATCATTCACTTTAAAACAATGCAAAAATGACCTGCCAAGAACTATGTTACATGCACATGAAAAAATAAAAATAAAAACATTGTTGTGGAACTTGGGCTGTTTGGGGGAGGAGGGAATTGCAATAGTTCACTCAACAATATACCTTATCCCTTTAAACGTGAATCCAACTTCTAAGAGGCATTCTGAAAACTAAGGCAGGAAACTTCCCTCTCTCTCTTTTATTATACTATAGGGAGATCTATCAAAGGTGCAGCTTAGTTATTTAGGACCCCAAGTATCAAGAGTCTAAACCCCTGACTCAAAGGAAAGAAATTAATGGGTTGGGGGTGCCGGGTTCCCAAACCTTCCCCTGTTTTAGTGCATCTTTTGTTACATATATTTCTGCATTCTAAAACTGATTAAAGGACTGGAAGTGGAATGATAGGTCTGGATCACTTAGTAAGTTAGGCTCATCTGAATAACATTCACTTTAGTACAGTCAACTGCAAGGGCAGACAAAGCAACAAAGATTGAAGGTTACATTGATGTAAAGGTTCTCAATCTTTTTAGCCTCAAGGCACCCACTTGTTTTTGTGACTATGGAAAAAGAATAGAGCATTCTTTTGTTGTAATGAACTCAAAAAGACCATAACCAGCTCCAAATGTGTTTGACACTCTGGATTCTTATTTGAAATCCCTGGGTTCATCTTGTGAATCATGTAGGTGTTTGCATGTCTAACAGTGCTAATATTGTATGGTTCCCCTTGGAACACTTAGAAGGATCTCATGGCACCCCAAAGGTACCACACTACCCTAGCTGAGAATCACCCCATATGAATGATGCTGCGATTAAGACAGTTAATACAATCCTGCAAAGTCCTTCCAGGGTAATATAACAGTAGAGAGATGATACTATTCTAAATACAGTGTTCAGAAAATCGTTATTGAAGTAAGATGTCTACCTCTAGAGTCTAACCAGAGAAGGATGCTTAAAGGCCCCTATACAAAAGAACTATAAAAAATTATCTGAGGTCTGGAAAAAAAAAATCCTTACATGGAAAGACTTAGGAACTTTATACTTAGATTACCAAAGAGAAAGTTAAATAGTGGCTTCATCATAGTCCATACCAGTGGTGGCCAATCTATGGCATGCCTGTCACGAGTGATATGGGAAGCTAGTGTTTTTGGTGCACAAGCCCCAAGTACCAAATTAAAGGGGCACTGGCCATGGGAGTTGGGGCAGCACTTAGGGAGGGGACAGAGGTTGCAGATTGGTGCTAGCTCAAGAGTTTGGCCCCACAGCAGCTGCAGGGGTTTCCACTAAATTCAGGGTTGCTACTTCCTGACTGCAATGGGATTCAATAGCACTGGGCAATGATGGTGGCTTGTTATTGGAATGGCACTTTCATGTTCTGCAAATAACTTGTGGTACGCTACCCAAAAGTTTGGTCTGTGGGTACAGACAGAAGTGCAGTTCCCTGCTGGAACTGAGAACACTTTGTAGGAATCCTTCTGAGTTACAACGATCTCCTGGAACAAACAGAAGTTGACTGTTGGTTCCACGGGTTAGGGGAATCAAGCTACTGTCTGCAAGCCAGCCAGCCCCACCTCTCCCCCAACCTGTCCATGGTTCAGAATAGGAGAAGGGGAAAGGGAGCAGACGGAGCTTGTTCTAAGGGTTCCCCAGAAAATACTGGAGGGCAGGTTGGGTGAATTGGAGCCCTCCCACCTCAGGGTGGGGGGCTCCAATATACCCACCCCATCCTCCAGCAAAGGCTGAAAATCCCCCAGACTAAACTCTCTCTGTTCTCTTTCCCCACTCCCATTCTGAAAACAGCTCAAACCTCGCAGACAGAGTGTCTTCCGTAACTTCTGTCTGCACTATTTTGAAACATCTTCATTTGACCCCTCATGCAATGTTTGGTCACAGCTTGTGTTTGGTCATGGCTATAAACTGCTTTCTGTGGCCAGATCAGACAAAAATTGTAACTTCCGTCCGCACCCTATATGTATCAGTGTACCTGTGTAGATGGCTCTTTATTTTGCAAAAGGGGCATAACAACAGGTCCAACAGATCATGGGTACAAAATACACAGCCCATTGGCCAGATACCTTTGGACCTACTCTATTCAGCCCATGGGTCTCCTGGTG
Source organism: Gavialis gangeticus (assembly GCF_001723915.1). NCBI lineage: Eukaryota > Metazoa > Chordata > Crocodylia > Gavialidae > Gavialis > Gavialis gangeticus. The sequence goes on along the minus strand of NW_017728992.1, from coordinate 94,801,901 downwards.
GGCCAGAGGCATAGCTCAGGGAACAGCAGAGTTGGCTGAGAAATCTGGGGCCCAATTTTATATGGCTGCTGGTGGCCAGGGGGGAGAGTGAAGACAGTGCCAACCTAGCCTTGTTTGCCCTGCAGCCACTTGGGTTGTGGCTGTTCACCTTGCCACGCCACTGACACCAGCTCCAGTACAGCTGTTACTACCACTGCTTCCACCACTTCCTCCACAGATCCAGCTTTCAAGGAGGCCCAAAGTCCATATCCAGCCCATATGGAGCCCCAGGGTCCCAATTTGACCTGGAAAATGGGGTGTGTTTGAAACCTCTTGCAATAGATGGAAGCTGAAGACAGATAAATTCATACTACAGATAACATTCCGAAGTTTGAACAATGAATGTAATTCAATTGTAAAACAATTTGTTAATTCTCCACTTGTGGTCTTTAAATCAAGACAGTATCTCTAAAAAAGTATTCTTGCTTAAACCTTAGAATTTTGGCACAATGCAGGAATAGCTAGATGAAATTCTTTGACAAGTAGTACGTAGAGTATTAGATTTTAAATGAGCAAAGGGGTGCCTTCTAGTCTTAAAAAAAAAAATCAAAGAATCCTTCTACTCACATGGCACAAATTGGCCTCTGAGGATTTATTTTATTTGCTTAGGATAGTATAGTCCATAAAGGGACTCAAGTCTTGTGCCTGGATACCAAGCAGAAAATGTTATCAACTGCAATACTAGACAGGGTTTAAATGCTATTTTATTATGTCAAAATACAGCTCAATTTGTGAGGTGCTCTTGAATCTATTTATATGGTTTGCAGTTTCCCCATTATAAGGTGCAAACTCCATTCTTCTCCATTATATAGACCTGGAGGACTGATCACAGCCAGTAAAAAAAAAAACAAAAAACAACCTAATGTGAATAACAGGTTTTTCCTTTTGGAGGATGACTATATGAAGTGGCTTACACAAAGGATTCTTCAGTATGGGATGCTTCAGCTTGGAGAAGTGTAGGCTTGGGGTGGACTCGGTGGCAGCCTATAAATGCATAAGGGGTGTGGCATCAGGATCTGTGAGAATGTCTGTTCACCAGGGCTCCCCAAGGTAAGACAAGGTCAAATGGTCACAAACTGCTAGAAGGCCATTTTAGACCGGCCGTAAGTAAAAACTTCTTTACCGTCCAAGTCTCCAGAGTCTGGAATAGACTCCTAGCAGAAGTGGTGCAAGCACCTACTCTGGACACATTAAAGAAGGATTTGGATCTTTATCTTGCTGGGGTCATCTGACTCCAGCTGACTTCTTGCTCTTTGGGCAGGGGGCTGGACCCGATGATCTTATGAGGTCCCTTCTAGCCCTAATGTTTATAAAATCTATAAGGGTCACTTCAGCAAAATGGAGTGCAGATCTCAGGATTTCATAAGAGGTGAAATCTTGATGCTAGAAACCATTTGGAATTTTTCCATTGACTGCAAAGACCCAGGATTTAACACTAGAACAGTAAATGCTAGGCTAGATGCATTAGAATTGGTATGCCCTCATTTTTCTGTTTCAAAATGAAATGGCAATGGTGGTGAAGTGGTAGAGAAGCATTAAGCGAATGCCATCTATTACTGAGAGGTTCAAATTACTTTAATGAATGCTTTTACTTATCTACAGACAACCCAGCAATTATCTAATCTATCTCCCGGTCAATACTGAATTGATCTCTACAGTACATTTCCTATTGGTTTGCCCATTTAGTTTTATGACACCAAAATTATTACAATTTTTCTTTTACCTTTATTTTCGGAGAATATTTTTCTGCCTAACAGAACTCACTGATAAATGAAGTTCTGGTTTTGCTTGCTCTGTAACAGCAGTAGGTAGTTGTAAGAGACATACTGTACATAAAATACCAATGACAGAATCATCTAAGCGTATAAACAGACATGTCTGAAGCAGGATCAGCTGTGTCAGGATGCATCTATAGAGACATCACTGCAGCTGTTGTCCCAGAGGATGGAGCCACTTCTGGGGCTTCAGAGGCCCAATGCTGTGGGACAACAGCCATGTAGCCATGCCCCAACTCAGGGCATGTTTGCAAGTGGGGAAATCACCACAGTTCCCCCACTTGTAGATGTGCACCCCAAATCAGGGTACAGCAGCATGATACATGCACTGCAGGAATCCCCTGCATGGGGGTTCCCCCTCCACACGTGCAGACATACACCCTGGGAAATTCTCCTGCTGAGGGATTCCTGAGGCGCACATGATTGGGCCTCCAAAGCCCTGAGAGTACTTGCCCAGAATGGCTGGAGACACAAGCAAATGTCTCTCCAGACACGAACAGACCTCAGCCACAAAAAGGCAGCACAAACCCTGACTAGAAATAGCCCAGCTCATGAATTTTGGCTTTTGTGTCATGACAAAGGGCTGAGATGTCTATTCACTTTGGTTTTGTGCCTCAATAAAAATGTTTATGGCATTACAAAGGTGACATTATTTGCTGCCTAAGAAGGTTCTGCTTTCTTATTTATGGGTAGGGGAGCAATGCAGGTAATTTCTATTGACTTTAATGGGAATTATATGCATAAGTCTCTTGTAAGTTAATGGAAAAAATGGACCTTTAATTTTTACACAAGAGAAATAAAGTAAATCAGGCACTCGAAAAAAAGACGGGAGAATCTATTTCGCTTATATATTCAAAAAGGTTTTAACTGTGCATTATGTCTGTGGCTTTATGCAGTAGCTGTGATCCTGAAAGCTCTCTAATTTATAAATATTTAATGAATACCTTTTCAAAAGCTTACAAGAAACATGTTTAAATGATGACCTGCAAGGCTGGTTAACAGGCTAAACATAAAGCACCAGAGTTACTGCTTATGTTCTCAGCTGTTTTTTTAAAACTTGGGCATTAGTGGTCAGTGGCATATCCTGCTCTAGCAAAGGTTACCAGCTCCACACAGACAGAATCTTAGAGTAATAAAAATATTTTTAATAGCATAGATTTTCTTGATTTCAGGCCCTTCTTCTCACAGGTCTGATTATTTACACAACACAGCTGGGGGTGTAGATGAAGTGAAGTGTACCAAATAAATAAAAAGCCACTGCTCTGAACAGCATGCAACCTACAAATGTGCAAGCAGATTCAATACAACAGTGTACAGCTGGAATAAACACAGAATGGTGTATGGCTGCAATAACCAGACTGCATCACTAAATAGAGGGAAAATGGTAGTCCAGTATTTTGTGAGAAAAGTGAGAGAAATTCTCCCACTACCACCAAATACAACATATTTTCAGTAACTTGCTTTCCTCACTGTGCTTATACCCAGCTAAGAAAGGCAGATTACAAAATACAAGACATCCACATCCACAGTTCTGGCAGTTCCCCATAGCTCTACTGCAGCAGCTGTGATACCAGAAAATCAAGTGCACCTTCCATTACTGAATGGACTGCTATAGCTAGCTAATGGTGTAGGAGTGCCTACACACACAGAGATACATCTTCTGCTGGCTGCTAGATACTGTCAGGCAGAAGTGGTATAGGATGGCTCTGCTGATGTAGAGGAGATCTGAGAGTAAATGTACTCAAAATTTTTGCTGAAAAAAACTTAGCTTCTAGTAAATAGTTTACATGCTGTATGCATATGAAAAGACAGCTGATTTTTTTTTTTCAAAGAAGCCCACCATCCCCTTGGAACTGAGAACAGAACAAGTGCAGTATTCACCACAGAATGTGAAAAGTATTCTGTACTGCCTGCCCCCAGGGGATAATGCAACAAGTTGAAATTCAATATTTTGGGGTTCTGTTATTTCTAATTTTCTATTTCAAGCAGGACGACTGCTACTCTTGCTCTTGTCATTTGGGTTTTGATAGGGTGTAAACAACCCAAGTGAGATCAGAGGTCCCACCATGTAAATAAATGCACATAATGCAATGAACTTCCCAGCCTGAAGTTCTTAGTCTCAACAGACAAAACTGACTAAGGAGAGAAGAAAGGAAAGACCTATGCTAAAAAAATTCTTAGCGATCTAGTTACTATCAAACAATTGGTTTGTGACAGAGCTGAGAATTTAATGCAGCTGGTCCTAGACCAGTGTATAATCAGAAATCCATCCTTCCTTTTAAAGTCCACTCTCATGCAGTATAAATTTTGGTAAATCACAACTAATAAATGAATCAGAATTTATACTAGCAGCCTGCGATCCTCAGGGTGAAAATTTTATATCAATTTAGATTAAGCATTCTTGTTTTTATACAGATAATTATATGCATCTTTCACAGATCTTTTCCACCTTAAAAATGACAACATACTATGATTGTTAATTGCACCCAGAGTAGCATAACAGGTGAATCTTTAGATTAGCATCCCTATGATCCACAAAATTGAGAGATGGATTTAAGAAAAAATAAAGCAGGAAAATCCTTCCTGACATTTTCCAATAATATGACTAAGGTCCCTGAAACATTACTTTTATGACCATTAACATGTTAATCATGCCATGAATGGCAGTGGTGCCATGTGTTTACCCAATTTACTGCTCCATAAAATGGCAAACTGGTCACAAAGCTGTTCCACATATAATATAGAACATATTTGTGACTGGTGTGTATGTAGTCTCAAATTGAATGTGTGGTATGCTCACACACTGGGACTGTCTGGGATCTGATAATATGAACCAGCACAGAGCTGACAATCACCTGAAGGTCCACAGCAGACCCCACAGCAGCCCCCAGTCTCCATGGGCTGATCCAGTCCAGAGCAGGCAAAGACAAGGGGTTCCCCCTCCTTGAGGGAGTTTAAACCCCCTATGACACACCCTGGCCCCAGGTGCAACTGGGAATGTCTCTGAGACCTTCCTAGGGTGCTCTTGTACCTTCAGGGGTTCTCTTCACCTGCAAATCCCTTCCTGCACTCTGCTGCTCAACAAGTGAGAACCAGCTGAGATGTGCCAGGGACCAGCTCCTTGGCCTGTGGTGCCTCAGCTTTACTGGTCTCGCTCAGAAAAGAGGGATCCCCTTTTCCATAGAATGGGGCAGTATCTGTAGTCAAAAACTCTGGAATCACAAGTGGGGTAGAAAAAGATAACAAAAAGATGCCTTATAAAAGAACAAGCATAAGAAATCAGTAAACATATGTTGAGATATGGACAGAAAATATCAGAACAATAAATCTGTTTTGCACCTTAAATCCAAGGATGCAGGATCCTTAGCCAGCTTCAACAGGTTAAGAAGCAGTTTACATCTCCAACCTCTGTCAGAGCATCCTGTAGTTTCCCCTACCAGGTTGCTTTACTCAGCTTCATGGACTGAAGGATCACAGCCTCCCCTGTACAAGGGAAGACTGAAGACAAAACCATACTCTTCAGGCAGGCTTACATACAGTTGTTTACCTGGCTACTCACATACATTACCTCTTGGATTCTTGGGGGGATGGTCAATGCTATACCTGTAATCTTCCTTCCCCCCTCTTAAGGTACATGGTTGCCAAAGCAGAAATCCCTCCTGATCTAATTAGGACCAGAGGAACATATGCATCCTTCCAGACATGGAGATTTGCTAATTTAATATACTGCTTATCTTCCCCCAATAGTTTGACTACACTAGTTTGACTATTCTTCAAGCCTCTTCTTTAGAAAAGTGAATTCATCATTGCCTGGCAAGGCCTGGCTCCCATACCTCAGCACAGGTTGGCATGAGAGATGAGTAAACAACACAAGTCAAATGCTAATTCTAAGCCATTATTACTCTTCAGCTATTTAAGATTGTAGTCTTTCCTAGGTGTCAGAGACATTCATTGTTTAGTACCTGAAATATTGTGCAATCCCGGCCTTAATATGACACATAAGAAATATATTTTATATCCGATACCACAAGGCATATAAATACTAAGACAATATGCCTAAATAAAGCTTAACATTACCTTTATGTAGAGACAACACATGCCATTTCAGTAAAACAAACTCAAGGAATCATGCAAGACAAACCACAAAGCCCTTAATTCTCAACATTCCCCTGTGTCTGACAGCCCTCCGGGTGCTCCCAGCACCAGAGATTTCATAGTTTCATAGTAGGTAGGGTCGGAAGGCACCTGAGCAGATCATCAAGTCCGACCCCCTGCCATTGCAGGAAAGGGTACTGGGTCAAATGACCCTGGCCA
>NW_017728992.1:94784553-94790773 GCF_001723915.1 Gavialis gangeticus | reverse complement strand
ATCACCTCCTTGGACCTGCTCAAGATGCATCTGTGGATGCACAACAAGGTATGGTTGGCTTTCCTGACCACATCCCCACATTGTCAGCCCATGTTCATTGTGGCATCAATGATGACTCCTAGGTCCTTTTCAGCCTCGGCACTGATGAGAAGGGAGTTCCCCAGCCTGTAGGTATGCTGCTGGCTTTTCCTCCCCAGGTGCAGTACCCTGCACTTGTCAGTGTTGATCCCCATCCTGTTCCCATTGGCCCACCCCTGTAACCTGTTTAGATCTGATTGCAGCCTATTCCTTCCTCCTAGCATGCCCACTTCTCCCCACATCTTGGTGCCATCTACGAATTTGAACAGGGTGCTTTTTGCCCCCTCATCCAAGTCACTGATGAACATGTTGAACAGGACCGAGCCCTGCATAACCCCACTGCCCACATCCCTCCAGGTTGAATAAGACCCGTCTGCCACTACTCTCTGGGTGCGGCCCACCAGCCAGTTAGTGACCCATCTGACTGTGTAGGCACCAACACCACAATCTCCTAGTATTTTTATGAGAATGGGGTGAGAGACCATGTCGAAGGCCTTCCTAAAGTCCAGAAAGACTACATCCACTGCGACACCTGCATCTAAGGATTTGGTGACCTGGTCATAAAAGGTCACCAGGTTTTAATCTCCACTGCAGGGAAAGCCCACCCACAGGAGAGCTTTTAGTGTCCCATAACTGGCAGTGAAGTCTGAGGTGCTGGCATGATTCATGATTGGGATATGCCCCTGATTCCCATTATCTTTTGTTCTGCCACGCACATGTGGCTTGGTTATATGTACAACTGTTGAGATCAAGGATCAGATCCCATCACACGATGATATGAACATCTAGTGACATTAGCTGCTGTTTGTTCAGTTGGCCTAAACAGAATGAAGTCTTTCCTTTAAGGAAACAAGAAAAAACTCTAAAACATTTTGATTGTGAAAGAAAAACAGGACTCAACCTCCCACCCCAGGGTCTCCTTGACAGAAGATCTTACAGAAGAAAATCATCCGACCATAGTGCAAAAACACCAAGTCTGAAGCCTTGCAAATTAATCAGAACTGTAACTGTTGTTCTTTCCCTCCAGAAGATCAGAGAATTGGAAGGGGAGGAGGGGGAGGTGGCAGAAGAGAAACCTGCACTTTAATTTCTGTATGAAACTTTTAACAAGGGAAAAAACCTGCAACTGCTCCAACTGGGGGGGGAGGAAAATCAAGGCTTGAAGGTAGGAAAACTTTGATCATACCCTTTTTAAGAAAAAAGAAATTTCACCTCTTCAAAGCTTCAGCCAAGCAGAACTAAGTTATTAAGCAGCAAGAAAAGTTAAATAAAAGCCCCTTAGAACAACCAAGGGCAAACTGACAGGTATAATAGCTTAATTTATTGCCTACCACAGAGGAATTAAAATAATAATATATTTTTATTGGGACAACTGAAAGTCATACATAGTCAGCTGAGATCTGAATGATGTAAAACATTAAAATTTTTACCTTTGATGGCTTTCTTTAATGATTTATCTTTTTCTTCCAAATGAATTTGTTTTTCACAAAATGATTAGGGCCATCATCACTTAGCATTTATAATGCCATAAAACTTTCCTTCTTAAATACTATTGCTGGTGGGGGGAAGGGAGTAGTTACTTGGTTGTTTTTCATTTTTTAAGTGAGATTGGTGCTCTTTTGCAGTAGGGGATTGGCTGTGATAAAGAGTAAAGTCCTCTACTTATTCCCATAACAATTACAACACAGTTTATACATATATATATATATGTGTGTGTGTGTGTGTGTGTGTGTGTGTATATATATATTATATATATACATATTCCCACCCCCAAATTGTCCATGCAATGTGCTTCATCCCCAACCTAGAAGAACCTCCAATGACAAGAGTTTCAACCATCATTCCAATTCAACATTGACCTCTGTCAAAATGTTACCAAGGCACAAATTAGTGCCAGCCAGAGTAATGATTTTGTGATAGTCAGCAAATAATTCACTAAGGCCTCTACCACCAGCCAAATGGTAACCAATTTTAATTGCTATTATTCATATTTACTATTTGTATTGCAACTGTACCTAAAGGCTTCAAACAGGCCAGGGCACCATTGTATTAAGCACTGAACAAACTTACACTGAATGACACTTCTTTTCCACAAGAGAACAATCTAAATGTGAAGTTCGGGTAAATGAAGAGGAGCCATGAGTAGATATAAACCCCATGAGTAGGTACCGAATATGTAAATAGAGACAGAAGCTCTGAATCAGAGCTCCCTAAACCTTTGAAACCTGGAAGCTGCAATGGGACAGGAGCAAGGGGTGGAAGATCCTGGACATGTCATGCTCCCCATCCCCCCTAGGCATCCACACTCTGCCACTGTGAGACAGGATACTAAACTAAGAGGACCTATTTTCTGACCCTGTAGATCTCAATCCACCGGCAGATCTTGGAGGCTTTTGCAGATCTCAGAGCCTCTTGACGTCGATCTGAGGCTGGGGTGGTGGGCTGAGTGCCTGCATGCATGCAACACGTGCCCCAGCCCAGCAGGTCAGTCTGTGGGGTAGGGAAGGGACAGAGGCTAGATCAAGGCCCTCGTGATGAGGGGCAGTGCCGCAAAGGCAGGAGCAGGGGTACGTTAAGTGGGGCCCCAGCTGGGTGGGACTTGCCTGCTGGGGAGGTGCACCCACAAATATTTTTTTCTCCCTCTGCCTTGATCTGCCCCCTCCTCTTCCCTCCCCACAGACTTACCTGCTGGGCGGGGGAGAGGCAGCTGCGGTACACGATAGATCTTGGGTTGCTTTTAAATGCCAAAGGTGATCTTTACTTTAAAAGGCTGGAGACCGCTGCTATAGATGCCATTTCTTGTGTTCTTATGCGGTGAACATAATAAGATGTAATTAAGAATAATTATACCTTATCACCTGCATAGCCTTTATCAGATTAAGGCATCCTGTAGGCATCACAGCAAAGGTGAGCTTTGAAAAAGGAATTTGGAGAAGAGAAAGGTGATAGTTTTAAAGATACTGACAATGGCTGGCTTCATCCAGCCATTCAAATATTATGGCTTCAAAATCAAGCCAAACAAAGTTTGTCCACAGGGAGTAGTTAAACAAAGACTTAACTAAAGAAGCAGTGGTAGGGCAAAGTTAGTATGTTGGATCTAAGGTTGAACCAGTGCTAAGTTTGAGGTTTGAAGTCAAGTCTAATGCTTCAAAAATGCTTAGTAGCAGCCCTAAGCAAATTACAAATTAGACAAATTATGTCTTTTTGACAGCTGGTTGCAAAAGTGATTATTGGCTAGCTGCCTCATCAGGCATTTTTCTCATCTTAGATATTCTTGTACTCATAACAGTACTAGAGATTCATTTATAATCCCGAATTTTGTTGTCTTTGTCATTTCGTTGGATATGAATTACCTATCACTTAGATCAGTATTATTTTATTATATTATGCATAGTTCACAACACACAACTCTTTCGTTTGTCCGTTCAAAACTTTGCTTTCATATTTTGCAATTCACAGGAAGACAATGGAACAAAAAAAAAACCACATAAAAGATATCTCAGGATACATTCTTAGAAATATTTGCCACAGACAACTAAATGGAAAATGTGCCTTTTTCATCTTATGAAATTATTAGCTGACACTTTTTGCATTAATAAATGTTTTTATAAACAGATTATCACTTACGGATCTAGTCACTTTATAAGCTAATCAACACCTAAAAGTCTCTTCTCATCTAACTTTGAATGATGTCCTAACAACTTAATGCCACCTCAAAAGGAAAACCTGATCAGTAAAGGGAGGTGAAAATAGCAAAGAATTCATGTATGTCTGGGACTGTCACCTTGCTGTTAAAAATGTGAAAAAAGTTTTGTTTTCAAAAATGTGAGGAAGATCACGAACACATTCCCATCTCAAGTGCTCTCAAGGAGACTTCAAACCTGCCTCTTTTCCAGCAGCTACAAACTCGACCTTAATGAAGACTAATAGAATCATTTAATTGCTATCAGGAGGGAGGCTGTGGATTGCCTAGTGCAGTGGTAGCCAACTTATGGTACACGCCACAAGTGGCACAGGCAGCGTGTCTATGGCAGATCAGAGTTTGGACATGCAGCACAGCAGCAGATAGTGCAGGAAGCAGAAAGCAGAGAAGCATATCAAATGGAGAGCACAGGGCAGAAAGCAGAACAGCAGATTGGTCAGGAATCAGAAAACAGAGCAGCATGTCAGGCAAAGAAACAGGATCAGATTAGCACACCGGGAGGGTCCCCAGTGGTGTAGTAGAGCATGCCATGGCTGTTAAACACAAATCTATGATGATTATAACTATGTGGATCAAGAACATCCACAACCACAGGATCCAACAGCCATCAGGAATCATGAAAGAGCCTTGAAATACTAATAGAAACGTAAATTCTAAACATTAAACTACCTGCAATGGAGCTCTTGACTTGAGTTTTCATTGTAAGCAGCTCTATCATGATAACTATTGTATATATTGTATTATAGTATATACTGCATTATATTTTCATTTGGAGGCTACCAAGAGTCCTTGAAACATATAAGAAAAGATAACGAAGAAATATTTTCCTACATAATTACTCACAGACCATAATATACTAACACATCATTTTTATAATTTCCGATTCATTAATTATGAAATATTAATTACTAACAATGACACTTAATCTCCCTGCTATTTTGATATTGATACCCACTGTTTTATAAGTGATAATTATTATGTTTGTACTGCTTTTATATTGTGTGATTACTGTTTCAGGCCTATATATGTAAGTTAGCGTAAGTCACGTCAAGTTTCCATTTTGTATGTCAAGCTTCCATCTTGTGTTCTCTGCCCGGGCATCCCCTGTGTTGCAACTGTATGAGTCACTTACCCCTCCCATGTAAATTGGTTCCTGGATGAATGAGAGCAATTGAGAATGACTGAAATACAATGGTAGCAGGCCTCTACTGAATGGCCTGTAATGACCAGGCCATCATCTTGCATTGATTCATCCAGGAACCACAGACCTCACCCAGGACCAGAGACAAGAACCCAGCATTTGAAAGACAAAAGACCCTGCAGAACCAGCAACCCTACCATTGTACTCCACCATTACAGACACCCGAAACTGCACGTCCCTGCATGGAGCACACATGATCAGTACACCAGGGGCTGACCCTTGCCTGAGCATGCCTCCTGTCACTAGGGACACACAAGGTCTGCCCCTATAAAAAGGGGCAGTGAAGACAGACCCAGTGAGATGCCATCTCCATCTGGACCAGCACCATGCCACACTACCTATGCACCCAGAGGCCCTGCTGGCAAACCCCCTCTGTACAACACCTACTGGACAAGGACCCCTTTCCAGCTTGGATAAGTAGCTATCACCCCCACCCCCTCTTCAACCAAGGACTTGGACTCTGCTTCTCTTCCTCACCTGGACTCCAACCCTTCCACTGAGTCTCTTTCTCCTGCTGTGTGTGTGCATGCGTGCATATGTGGGTGCATGTGTATGCATGCGTGTGCGCCAATAACTTTGTAGGGCTGTGTAGTGTGTTGTCTGTGTAGTAAAACTGTTATCTGGACCCCTAAGTTGGGTTTTACTTTACTATGGTTTGGCCCTGCTCCAATCTCTGCTCCTCGCCCCTCTAACTTCTGTTTCATTTCTCCCTCTCCTGCTTCTGGCTCACTGCCACCTCCAACACCTGTCCTGAGCTCCTCTGCCTCCAAACCCCCTGTTTATTTGCCACTGTCTTATCCCCACTGCCTTTTCCTTTTCCCCTGAGCAACCAGGTTTCTGTCTCAGTTTCTTTCCTGGCTGTCTCCTCCTTGCCACCACTTATCTGTCCCCCAACCCTCCAGTATCTCAGCTGTCTGCCTCAGTTTCCAGCCCCAATCTACCTTAAGTAAACCCAAGCCTCAGTTCCTCAGCCAGCTTCTCTGTAGTCCACTGGTTCAAATCCTGGTTCTGGCAACTTTCACTCTCTATACTTTAACTGTCTCTCTCACACTTGAACCTGCCCCTAAGTATCCCAGGTACCCCAAGCGCACACACACACACAGTGTACCATCCAAGTTAGGAACTTACCTGTGTGTGTGTACGTGGGTTGTATGTGTGTAAACTGATGAGCATGCGTGTATATATACATATGTCACTGTGTGCATTATATACAAATTAATGATCTGTATCTAACCTTT
>NW_017728992.1:94776946-94779553 GCF_001723915.1 Gavialis gangeticus | reverse complement strand
GTGTATGTGCCTGAGCTGGTAGTGTGTGTGTGCATATGCACCTAATTGATTTGTGTGTTTGTAGATGTGCGATTGTGTCACACCCTCCTGTCTAACAGCGCAATATTGAGATCCTGAGAGTTGGCCTGACCCCACAAGGCAACATAAGAATCTTTGACATTTCTGGTATTCAGACAAACCAGTGAAGAATGACCTTTTGGGCTTATTATTTTCTAATTCTCAGAGCATATCACTAAAAAAAAGAATGATTACTGGTGCTAAAGTAGTTGTATAGAAGCTTTAAATAAAGTCATTTTGCAAAGCTAAATGAGAAGAAATACCCCCGAATTTACACTTGGCAAAACTGAAGGACGTTATGCTGAGAAGAAGTATCCTGAATTACAGGTTCCTGATCCAGTCACTAGACTATGATGTTACCCCGTGATGTTTTCTATTATGAAATTATTAGGCATAATTATATTCTTCATTGTTACTCCCTCTACTTACTTGATGTGCCTCAAATGTTACTTCACTCATTAAAAACCTGCACTATTAGACCCCATATCACTATTTGATTGAAATATGAACATGTATAATTCTGACTATAAAAAAAAAATTAAGAGAAGCATTCCTGATGAATGGAGCCCTGGAAAACATATAGAAGCCTTGACACGGATGTTTCTGCATTTGAAACCTATGTGCATATCCCTCCAGACTTATTGAAACAAAAATTATTGACAAGTCTAATGATAGGAGAAATGATGAAAAATTACAGTTACAAAGTACTGTATTTGTTTTTATTTAAGACATGGCCCAAGTGTATTAGACAGCCTAAAATTCATTCTGAAAATGAAGGCAGAGTTAGGTGTTGTACTGAACTATTCTTTTAAAAGCTTTATAGAGTGTCCAACAAAATTGGGCTTCAATTCTGATTAATACCTTTCAGCAATTTCCCATTAAAAAAATCCCCCTGAGCAACATCTTTTAGGGTCTAAACAGTAATATTTATAAATCTTACCTTAAAACTCATGTGCTTTCTGTTCATACTATAAATACCTCAGATCACTTATTTACCTTGCATGAAATAAAAGGTCACCCATTATGCATATAACAACCTAATCCCAGTCATAATTACACTGCAGAAAAAAGCCCACACACCTTCATTTGAAGGTTAACTGGATTCAAAATAACCCAGTTCTCACCAGGGTGTTACAGTCAATTTAATTAAGTCAATCAATTTAACAAGGGTTTAATTAAAAACAAATTAGCAAGTCAACCAATGTATTTGAAAAGTAATTAATCAATATTTTAAATGAATTGGATGTAGTTAAAATCAACTGCATTATTATAAATACACTGGTCTATTTCTCGGCAGACACAAAAAGTATTTTCTAATCAACCTCCCTCAACTTGCTGCATAATATGAATAAACACTGTATTTAGCACAAGACTGCTATATTAAAAAAAGGGTTGAAAGAAAAAATTAGTGTGACTTTCTACTAGTTCTACCAGAAAAAAAACCCAACAAATTATGGCTGTCCACATGCTCGCTATCCCTTCTTTGTCCTCAGCAATTTTTGCCTAAGAATTTTTCAAGGAAGTTAAACAGAAGATTTTTTTTGTATTAAACTGACATGTCACAGCTGTGTCAATTCATTTGGTTGTAAGCACCCTACAAGTTGGGAAGTGGATGAGCTAATACTACAGAAAAAAAAAATCAGTATGAGTAGGCTTTTCCCCCTCAAATATCCCCCCTCTCCCCTAGAAAAAAAGTGGTTTGAATTCACATCAGTCATAATTTCCTATTATAAGCCTTCTTAATGGTCTTTTGTGGGTTCCAGAATTTTGTGCTTATTTTCAGAGCCCTACAACATTTACCTAGAGCAATGCATCCAACCACATGCCATTCAATCTACCCAGGATTTTTCCCAGGGTTCTTCCTATGTACAAAACATGCAAACAAACCCTCTTTTTGCTTAAATTCAAGTTAAAAATACTCACCTTTTTATGTCACCAATGAATAATAAGTCAAAATACTTGCTTATAAGCCAAAATACTTGCACTTCAAAGCAAAGTACTTTCTACTAGAATTCTAATGCCAGAAGTAATGTTGTCATTATCTTAGTTTCTTTCCTAATTAAAAAACTTATCTTCATAGCTGTGAGAGGGAAAGATGACATTATACCTATTTGATACGAGGAAGTCAAGCACATCAGAAATGTCAACGGTTTTAGACAGCACATTTTGAGAAGCTTATGGCCAGATTTTTCAAAGTACTTAACATTACACTATGTTTCATATGTTCAAGGTATTTCACAATAAACTGTCTTCAGTTGTAACTGGTAGCGCTCAGCGTTTCTGCAGATCCGATTCAAAAGTCATCAGAAACTGAACACCCAGGAAAGAAACAATGCAATTAGCAGTCAAGCATCACATAGGAACTGTGGCAGAGGCAAGGACAGAATCCAGTTCTTCACTGTGACATTTAACTAGTGTAATCACAAGACCATCTTTTCTCAACCTGCAAGTCCCTACCTTATTCATTAGACATCATCATCAGGGATGCCTGATTGCCAAAAAGGCGGCATACAACCAGTGGAAGGGGGGTGCTCTCTCCAAAGAGGAGTA
>NW_017728992.1:94772413-94775299 GCF_001723915.1 Gavialis gangeticus | reverse complement strand
GAAGATCTACAAGGTCCCTTCCAACCCTACTTCTATGATCTTCTACAACAAATGAGGAACAGGTCTTAGAGAAAAAAAAGCATCTTTTACTATACAACACTGATGTCCAAAGAAAGGCTATTATGCTGAAGCCTTGTGGGGAGAAAAATGGGCACAATATCATCTAATTAGAAGCTGCATCATGATTCACACATATAAAATAATAAAATTAAGCAGTCTTAATTTTTGAGTCCTTGACCTTGCAAATTTAAGAGTCTATAGAATTTGTTGCCAGCATTTTTAAATTAAAACAACCTGAAAACAAAAATCAGTGATTTGGAAACATATTCAACCTCTCGCAATGGTCTTCAGCAGATATAGAATGAGGGAACCTTTCAAATGGGTTTTGCAACTGTTTGCCAGGGAACAAAGCACTTCTGAGATTTAGGAATGATAGCGCTGGAGTCTATGGGAGTTTAATCTAGTAGTTACATTACAGTACCTGTTTTCTCCAGCCTCTTCCAGTTCTCTTCTGTTATCATGTTCCCTATCCCAGGTTCCTGTTTATCTCAGCTTCTTTCACCACACCCTGTTGCCAGCCTTGGCCATTTTCGAGGAGGCTAGGCCAAGCTGCAGACATGTGGCTAAGCACAAGGCCCCAAAACCTGTTTCTGAGTGACCATAGAGTGAACTTTTGCAGATGTGACAACTAGTGTGGTCAGCAAAGTAAAAGAAGCCATCCACATGTTTAACTAAACACAATTAAACAAAGCACAAGGCATGAAAGAAGACATTGTAAGGGAATACTATAAATTAAATAATCCAAATCCAGTACATCATATCTTAATCTTAAAATAATAGTAGTAGTGATTGATGTAACCAATTGTATTAGATGTTATTTCACTGTAACAGATATATTTTGTTAAGATACTTAATTTATAAACACAAAACAGCCTTGTCAGATAAGACCATAAATTAAAGAATAGCCAAGTTTTGAACAGCATTCTACAATGCGGAAAGAAAAGAGATAAGAAACCCTCCTTTTTACTGTCCCAAGAATATAAATCCCAACTAACTGACAACTTCCAAAGCCACAAGACAACTGGGAGAAAGTCTGTTCCTCAGAGCAGCCCAAGGGAAGACAAGGTCTAGCAGTCACAAACTCCTGGAAGACCATTTTAGGCTACACATAAGGAAAAACTTCTTTATTGTCCGAGTCCCAGAGTCTAGAGTAGACTTCCCCCAGAAGTGGTGCAAGCACCTACTCTGGACACCTTTAAGAAACACTTGGATGCCTATCTTGCTGGGATCATATGACATCAATCAACTTCCTGCTCCTTGGGCAGGGGGCTGGACCCGATGATTTTGCAAGGTCCCTGCCAACCCAAATGTCTATGAAATCTGTTTCAGTTCTGTTCCAAAAGTTTCAGAGAAACAAAGAAATTTAAATAAAACCAATCAGAGATATTTATTAGAATATTAGAACGAGCCATCTATAAATATTGGGTATAGGCTGGAGGAAATTTTGGAGAACTCAGTAAATTCAAGAAGACTTGCTGCCAATCTGTGTGCCACCCTCCTCCCATCTCTCTAGTCTCCCCAGCCAGCATAGGTGAGAATTTATGTTGTGCTGTCACAGGTAACCAGTTAGACCTTGGGATAAATGTTTGCTTTTATGTTTTAGGCTCAGGACAGACATTACACATAAACTGGTTTAAGTGCTCAGAAACTGGTTTAAACCTGTGATAGAACAGATGTTCAGTCCACATAAACCTGTTTGAAAATGGCTGAAATTGGTTTGAATGTAGTAACAGACTTAACTGATTTGTGTCAAACCGGTTTATGCAATGTTTGTCCCAGACCCCTCTCTGGTTTAAGATACACCAGGCTCCTCCAGCATCCTGGCATGCTCTCTGGGCTGGGCAAAGCTCTCTGCTCCACAGCAGGGCTGGCCCCTCCCCTCTCCTCCCTGGCTGCAGCTCTTCCCACTCCCCCTCACCACTCCCTGCTAAGCAGGGATTCCTCCTTCACTTCTGCCTGGCTGAGGAAGTGTCTGTGTATTAGCTGGCATACCACAAGCTGGCTATGGTCCCTGTTGAATCAACAGGCAGAATCAACAGGTAGCTGGTAACGTCCCTCGGTTGTTTTCTTAATGGGGTGATAAGCACTGAGTTAGGTGTGATAAACCCTGTTATCAATTTCCTGCCTGGCCACACACCCCCTCAGCTCAGTACTGTAGAAGGGAAGGGAGGGCTTCCCTAGCACTCCCCAGCTTCTAGCCTGAGCCACTGTACGCATGTGCCTGTAGGTCTGGGATGTCTGTTCAGTTACAAAGTGTTTTAGCCTAGCCAGGTTAAACTACCGTGCAAAGATTGAATCAATTCAGGCTCAGGCTTTTTAAATGTCTGTCCCAAGTGCAAGCAAATAAAAGGTTAGGCTGTAGACCTGTTTCTGCCTCTTATCAGTAGCCTACCCACAAGATTTCCTGTAATCTAGGTACAGTAACAGAACTGGAGACCATGGGTGAGCAGAGGCTGCGAAGTGGTAGGAATTTGTTTGCATTTCTTTAACTTTTTAAAGCTAAAACATAGTGTGAGGCCTCAGGTTTGCAACTCAAATTTTGCCCTACTGGAAAGTCAGTAATCTGACATGGGTAGTACTAATACCTTACCCGATAAAGAGAGAATGGAGGACCAGCTCAAACAAGAGGTATTCCAATACAGGGGAAAGTATGGAAACCATGTACATTTAACACTACAAATCTCTGAAGAACCCTCTGTGAAGAATCTAATGGTTAGAGGCCCTTCACGTCCCTGTTTTCTCCAGTCTCTTCCACTTTTCTTCTGTTCTCAAATCTAAAATTCAGATAAAAAAGATATACATCCCAGAGGTTCATTCTTCAAAAAC
>NW_017728992.1:94747059-94767413 GCF_001723915.1 Gavialis gangeticus | reverse complement strand
TCAAGTTCCCTCCCGCAGGTTCCTGTTTATCTCTGTTCCCTTCAGCCCCTCCCCACAACTCACCTTGCCCTTAATTCTTCTCAATTCAGCTGCAAAATTGTAATTTAAAGTCCTTTCATCCCTTCCTACAGAAAAATAACTGGGCAGGGGGACGTATTCACATTGATAGCTCTGTTATTTTTAACAGATTATTTGTTTCACAGAAGTGGTTTGTAGCAGTGCAGAAAGGGTAGCTGCAGGACCCTCTGACAACCCTATCATTTACAGGACAATTTGTAAATCTTGAGGCTTCTGTGCATAGAACCAACAGATCTGCTGCGGCTTGTTTTTGTGCTTCAGAACCAGCCTTCCTTCAGTTCTCCCACCTGCTGCTGTGCTATATGCCTCCCCCTCCATTCCACAAGCTCTGAAACAGAAGCCCTAGAAGACTTATGACTATGCTGAACCTTTATTAATTCCCGTCTGAAGTATTTTGTAAGCAGAATGGTCCAGATTGCAGCAAACATTAAGGAAGCGAGAACTCTGGAGTCTCAAAAAATATCCTTAAAATGAATCCTCATGTCATTTTATATGAGAAATATACAAATCTGCTCTTACATTTTCCAAATATAAAGGACTAATGTTTCCTACAAAGTGTATTTAATATCAATTGGTCTGGCAAACGGTGCTGCCTCATCATGTTAACACTTTTTGTTATAATCGTAAACAGCGTTTCTTAAAAGAAGAAAGTATATTGTGAATTTCCAGTCCTTTTCCTTGCCAGTCTATAAGTATGTGCATCCCAAACATGGGCTTAATTATAAATTATAAACCAAGAAGGATACATGACTGCTTGAGTCCATTGTTAAAAATGCGTTCAGCACATCACTTTGTTTTCTTTTTCCAGCTGGCCATTCCCCACTCCACCTAAAAAGCCCAAAGAAGTCCTACCATATTGTGCTTGCATGCAAGATTTCTGCCATCTCTGGAGAGAGAGACAGAATGCCTCACAGCTTTTTCTCTCTGCCCTCAACCCCCCATAATTTTTCCAGCCCGATATGGCACTAGTTTATTTCCCTCCATGCCTTGTAGCAAAGGTGAGGGTATGGCCTTGAATAAGACAGACCAAAAGCAATCAAAGTTGTTTGGGTGCAATGTAGAATACAATCGTCTTTTCTTTTATGATTTTGACCCAATATATTGCTGCCTCACTCTTTTTCCTTTGGAGGCAACACTGGAAAAGAGCAATATTCTTCTTTAGCCAAGGAGTTTATGAGCTAGTTTCACTTTACTTTCAGTTAAGATTACATTCAAAATAAAAACCCACTAAAGAAAGCCTATAATAAAGTTAATTACAGCCAAAATTCCTGCAGTTTTAAATAGGTTTTATATATAAGATTCCCCAATTTTCTGGATTGTGTTTTCTCTTGCAATTAATTGTGATCTTTTTCCTTGCTTTTTCATTTCTCTTCTTCTCTCATACACCTCTACAATGTACCCCTCCTCCTTTTCTGATGAATTTTAACAAAGAAATAGTGATAAATAAACAGGTGGAGAATGGATGATTTGGTGAATGTGAGATTCACTATTTTGCACACGTTTCCTTCTCTCCCTACCACTAACACAATCAATCAAAGCCAGCGTTTTAAATTCATTCTTGTTCCCTCATTATAAACAATTCAAGATGCCCTTAATAGGCTTAATATTGTGTTCATGAAAATTCTTGACATCCATGGAAACCCCTGACATCCATGGAAACTCTCAAAAGGGCAATGTATTTTTAGCACACCTAACATTTTGCTTATTCTACTGCAGAAAAATAGTGAAATCTGTAGAGAGTCTTCTCATGGATCATCATTTCACCTTCTTTTGCATACTAATAATGTCCTTAAAAATATGTTGATTCTCTTTAATCTGCTGCTCTACTGGGAAAATACCATGTACCAGTAGCAAGTAAAGCATTTAAGCACAGTGCATTTTTGTTTTAGAAGCAAGGGAGTTTTGTATTTTCATAGGGGGTTGGCTGTTATGCAATGAAGGAACAAATAAATATTATTCTGCAATATGAATGCAAATAAAACAATATGAATGTAAGGCTGGAAAGGTTCAAGAGATTGTTCAGTTCATTTCCTAGATCTGAGAAAGGATCAAGTAGACCTAATACCATTTCTGACAGAAGTTTATCTAACTTTTTTTTTTTTAAATCAAAATGTCAGGGCTGCCACAATCTCCCTTGGTAATCTGTTCCAGTACTTAACTATCCATACAATTAGAAAGTCTTTCTGAATATCTTCCCTAAATTTCCCTTGCTGCAAATTAAGCCAATTGCTTCTTCTCTTATCCTCCATGGACATGGAACACAAGTAATAACCATGATCTTGATAACAGCTTTTTACATATAATTACATATCCCACTTTCAGTCTTCACTTTTCTTTGCTAAACACAAATCTTTCAACTTTTCTCATAGGACCATGGCAGACATTCAGTTAAAGGTGCAGTTGCATCTGATTTCAATCCCAACAAGTGTGCTTTCTAGTTTCTACCATGCCATACGCGCATAGCAGGAGGTATGATTGTGGGATCTGGGATCAGATCCCAATCATACCCTATTGCCAATGCACAGGGAACCCAGGGCTCCCGCAGCACTGGTTAGTAGCAAACCAAGTGCTGGGAGCAGCAGTCAGATAATCAGCACTCCCAGGCTTGAAGGTGCATGGGAGAAAATGGCTTGGATGCACCCCTGAGGCTGGTAGTGGCAGTCAGCTGAACAGGTCTCCCAGCTTCAGGGGTGCATTGGATCC
Organism: Gavialis gangeticus; assembly: GCF_001723915.1. Lineage (NCBI taxonomy): Eukaryota > Metazoa > Chordata > Crocodylia > Gavialidae > Gavialis > Gavialis gangeticus. The sequence continues at coordinate 94,764,632 of NW_017728992.1, read as the reverse complement.
CTTGACTCCAACACCGCAGAGGCTGAGGGCCCTGAGAAGCTGATTCTGGCGATACATTCAATTTAAGGTGTGATGAACCAGCCACAAAGCTTATTGCACATATTTTGTGTAATAATTTTCTGACTTATTCCCTGTTTTACTGGGCCATTAATTCCATGGCTGGGTTACTACTTAAGGTGTGATTAACTGGCTAATCATATCTTAAGCAAAGTGTAATTTCTGCCAGGGGCCACAGATAGAGTATTCTAATACCCCTATGATTCTTTTTGCTCTCCTCTGGACTTTTCATTTTGCCTACATCTTTCTTAAAGCATAATGCCTAAAACTGACACATCTCCAGCAGCGGTCTCTCCAGCATCAAGTACAGTAGAATAATTATCTCCTGTGTCTTGCATACAACCTCATGTTAATGTCCATTAATAATTTGATATTAGCCTTTTTGTAATTGCATCCCATGTTGAATTTGTAAACCACTGTAACCCATAGATCAATATTTCATCATTACTCCTGCTAAATAGTTAATCCCTATTTTGTATTTCTATATTTTTCCTTCCTAAACATAATCTTTAAACTTTACACTTACACTTATCCTTTATTAAATTTCATCTCACTGATGTCACAATGTAGCATATCATTCCTTCACTAGGAGCTGAAATATGCCTAACAATTGTTTCAGATACACTGCGGAGGTGAGAAAAAGGTGCAAGGAACTGTCCCTTTTGAGTCCCTATTTAATAACAATACACAATTTGCAGTCCCTGTGCTTGAGGTTTTAAAGGGAAGGGTGTTTCTAAAATGTTCCTTGGAATGTGCAACCTATACTACCAGAAAGAAAATGCGGTTCTGGTACATAGCTCATCCCTCCCTACTACTAGCTATCTGACCAAGTTAGAAAACTACAACAGTTCCGGAGGAATGGGAGAAAGTGGGACTGACTCAGCATTACATGGAGCTCCAGGAGGAACTACCATGCCTTTGCAAGTTTCCCCAGACACTGGGAAGGTCTCTGATGAACCACAATGAAGGACAGTCTATTCTGGCCCCAACCTTCATAAGATATGAAGATTAATGAGAAAATTTACAGATATAGACCGTTTCATGGGTGAATGTTTATAAAGTTTGATGTTATTTAAAACAAATTACCAAAGAACAGGGAAAAGAGAATGAAATGCATTTATCATAGCATGCTCTGACTTTTTCTCATTTTGACTTACTGTATTTCACAGTGTATAAGTTGAGGTATGAAGCCCAATTTTTAACTCTTAAAATTCAACCTCAACTTATATACCATATCACCATCCCCTGTGAGTGGTGCTGGGTTTGGTGCTCAGCTGGCACAGCCCAGGCAATGCCACTCGCCAGAAATAGGGCCATGCCAGCCAAGCACCGAGCCCAGCACTGCTTGCAAGGGACAGGGATGGGGCCAGACTCGGCACTCAGCTAGCGCAGCCCCATCCCCTACAAGTGGCAGTACCTGGGCCTCACCAGCTGAGCACCAAGCCTGGCCCTGTCCGCTGTGAGTGGCACTGCTGAGTGCAGCCCTGTTCCCATCCCCTGTGATGGCACGGGGCTTGGCGCTCATTTCATGTGGTCCCATCCCCTGGGAGTGGCTCCAGGTTCACAGGGCATGGGGGTGTACCATCCTGGCCCTGTCTGCTGTAAGCAGCACTGCTGAGTACCAAGCCTGGCCCCACCAGCCAAACACTGAGCCCAGTGCCACTCACAGGAGATGGGGATGGGCTTGCCAGTAATGCTCACAGTAGATGGGGCTAGGCTCAGTGCTCAGCTGGTGCAGTTCAGACAGCACTGCTTGCTGGGGGTGCAGCTGTGCCAGCTCAGCACGAAGCTTGGCTCTATCCCCTGTGAGCAGCACTCGGCTAGCACAACCCCATCCCCTGCAAGCAGCACTACCTGGGCCTGAATAAAATGTGGGTCATCTTATACATTGTGCCTATGAAAAGCCTAACCTTTCACATTGGAAATCTGGGGCCAACTTTACACTGTGAAATACAGTACATTTTAAATAATAAAGATGCCACTCTCAGAAAATACTATAATCATCCTTTACAGCTAACACAGAAATCATTTACCGTATATTAAAAGGAATTGTTCTGCCACATTTATACTGTGGCATCAACTGGCAATATATATCAAATGGCTCATCTAAAAATAGCAATGATTTACACTGAAATACAAAAAAAAAAAAAAAAAAAAAAAAAAAAAAAAAAAAAAAAAAAAAAAAAAAAAAAATATCAAGAGAGACACATAGGTAGAAACATTTTATTGTGTTGTAGGACACCCTGACTGATGTGCCTAATGCAAAGAATACGTGCTTACCCACAAATTATCAGATTCGGAGGGGAGACATGACTCCTTGATATAACAAAAGTTCTAAAAGAAGAATAATACAGCACTTGCACATATTTGTACAACAATTACCTACATGTCCCATAAGAGGTGAAATGCAGAAATCAGTGTATTAGATCACATTCTGTCAGACTCAAAGAAAAGCAGGAGCTCTTTTTTAAGATTCCCACTCCCTACCACATCATTACAAATGACTTAGAGAACAATTAAAATGCAAGACCTCCCTCTCAGTATCTTAATGAAAACGACTTCTATTAAGCAAGATATAGCCTCTGGACTACATAAGGAATCTTAAACAAAGGAAAATTATCTCTTGATTTGTAGAAAGTGATCTATTCCAGCAAGTAAATAGATCTTCAAGCACAGCAGGGCAAACATGCAGGTAGCTAGGTAAAGCAAATACATTTGCATCACAGTAATTTTCATACAAATTTGAGATGATAAATTTGAGCAAATCACTACTCATTTGTGGATACAGTTTAAATATGAACTAAGGTTGTGCATAATTTGCATAGGTCTTGTAAAGACTTGGCACTGAATGTTAGCCATGAAACCTGGATTTACTCTCATCTCCCATCATAAGAAAAACTGGAGTTTCTGATTGAATTATAATAATCAGTCAACACAAACTAAGCACTATCTCATTTAAGCACACTGCTGCACTTTCTATCTTCTCCTATAGAAATTCTCATTGTTTTCTTCACTATAATTTCTCAACACCTTCCAGCAGTGCATTGCAAGTGACATGACTAATATCTGTTTACGATATTTGTTTTTCTCTGACCCTATTATCTCAGAGTGAACTAATGGGAGTGTAGTGCTTTGTTTTGGTAGTTTTGGTTTTGACGTGTGTATGTGTTTTAAAAGAAAAAGTACATGCAGCTAAGTATATTAAAAGAAGGCAACTCAAAGTAGTTTTTGTACTCAGAGTGGAAGGTGATGAAGTTTGTGTTAGTCCTGAAAGACTATAGGAGAAACTCCAACAAGAGCTTTCTCAAGGGCTACCTGGTTCTCTCTTATAGACAGATGAGTTTTACTCGAGTCAAAAGAATAAAGATAGACTAGAGGTTGAATCATTCTACTGAAGGATCTGTATACTGCAAGTAGTCTCAGAGCCACTAAAACAGGCAAGAGTAGAGAAGGTGAGGTGTAATCCTAGATGCCATTACCGCGAAGGGAGACATGCCTCACTACCCATCCTACACTAGAAAGCATCTCAGTAGCACTGTAGGCATGCACATGTTGCTCAGTTATTAGGATGTTTCCCTTTCTCAGCCCAATGAGCTTCATGGGCCACATTCTCATTTGTACTTGTGTGACACCCATTTTAATGCCTTTTTATACTATCAGCTGTAGTATAAAGGTGCCTCAAGGAAATAAGAGAGAGACCCTATGGATTTACAACTGTGCTGCTGAAATCAGAACATGGCTCAAAGAATGTAACTTGGGATGTACAAACCTACAAACCACCAGAGTCAAAGATAAAATGGCAACTTCATAAATTTTTCACAAGAAAGACAAATTATGCCTTTTTTGCTTGAACATTAAATATAAAATTGTTTAATCAAGTCTGGACACCTGGTGAAGCCTCCATTACAATATCTCCAACACTTCTAATGTTAAAAACCAGATTTACATTTGCATTACACTTTAAAGAACAATCCACAGGCAGATTTTTCACTCATATAAAAATGCATACATTATCCCTTTTCTATTTTCTTCATAAAAGAGATTTTGAAGAAGTGCATTTCATTCAACTCGGCTTTCATAAAAAAGGGTACTACTTTGTATTCAACTATCAAGAAGTCCCTCTCAAAAACAGCTACTTAAGAAAATACAGTTATTAAAATATTTTGTGAACTTTTATATATCTAAAAAAGTAGCAGATACAATCAAGAAATCAGTTTATAAAGACACCAGAATTACAGAATTCAAAAGGATAGTTCCAATAATGTTAAGATATTAGAGGAGTTCTGAACTTGTACAGTTAAATCTGTTACCTTCTCTTCTCCGTTTCACAGCCTCATTTTGGCACGCTGCTTCAGCTGTGAACAACTATTTATTTGAAACATTTCACACTTCATCTGTAACTGGGCCAAGATGATTTCCAACAGGAATGGGGATTGTGGGTTATGGACGATAATTTTGCCCTTTATCTAACTTGAATGACGTTGTTCTTGCTCTGAAGTCCAGATAACAGAAAATAATATGCCCGTAAAAATACAGTGGGAGCTTTAAAATGCTGCTCATTTATTTATACAAGGGCTGTCCAACTGGTGGCCAACTGTATGCAGCCACTGAGGGGTTAACCTATGGCCACCAGGCTCCAGACAAAGCACCTCTCCCTTCATCAATCTCCTGCTGGAATCACCCAGATGTATTGTTGCTGAAATACCTACTGTTGCTGGAATCTCCTGGCTCTACCTCCTCCTCTGGCTTCTGCAGCCTGTCCCCCCACCCCCCGCCCGGTGGCAGGGCAGAGCAGTACAGTAGGACAAGGCTGAGGGAGCCTACGGCCAGGGGACCCAGGGACACCACTCAGTACAAGGATGCCAGTGCACTGCAGAGGGTGGGTGGGTGCCCACATGGTGCACCATGGAGCTGCTGCCATGGCTTGGCCTATAGCACATATGACATGCAGACCTAGGGCACACAGCCCATGTGATATGTGTCCAGGGGGTTTGCAGCCCCTAGCCACTCAGAAGTTGGACAGACCCACTACCAGGAGTGACAAGAAATAACGGTCACAAGCTGGCAGAGAGTAGATTCAGGCTAGATATCAGGAGGTGCTACTTCACTGTCAGGGCGGCTAGGATCTGGGACCAACTTCGAAGAAAAGTGGTGCTGGCTCCTACCCTGGGGGTCTTTAAAAGGAGGCTGGATGAACATCTTGCCAAGGTCTCAGTACTCTTTCCTGCCATAGCAGGGGGTCAGACTTGATGATCTGCTCAGGCCCCTTCCAACCCTACCAACTATGAAACTAAATCAAGTTAGTCTCAACTCAACCTAAGTTCTGCATGCCTTTGACATGTAAAATATGTGGTATTAAATACAAAATTTAAACGATCCTTAAAAATACGTAAAGGATTATAAATACAAGCTGCCTCTATAAATCAATTTAAAACTATTTTAAACTGTAGCTCTTTCATTTTCAACCACTTATATAAAAATACTATTAATCCAGTTGTTCATTAAGTGCATATGACTCTTGGCACAGGACAAATCTCTCAGAAAGAACAAAATTCTTAGTACAAGCAGCTTGCAGCTTTAGAAGCATGAGTGGGTGCAGAACAACAAGAACAGAAACAAAAAAAGAAAGGTGTAATCACTGCACTTAGAAGGTTTTACAGAACAGGAAGTGGATTAGAAGCTTCTTGAAAGAAGAGAGGGTAGGAGCTCAATGAATGTCAGATAGGAGTGTGTTCCAACAAAAGGAGCCAGAGGAGGCACATATTTTCTCTCCTTAATTATATGCAGGTGCAGTTTCTAACTTCTATCTGTCTAGCAACCTTACCTTCAGGTGAAAACAGGTACACAAGAGGCTGAAACAAGCACAAAACCAAGTCTCCAGATTTTGAAATACAAAACTTGAGTCAGATTCACCAAAATTAGAGTCAAAGGGAATAAATCAATGTGGTGCAAGGTTACTAGTGGAGTCCCCTAGGCCTCAGTGCTTGAGCCGGTACTCTTCAATATCTTCATTAATGATCTGGATTCAGGCGTCAGATGAGGACTGGCAAAGTTCATAGACGACACTAAACTATGGGGGAAGGCAGTCACCCTGGAGGACAGGCTGGGGATACAGAACAACCCGCACACACTTGCAAAGTGGGCAGACCAAAACCTGATGGCATTCGATGTAGAAAAATGCAGGGTACTCCACCCTGGAAGAAAAAAACAGCATCATACTTATAAGCTCCACAATGCTATACCCGCATGCTATACCGGCTAGCACCATGACCCAAAGAGACTTGGGTCATGGTGTGGTCTTGACTGACCACAAGATGAACATGAGCCACCAATGAGATGGCCGGCAAAGCAAACCAAACTCTGCCATGCATCCACCAATGCATCTCTAGCAAAGCCAGGGACATCATCCTTCCGCTTTACTCAGCCTTAGTGAGGCCAAAGCTGGAGTACTGCATCCAGTTTTGGGCTCCCCAATTCAGGAGGGATATGGATAAGCTCGAGAGAGTGCAGAAGAGAGCCACCCATATGATCAAAGGCCAAGAGGGCAAGCCTTATGAGGAGGGTTGATGAACATGGAACTCTTCAGCCTGGTGAAGAGCAAGCTCAGGGGGGACTTGGTGGCAGCCTATAAGTATATAAGACAGGTGCATCAGGATCTGGGAGAACACTTGTTCACCAGAGCTTCCCAAGGGATAATTAGGTCTAGCTACCACAACCTTCTAAAAGGCCGATTCAGACTTGATATAAGGAAAAACTTCTTTACAGTCCAAGTGTCCAAGGTCTGGAACAGACTCCCTCCAGAAGTGGACTCATTCAAAAGGCATTTGGATGTTTATCTTGCTGAGATCATTTGATCCCTGCAGACTTCCTACCTCTGGCAGGGGGACTGGACTCAGTCTCATGAGGTCCCTTCCAGCCCCTAATGTTTATGAAGTCTGTAAAAGACATTTTGAGATGAAGCAAAGACCAACATTCAGACAATCATGTCCTTTCCCTATTGTAGTAAAACATTTTCACATAAGACATAGCTTACTTAAAAGCCATATAGTAGCATAAGATAGGTGACCACCCTTGTTTTTCAAGTATTTAGATATTTTCCACATTCACATACAACACACAAATGTGCTTCAGAAACTAACAGCAATAATAAAGCTATTTTGTATGCTATTTACTGAATCACATTGCTTCTCTACATAGTCACTCTGCTTTGCAGCACAGGTGTTCCAGTAAGTCACAAGGTTTTTGACATCATCCTCAGAAAAGTTTTATGGTTGTTGTGACAACAGCTCCTGCACCACAAAATTGGCTGATCTACTATGGTTGTATTTGAACTTCTCCATCTAATCATAGACCATAGTTTTCCTATGGCAACTTTCACCAAGGCAGCATACTTTTGGCCCCCAAAACACAAGTGATAGAACACTGTTCTTTTTTGATGAACATCAATAGCTGTGTAGCCATGTTGTTTACATGCTCACTAGCATCACATGTGTTCAATACAAAACAACAAGCATCATTGAGAAGGCTGCCATCAATGTTGCCACTGCTGTATAGCTTCCCACTTTGTTGCAGACATACAGCTTGGGCAGCCGTTTTTCCATTACTTTTGAAACACTCTGTACAGCTATAGCTACACAGCAACATACTGTAGCCCATAAGGAAACGTGACAACAATGCTAATAGTGCTAAGAATTAAAAAGAAATGAAGTCAGTCAAGGGGACTTTTTGACTAGGGCTGACTGAAATTTTCAGATGGAAAAATGAATTACTCTGATAAAGTCAAAGTTTCATTTATATAAAGTCAAAATATTTCATTTTGATTTGATTGCTTTGTCTTTTATGTTGTATTATCAATTATAACATAAAAAGCAAAGCTGATAAAATCGAAACTAAAATGTTTGCTCTTATCAAATCCATTGGCTTTCATTGCCTTTCCTGTCTCCCCCACCAACCCAATGCCAGACATTTTTAAAAGAAGAAAAAAAAGCACCATAAAAACCTAATGTGCACTCAGAATTTAACCTTTCAGATCAGCAATTTATTTTGATATTTTAAGTAGTCATTTCATAAATCAGTAATTTACATCTGTGATTCTGAACCTCTTTTTTCATTTAGATAAAGATAGGTAGTCAGAAATAACACCAATATAATTGGGGAGGGCAGACGGGAGCGGGGGTGGTTAATATGGTAACTATATTGCTGATATAGTTACCATACCTCAAACAAAATTCAATTATTATATCACAACAATATTCCTTTTTTTTTAAACAAAGAACAAAATAATGATTTGGTAGGGTGACCTGAAACCAAAATATGAACTAAATAAGGAGTACACAAAGTTGCCTAACTGAAAGATTCCTGGTTATTGGCCCCATCATCACTTTTGTGAGTAGCCTCACTGACTTCAGTTAGTCCCACAGTGTTTCCAGAACTGACTTCTGACATAGGAAACTGGACTGGTATGTTATATTAAAAAAAAAAAAACAAAAAACCCCCCTCCCTCCCTCCTCTACCCCCAAAAAAATAATCTGCCAGTTTTTCTGAGTTTCAGTCAGCTATGGATCTTGCCAACATTTCTGAGTCTCAAAGAAAACTTTCAATATTTTCACATTTTCAAAATCTTAAAAAAAAAGTTAAATATTTTAAATATTGGTGTGTGTTTACACATCAATACATAGATAGATAGATAGATAGATATACACACACATTATATTATCCCTTTTCTATTTTCTTCATAAAAGGGATTTTGAAGTAGTGCATTTCACTCAACTCTGCTTTCATAAAAAAGGGTACTTACTTTGTATTCAACTACTCGAGAAGTCAGTCTCAAAAACAGCTACTTAAACAAGAAAATAGTTATTAAAATATTTTGTGAACTTTTGAGATACACACACACACACACACACACAATTACTTCACGTCAGCTGTAATAATAAATAATATACAATTAAATACTAATAGCTGTTAACAGAGTTAGGTAAGAACATAAGAATGGCCATTTACTGGGTCAGACCCAGAGGTCTATCCTCCCCAGTATCCTGTGGAACACAGTGACAGAGAATGAAGGCCAAAAGGGAATGAGCTGGGTGTGATTCAGGTTTTTTTCCCTGCTGTTCCTCTCTTACTTGCAGCCTTCAGCATTTAAGGTTGAGGAAGTTCTAATTCAGAGGCTGTATCCCTAACTCCCAGGCTCATGAACATAAATTATTTTAAAATAAATATTTTTCAGGAATATTTACAGAGTAGTTAAAAACATGAGAAATGGGTGCTCTAATGACCGCTGCTTCAGCCCTTAGGAGTATTTATCGAATGCTGACATATTTTTGCTTCCTCTTCAAGATAGTTTCCTGCTTTCAGCCCTTTCAAAGGCAGCAGTGGAATGCAGATGTTCTGTAAACCAGGAATAAAATCTATAACCATCCCTCTGAACCCCCTAGAATCAGAAATCTCTGTTCTCGCAGACAAAAGTCATAAAACACTATTCACTTTAATGGTACTAGCTCCCTTTCTTTGTGAAATGGATCCATACATAGTTATGAACATACACCAGTCTAACTACAAGAGAAGTCTCAAACTGTAATAAGTATTTTGTTATATTTGAAAGGAGAATATTCAAAAGATATAAATTGTCACTATCATTTTCATAATGAACTAAGGGGTAATGAAAAGACTTTAGTCAGAGACCAGATAATTCAAGTATCTTCTTGTAATTGACACAAATTCTTATTGACAGTTTATTTAATCACTATGTTTCTATTCAGTTCACTCCACTAAAGACTTGTTTCTTTTTAACATACTCTCCAACAATTATCCACATTAGGACAAATGCAGCACCCCTGTGGGTCAAGAGACCTTAAGACAGAGAGGTTAGTTGGGATGAGAAAGCTAGCAGATCTTCTTGTTAAAACCTTGCCAATCATTGATTACTCCCTGAAATGCATTCAAAAGCCACTTTTAGCTTCAAGGATTCAGCTCCCATGAACAAGATGCTTTAAATAATCTTGTAGTTCTTTCTATTATAAGGGAGCTAAGGGGTGACAGCAAAACATCTATACTATCACATTCAACTGTATATCAGATTTTTACAGGCAGAACTCTTAATTCTGTCTTCTAATCTTTAAAATGATGGTAAAATGGGGCAAAATAATATCAGGTCCTACACTCTAGTAAATAGTCATTCAGCTATTTATTTAGTTAGATCTCAGCATCAACACTCTTAAAGAAAATAGTCTTTGCCAGGGGGTACATTTGAGCCACAACATACTTTTCCATTTTCCACTGAATTTTTAAATGTGAATAATTACAATCATAGAAGGAGCAGAAGATTTACAAAGAATTTGCCATGGCAATGCAAATGGCAAACTGCCTACCGTTTTGAAATTTGCAGGGAGAAATAAAAAAATAAAAATCAAATCAATGCTTATTTAGAGACATAAATATTGTTTAAGTATTTGTTTCTATTCTGGTCTTATGTTTGAAAAATTTACCGTGGATACTTTTTAAATTTTAATAGTTATTGAGTGCTGGCACTCGTGGACGTTTAGGCAACAAGGCTAGGGACAGACATTCAAAAAGCCTGATCCTGAACTGATTCAGTCTTTGCAGGTTAATCTAAACTAGCTAGGCTGAACTAATTTGCAAGTGCACAGGGATGGACTGAAGAAATGCAGGCGCATGCCTACAGTGGCTCAAAGTAGAAGCCAGGGCACACTACAGCATCCCTCCCTTCCCTTGTACAGTGCTGAGCCCAGACAGGATGCTCTGATTAGGGAAGGGTCCCCTCCCCCCTTAATGCTCCTGACCAACAAGGGAGCCAGCAGGGTGTTGATAACAGAGAATTTAGCACCCCATCAAGAAAACAAAAACCTCTCTCATTAGTTTAAGCTCTTCTTATACAGCTTTTTCCAAGGAAAGAATGAAGGGACATTACCTGTTAATTAGCTCCAAAAAGCCCTAAGTCAATACTGTCCTGTCTGCCTTACACAGATGTCTCTCAGCATTAGCAAGCACAGTGGCTTTCAACCTTTTTTAACAAGTCTACTCCATCTCCCTCAAAGTTCCAGCTCAGGTACCCCTTTATATTTTCTTCTTGTTTTTAAGGGGCGGGGGAGGGGAGGGCAAATTGAGGCCCCCCGTGGTAAGGGAGGGAGCGGGGCTGTGCAGCAGGGGTAGAGCATGGGACAGAGCTGTAAGAGGCTCATCCGGGGGGCATGGGGAGGGGGAGGGGGAGGGGGTGGTGGATCCCACTGGTGCACACACCCCAGGAGGGAATGAGGGCATATGCCCCCGGATCTGTGTATGGGACGAGGGTAGACTGGCCCAGGGGTGGGGGAGGGAGCCGGGCTGGGGCAGAGGCAGGGACTGCACATGACTGAGCCATGCACAGTGGCTCCCACAGCTACACACACTCCCAGGAGGGCATGGGGGTATGTGCCCTGGATCTGCATGGGGAAGGGTGGGCTGGGGCTGGTGCTGAACTGTTCCCAATGCAGCCCTGGCCCCAGCCCTCAGCAGCATGCCGCCTTGCCCCACACAGATCTGAGGGCACATACCCCCCTATGCCCTCTCAGAGTGCACACAATGGTGGGAGCCACCCTCTGTACAGCTGAGTCTGATGCCCCACGATGGCTGAGCAGCCCCTGCCCCAGCCCCACTCCCTCCCCCAATGCTGGGGCCTAAATCTACCCCCACCCTACTCTCAAACAGGTTTATCTCAAATTGGTTTCAGCCATTTTCAAACTGGTTTATGTGCACTGAACTTCTGTTCTGTTACAGGCTTAAACCAGTTTCTGAGCATTTAAACTGGTTTATGTGTAATGCCTGTCCCTAGCCCAGGTGAAATCAACAGAACTTTTTAAAACAGAAGCTTAAAATGCTAGCCCTGTGCAAGTATCTAAAATACATGACACCTGAATTCAGGAGAGATGCTGTGATATTGGCATTCCAGACAATAAAAGATGGCAACAAGAAATTACTGAAGTAGCATTTAAGGCTACAAAAGAGAACCCACCATTTGATTCCATTCTGCTATTTGGAATCAAAAGGCAAGGTTCACGTTACACATAAACTGATTTAAGTGATCGGCAGGGTGACTGGTGCCTACCGAGTCTGGTGGGGGCACAATTTGTGGGTGGGCCCAGGGGTGGGCCACAAGCCCCATATCCACTCCTATACTTCTATGCCACGGCTTAGTGTCCCCCGCCCAACACACCGCCAGCCCACAAAGCAAAAAACTGTTCCATCCTACGTGGTGTCAACTCAGGGACCAATCTCAGGGAGAACACATGAACTACCCTGTCTAGGCAATGCTCAGCTCCCAGCTTCTGTGGGGACCAGGAGCTGGCCAGGGGAGTTCCCCATCCTCTGTACCCCTGCAGTGTTGAGGCAGACTAGGAACAAATTTGCTCCCAGTCAGTATCTACACATGTTCTACTCCACAGTATGTATTGTGCAGCTAGTTTACTACCTGCATTTACAGGTAGTAGCTAACTGTGCAGTACACTGATTTACTACACAGTAAATTCTGCACACATGTAGATGGTAATGCTTTACTGAGCAAAAGATTAGTCTACTGCACAGTAAAGCATCTCATGTAGACACAACCCCTGCTGACCAGTAGGTACCCGGTGAGACCCAGATCTGCCTAAAAGTAATTGCAGGACCTGTCAAGACATCTCTATTGCCATAATAATCCCCATAGCAAAACTATCAGAATCCATAAAACATATACATATCTACCCCAGAATAAGGTATACCTCATCCAGTACACCAAATGCTCTCATGGCAAATATGTGGGTGAAACCAGACAACAATTGAGCACCTTAATAATGATCAGCAAAAGAAGATAAAGGACACAGGCATTAGAACACAGGTTTTTCACTGGGGAGAAATGGGGGTAAGGTGGGACGAGAAATCACTCCCTGTCTGATTTCACAGTTCTTGTGCTCAAAGGAAATCTACCCAACACCTTTACAAGATGAGCATGGGGGCAAAAATCCATTAGCCTATTGGACATTAAGTACCAGTGACTTAACATAGACATGGACTTCATGGTCCATTATACTCTGTACCTGATGATATTCAGTAATCTCTGGACTTCCCGGGGGATAACAACCCTCCTAAACAATCTTGTTTTTCCATTATCAGGCTTTTACTGCATCCCTCCTGCTTGTGGGCTACCTGCTAACTTCTCTTATATTCTGTTTTCATTATTTTATTACATATAGTTTTAAACGAACTTTTGCTCCATCTGCTACATAGCTCTGCTGTGCCTGCTTCTACCCCAATATATAATACAAAATATATCACCTGCAAAAATTCTTGCCTTTCACATATTCCCTGGACCACTGTGGCAACATCCCCTCAACATTACTATAGTTATATACTTCTTAAAAAAAAAAAAAAGAGAGAGAGAGAGTGGCATGGATGGTTAACTACTATATATTATACATATTCTCTCATACACTTGATTTTCATCTGAGATCATATCAAATAAAATAGCTGAAACATCATAAATTCATTCCATATGAATGAACTTGAGATCTACTATCAATTAACAGTTCCCTTGATGTTCATCTTGCAGTATACTACAGCTGAATGTGCTTTTTAAAAAAACATGCTGAAGGGCTCATTACATTGGCTATAAAATCTTCAAGTGAAATCACAAGAGATGCTTAAATTTTCAGTGTGTGGCATACAGCTATATCACAGAGAGCAGAACTGGATTTGCTTGGTACCATCAGCATTAGAGTGCATTCTAAAAGAGTTTTCTTGCCACCTGCATCTTGTTTTGTCCAGGATTGTACTTTCTTTTGTTTTTTAAATACAGATGTTAATGCTGATCATATGAATGCGCAGTCCTTTCCATGCAACTTTTTCATAGGCAGAGTAAGTTTGAGAATTAGATAAAAATAATAGCAGAAGACAGAAACAATTTAGAAGCATAAGACAGAATGTTAACGGTTCTTTCACTGTAGTTTGCAATAATAAAAAGTACAGAATATTTAAAATTAGCTTCCCAGTCTTAGGGACAATTTGATCCAGTGAATAGTCTGCTAGCTAGAGAGTCAAGATAGAGTTCTGTCCTCTTTTCAATTACGGCTGAGAAAGCCTATAAACTTAGGCCAGCATGCTAAAAGGAAACAAAAAAAAATTGAGTGGGGAAGTAAAGCTAAGTAAAGAAAGCTTGGGTTGATTTACTGTGTTTTGCTAATTTATTTTTAATATACATTTATATCTCCTTCTTTAAAAACAAGAATGTGCATCCAGAAAGCACTATGCAGTCTTATTCATATGCCCATGCACATTCAGAAACAAATAGCTACTGGGCATTCTGAAGTAGGATTCCTACATGTATATTTTAGCCATGTATAATCAATTTACATTTTAAGTAATGAGCTTTAGTGCCTACAACATACTGGCTGTGATACTAAACATATAAGGCTGCTATTTTTTATTCTGTATGTTACTATGGTAGCACCCAGCAATGTTGTCATGAGGCAATGGTATTTTAGAACCTATTTCTCAAGCTTCAAACTGCTAAAGCTACCCAAAAAGTGACAAAAGAGCACAACATGAAGTATCTGGATATGTTGTAGTTTACAGCATATTTGGCAGAGTATAATATCATTTCTGTTTTTTGATGATTTGGAATCAAAGTGTTTGAGTCTGTATAGAGAAGTGGCTTCATATTTCTTCCTGTTTCTCGGAAGAAGGCAGAAGGAAGAAAGGGGGCACCAGACAGAATTGTGGTCAGTGGTAATCCTTCTCTGAAATGGAATAAATGACCTGCCTCTTGTATAAATCAGACAGTTCCTTATCCCCTCTCCCCCCACCACACACACACACACACACACACACACACACACAGTATAATAGTCAATTAAATTAGTACAAACATCTTCTCCCTACAGTCAGTTATTGCTGACCAAGATTTTTCTAGAGGTTTTTAGTAGAGAAACAAAAACTGGCCAGAGACAGAAATTACACATAAACAGGTATAAGTGATCGGAAACCAGTTCATATCTGTAATACAACAGAAGTTCAGTGCACGTAAACCACTTTCAAAATGGCCAAAACCAGTTTAAAATAAACCAGGATGGATGCAGTATCAGACTTAACTGATTCAGGTTAAATCAGTTTATTGAACTTGTGTCCCAGATCCCCTCCAGATTCAAGTTAACTCTCAGTCCCCCAGCCTCCCAGGATGTTTTGCAACTCCCCTACAAACCCGGGTTTGGCTGGCTAACCTTGGCCCAATCTGTCTCCTCCAGCCAAGCAAGAAAACTTGCTCTACTACACCTGGGCTTCTGGCCTGGGCCACTGCAGGCAGGTGGCTGCATTTCCTGATTCAAAATTAAACATCTGTTCATTTGCTTATCAGCTTAATCTACATAGTTAGAACTAACCTGTAAAGATTGAATTTATTCAGCATTGGGCTTTTTGACCATCTGTGCTTAGATACTATGGGCTGAATCCCATGACATGTATTCACCCTCCCTGTTTGCTTCATAATGTAAAGATAGCACCTGGAAGTACAGTTTATATCTCTGGTACAAGACATAACTCAGTGCGTCAATCAGCTTTAGGACAATACATTTCCCAATATATCAGTAACATCACTACATACTGCCTAGAATTTATGGCATCCCTATCAGGCAGATTGTTTGGAAAGGTTCTGTTCTATGAAAATTCTACATTTTTTGATTTCAAACTTTTTTTCCACTCCCATTCTCAGAATTTACTCAAAGAATTACGTCATTTTTTGGTGGGGGAGGCATTCACAATTGAAGTCAAACAACCATTAACCAGTGCAAAGAACAAAATCATGGAAATCTAAGGAAAATGGGTCAGAAAGCCATGTGCCAGGTAAAAGCAGCTACCTAACATAACCATCTGTTGACCCAAAGCCTAATCCTAGCTCTGTCCCTTTCCCAAAGTTATAGCTTTACAATGTGCTCCAGTTTCCCAATTGGTAAAATGCACATAATGATGCTTTCCTTCCTTTACAAAGCATGCTTTATAAACATAGACAAAAAAGCTAGATGGTAGTATTATGTAATAACAGAGCTACAAGAGACACACAAATCCATTCCAACATTAGTGAAATTTGTTGGGCTATATTTACTGAAATACAAGATGAGTTTTTTTTCTCCCAATCAGCATGTGGAAATAAGCTCCTTGTCTTATATTCACATACAAGAAATACTCATTAAACACATTGTCTATAATTAAATTGCTGCCAAAAGCAGCGTGTGCTCAGTAGTGGAAATGAACTAGGAAGTTGATTACATTCAGCCCACACCAAGCATGACTAAAACACATGGCCCATATTGGGCAGACATACAGATGAAAACTTACCTAAAGGATAGATGCAGCACATCTAAATAAGATATATGATCAAAATTCTCCTCAGTGCTGACTCTTGCTAAGTTATGGTGAGCCACTACTTCGAATACATTTTGACTTCCACTTCACTCCCAAAACTGAGCTGCACCTTTCTTTCCCATTTCCAGTGATTTCTCTTTCTTTACCAGCCTTAAATATCTAGCAAACATCACCAAACAGCGTCTCAAACAGTTCATCCACAATCCCTCTGGCACCCCCCTCTCTCAGCCTGTCTTAGAAAACTAGTGAGGCCCTGCCTCCAGGAGGTAAAGCCAGACTAGGCTGTCTTGCACCTCATCTGACCCTCCTATGATCCTATGACCCCAGCTGACTTCCTGCCCCTCGGGCAGGGGACTGGACTCAATGATCTTCCGAGGTCCCTTCCAGCCCTAATGTTTATGAAATCTGCATATACATTTTTGCAGGAACCCAGGACTCATAACAAGCACTCCCAGTTCCCTCCATTTGCACATGGATCCTTCATTGTATATATCTGGAGTATACACACATACTGAGCACTGCTGAGCTATGGGACCACCATGGCTTAAAACACTGTTGACTCTGCTGGGGCCCAGCCCAATGAACTAGACAGTAAATCATGAGCCTTTTGGCTTTGGATTAATATCATGCAGTTTGTACAACATAAGTAAATACAAAAACACTGCTTAAAAGTGTGTTTCTGGAGTACCTGTGCGAAACATTGCAGAAGTTTCAAAAAAAGTACAAGACATCAATTCTGGATGAACTAAGTCTACAAGTACCTGTAGAAATATGTCTATAAGCAAATTACTACACACATGTTTATTTCAGTGTTTTCAAATTTTCCCCTTACTTCTATGTGCTCAGGGAAAAAAGGGTCTGACAATAAGGGGGGGGGAGAAGGATCAGGGCAAGGAGTGCAAAGGTAAGTAATGGGGGTCCTGATAGTCTTCCTAATTGGGGGGGGCGCACACAGTCTTGCAAGGCCTTAAATGCCTGTACACCAATGCTCGTAGCATGGGGAACAAACAGGAGGAACTCGCCCTCAGAATAGCTAGTTCAAACCCAGATGTCATAGGGCTAACAGAGACGTGGTGGGACTCGTCCCATGACTGGGCAGTTAACATTAGGGGCTATAGGCTGTACAGGCG
>NW_017728992.1:94744482-94746887 GCF_001723915.1 Gavialis gangeticus | reverse complement strand
GCCCGCAGCAAGGCGGTAGCCCTAGACTTCAGGAGGGCCAACTTCATTGAGATGAGGAGATTAGTGGGAGAGGCACTGGGGTCCTTGAGGGCAGAGGAACTCAGTGTCCAAGACGAGTGGTCGTTCCTTAAGGAAACGATACTCACGGCCCAAGGGGTGTCCATCCCGACAAGAAGCAAGGGGGGCAGGAGTGTCCGAAAGCCCCCTGGCTCACCAAGGGCGTCCGGGAATGCCTGCTTGCCAAAAAGCAGCGTACGCCCGGTGGAAGGGGGGTGAAATCTCCAAAGAGGAGTATACCTCCTCTGCTCGGGCCTGTAGGCGAGCTGTTAGGAAGGCCTTTTGCACTCTCCTTTTGCATAATATTCCTGTCATCAATTTCCAGTTCATCCACCCTGCTGTTATTTGATGGTTCAACTCTTCATCTAACTCTGCATTCCACTGGTTGACCCCAGATACTTGAATCTGTCAACTTTTTGAACATGTTTCTCATCTATTATCACATTTCCAACATTAGGTACCTCAGAGAAACCATAGTGCATATATTCCATTTTGGATTGACTAATCTTCATTTCTCTTCCCTCTAGCATGTCTATCCATTGATCCAATCCAGCTTGCACTTCCTATAGGATCTCAGTGCAAATAATCACGTTGTCCACAAACATCATATTCCGGGGTGGTTTCCTTATTTGTTCAGTAAACACATCCATCATAAACATAAACAGGAATGGGCTCAAAGCTGACCCTTGATATATGCCCACCTTTACCTCAAAACTCTTTGTCTCACCTGAACTTCTCACTTCCATTGTATATTTCCCGTACATGTCCTTTATGGTTCTGTCATATTTCTCCAGCACCTTCTAAACTCTCAGGGACTCCCATATTTTCTCCCTGAGTAAATGAACCTGCATGGGGATTCTCAGCTTGTTTCATGCTGTTGTTCCAGCTTGGGGCACTTCCCCATGCATACCTGCAGGGGGTTCCCATTGCACACATTATGCTGCTGTGCCCCAATCTAGGTACACATCTGCAAGCAGGGGAACCCCTATGGGTTGGGGCATGGCAGTGGGAATTGGGTCCCTAAAACCTAGGGAATGCCAGGGGCCTAAGTCTGCAGGGCAACACCCTTGGCCTAAGTCTAATGATGCCAGTGAAGTGTACCAGCTGTGACAGGACACATCCCAGTACTCATAGTTCATAGTTGGTAGGGTCGGAAAGGACCTGAGCAAATCATCAAGTCCAACCCCCTGCCATGGGTGGGAAAGAATGCTGGGGTCACACGACCCCAGCAAGGTGTCTATCTAGCCTCCTTCTGAAGACCCCCAGGGTAGAAGTGAGCACCACTTCCCTTGGAAGTTGGTTGCAGATCCTAGCCGCCCTGACTGTGAAGTGGTGCCTCCTGATATCTAGCCTGAATCTATCCTCTGTCAACTTATGGCCATTATTCCTTGTCACTCCTGGTAGTGCTCGGGGGAACAGGGACTCTCCCATTGCCTGCTGGTCTCCCTTGGCAAGTTTATAGATGGCCACCAGATCCCCTCTCAGCCTTTTCTTGTGGAGACTGAACAGGTTCAGGTCTTGTAGCCTCTCCTCATAGGACCTGCCCTGCTGCCCCCGATCATGCTAGTGGCCCTCCTCTGGACCTTTTCAATGATGTCCACATCCCTCCTGAAGTGTGGTGCCCAGAACTGGATGCAGTACTTCAACTGCCACCTGACCAATGTCAGATAGAGGGAGAGGATCGATCACCTCCTTGGACCTGCTCATGATGCAACTGTGGATACATGACAAGGTGCAGTTAGCCTTCCTGACTGCATCCCCACATTGGCAGCCCATGTTCATCTCAGAGTCTATAATGACTCCAAGATCCTTTTCTGCCTCTGTGCTGATGAGAAGGGAGTTCCCCAGCCTGTAGGTATGCTGCTGGTTCTTCTCCCTAGGTGCAATAACTTGCACTTGTCAGTATTGAATACCATCTTATTCTTATCTGCCCACCCCTGTAACCTGTCCAGATCCAATTGCAGCTTGTCCCTCCCTTCTAGCGTGCCCACTTCTCCCCACATCTTAGTGTCATCTGCGAATTTGAACAAGGCACTTTTCACACCCTCGTCCAAGTCACTGATGAAGATGTTGAACACTGAGGGCCCAAGGACCGAGCCCCATATCCCTCCAGGTCCAAAACGACCGGTCCACCACCACTCTCTGGGTGCGGCCCTCCAGCCAATTGGCAACCCATCTGACTGTGTAGGCATCGACACCACAATCTCCTAATTTTTTAACAAGAATGGGGTGAGAGACAGTGTTGAAGGCCTTCCTAAAGTCCAGAAAGACTACGTCCACCACAACACCTGCATCCAAGGATTTTGTGACCTGGTCATAGAAGGCCACCAGGTTGGTCTGACAGGACC
>NW_017728992.1:94736133-94739482 GCF_001723915.1 Gavialis gangeticus | reverse complement strand
TACCTCTAATTAACCCATGTTGGTTGCTCCTAAGCATACACACCCCTGCTGGCCCCTCGCAGGTGTGCACCTGGATAATTTTCTCCAAGAGCTTCCCTAGGACTGAGGTAAGACTAACAGGCCTATAATTTCCTGGGTCCTCCTTCCTCCCTCTTTTGAAAGTGGGGACCACACTGACCCTTTTCCAGTCCTCTGACCCCACTCCAAAGACAACATCTGTTTATAGCTTCAGAGGCACTGAAGCAGAAGTTATTCAGAATTTAGGCAGGCAGAATGCAAGGTAGAGGTGCACCATAGTGGCATTTAAGTTCCAAAGAGTAATAATGCTTCACTCTTTCTCACAAGCCAGTGAACTTATTAGGTGTCCAAATTCAGACATGGGATGAGGCATAATAGTTCACAAGTGAACAGAGGCATCTACTATGCTCTTGAAAGTGGCAGAGTGAGAAACCCCCCTAGCTTGGCATTTCTTATTGGATAGCTCTGGGTTACCTGGATCACCTCTTAGAGGAGCCTAACTCTTTATTCTTTCTAAAAGTACTTAGGGAAATTAGATTGTTCTGAGGCATATCTCCCCTCACTGCTTGTGTAGAGATCCTCAGCACTTAAACCCAATTATCAAATGGATCACTTGCTTAAGCCACAGTGATTAGATTTTAGCATTAAGATACCTAAACATAGGCCTTTTCAAGATGAAACTGGTCCTATACTCACCTTACTTTACCTGTTACAGGGAATGGAAGGCCATATGTGATTTTTATGTGGTACAATATAAAGATTAAGGACAGAAAAGGAACCTTAAATCTAGTTTTTCTCACTGTCTTCCATGTAATTTAGTTCATTATTTGTTATATAAGGAAGCACGAGTTGGATGAATAGACTGTAAGGTGGATAGAAAACTGACTGAATCATCGGCTTCAAAGGGTAGTAATAAATGGTTCAATTAGTATAGTTGGCAGTAATCTATAGTACAGATTAGAATAGTTGGCAGCTAATATCAAGTGGAGTGCCCCAGGGGTTGGTCCTCAAACTGGTTTTATTCAATACCTTCACCAGCGACCTGGAAAATGGGATGGAGTGGTTCCTCAACAAGTTTGCAGATGACACCATGCTGTGGGCAGAAGTATATACACTGCAGGGTAGGGCTAGGATTCAGAGTAACCTAGACAAATTGGGGGACTGGGCCAAAAGAAATCTCATGAGGTTCAACAAGGTCAAGTACAACGTCATGCACTTAGGATGGAAGAATCCCATGCACCGGTGGGATTGTTCCATTAATTGACTAAGCAGCATTTCTGCAGAAAAGGTTACAGCAGACAATAAGCTGAATATGAGCCAGTGTGCCCTTGTTGCAAAGAAGTCTAACAGCATACTGGGTTGCATTAGTAGAAGTGCTGCCAGCAGATCAAGGAAAGTCATTATTCCCCTCTATTCAGCACTGATAAGGCCGCATCTGGAGTACTGTGTCCAGTTTTTTTGCCCCCACTACAGAAACGATGTAGACAAATTGAAGAGAGCCCAGCAAAAGGCAACAAACATGGTTAGGAGACTAGGGCACATGACTTTTGAGCAGAGCCTGAGGGAACTGGGCTTATTTAGTATGGATAAAAGAAGACTCAACAGGGATTTAACAGCAGCCTTTAACCACCTGAAGGGTGGTTCCAAAGAGGATGGAGCCAGACTGTTGTCTGTGGTTGCAGATGACAGTCTCAAGTTGCAGCAGGGGAAGTTTAAGTTATATATTAGGACAAACTCTCTCACTACGAGAGTAGTAAAGTACTAGAACAGGTTACCCAAAGAGGTTGTAGACTTTGCATCCTTGGAGGTTTTTAAAACTTGGCTAGACAAAGCCTTGGCTGGGTTGATATAGCTGGGGACGGTCCTGCTTTTGTAGGGCATTGGACTAGATGACCTCCTGAGGTCCGTTCCAACCCTAATTTTCAGATTCTGTGGTTCTATATAGGAAAGAATCTCTGCTAAGTAGAGCAAGAAGTGCTGTTCCTTTAGTCAAAGCAGTCATATAGGAACATTTAGAGGATTAAAGTTCAAGACCCACTAACCCAAAAATACCACTTCAGATTAAATATGTATCAATTGATATTTAACGATAGATGTGAGGCAGCTACCTGCTAGTGTGTGTGTGGACAGAACATATCATTGTGGCAAAGCTGAGTCACACTAAACCTAATGAGAGAGCTAGGTATACAGATAACTATTTTTAAAGAAAATACCAAACTTTAAATACTTGAGATGGCAGAAGGGCTCATAACCTTGATTCTGATATCTGTTAAAATAACCTATTACCAAACGAGCTCTCTCTTCAATTTATAAGAATACAGATTTTATCAGAAACTAGTAACAGCCATCATATCTCATCCATATTGAACACTACTCTCAGACAACTTGTAGCTGAAAATGTTAACACCATAAGCACGTTATTAGTAGTATTATTTCTCTTCATGCAAAAAGTTACTCAGATAAGAAATTTATCAGCGCCACTTAAAATTGTTTAAACAGTAAGAGCTAATAATGTGATTACAAAACATTAAGCCATCTCCTTCAGTTTTACAGTATCAGATCGACTGAATTACATGTGATAACCCAAAAATTATAAATAGATTTGTGCATCATCATAGTAGTGCAATATAACGTAACATTCCAATAATAAAAGTTTAAGAGTATTATATTCTATTCCTCCCCACGAAAAACAAAAAGGGTTTGCATTTTCAATACGAGTATTGAACAAAATCAAATCAAACCTCAAGGATCCATATCTCATTTCCACTACTGGCACATAAAATTGCTTAAATCACATGCAACTATTTACAAATGCCTTGAAGTTTCTTTAATGCCAGAATATAAACAGACTATAATATATACAATCAAGCAGTAACCAAAATCCTATATGTGTATCCCACAAGTAACTTACATATAGTAGAATTAACAGTATAATATTAATGTAAATCTACTAGCCATTTTTGCCTTTTGAATTTAAGATGGGGGAGAAGGGAGGGCATTTTATTTTATTCATAGAATCATAGAAGTAGGGTCGGAAGAGACCTTGTAGATCTTCAAGTCTGACCCCTCGCTTGAGCAGGAAAAAAACTGGGCTCAAATGACTCCAGCCAAGTAGGCATCAAGCCTGTTTTTAAAGACCCCCAGGTAGGAGCCAGCACCACTTCCCTTGGAAATTGGTTCCAGATCCTAGTCGCCCTAACTGTGAAGGACTTCTTACAGATGTTTAATCTAAACCTACTCTCCAACAACTTATGGCCATTATTCCTTGTTATGCCAGGGGGCGGGTCGGGGGTGTGTCGGGGCTTTTGAGAATCCTCCGAATTTTCGTGGG
>NW_017728992.1:94733438-94735849 GCF_001723915.1 Gavialis gangeticus | reverse complement strand
GGTCTGACATGACCTGCCCCTAATGAAACTGTGCTGGTTGCCCTTGAGCATCATCCCTGAGGCTGGCCCATCGCAGATGTGGTCCATGATGATCTTCTCAAAGAGTTTCCCTAGGATTGAGGTAAGACTGATGGGCCTATAGTTGCCCAGGTCCTCCCTCCTTCCTTTTTTAAAGATGGGGACCATGTTGGCTATCTTCCAATCATCTGGCACCTGGCCCGAGCACCACGAGCGCTCATAAAGCCGTGCCAAGGGCCCTTCAATAACCCCAGCTAGCTCCCTCAACACTCTGGGGTGGAGAGCATCTGGACCTTCTGATTTGAACACATCCAGCCCCTCCAGAAGCTCTCTAACCTGGTCCTCCCCAACCTGAGGTCTGGAGGCGTTCCCCTCGAGTCCATCTTGCATCACGGTGGGGAAGTCCTGGACCCTGCCCAAGAAAACTGAGGTGAAGAATTGGTTAAAGAGGTCTGCTTTCTCCCCTGGCCCAAATACCAGATTGCCCAGAGTATCTTGCAGGGACCTCACATTTCCTGGTGCTTTCTTCACCCTTAATGCTTTCTTAATCCATTCTTAATGCTTCTGTGTTGATAATACTGGATAATGTATTTCTCTATTTACCTAGAGAACAGGTACAGCATGAAAAGCACCTGTGCAGGCTTTTCCACTCCAACCCTTCACCAATTAGAACATATTAAACAGCAGGTTGCTATGATTAAGATATGTTACAAATCTTTAAAATACAAGCCTCGTTTAAGAATTTGCTGCTATAATTGGGATAACATATTTGAAAATAAGTGTCAACCGTAGCTTGGAACTTTTTAAACAGTTCATCCTCTTTGCACTAAAAATTCTAGCACAAAGCTTCATTAAATATTGGTTACTTATTAATCCACTAAAAATGCAACAAGATCTGTATTCATAAAGCCTGCCAAATTACTAGCATATTTGTGGCAGGAGAAGTCCTTGGGCTTACTCAAGAAAAATACGAATAGGTGAGACCACCGTGAACGACTGCTGTGTCCTGTAGTTGAATTAATCTTACAAAATGATAGAGGAAACTGATATTGTGCAAGCGTTTCCTTACTGAGGAAACATTACTGCATGAAACAAATTTATCACGGGAACGACTTGCTCACAAATGAGGTTGGTTTATTAAGAAAAAGCAGTCATGTAAGTATGTAAGCATTTGTTATATTAAAACCAATTAGTGGGTCCATGTGCTCCAGTAGCCATTATCTTGTAAAAGGTTTTTTGCACAACAACTGAGGGTAAGTACAAGTACTCAAAAAGCCCAAGGTAGAAGCACTGTAAGTATAATGCTTTACTCAGAGAGAACAGACATTTGTTGTTGTGGGGTAGAGGGGAGGCTGTCAGTCTCCCTGCACTGGCTGAGGCCAGCAGGCTGAGGGTGCTCCTGCATGCCTCCTAGGAGGCTGCTATAGAATGGCAAGCACCCGATTGGCCGGCATGGCCCCTGATCCCAGCCCCATCCCAACACCACCTGCCTACTGTCAGTGCTGGCGGCTGGAGGGGAGGGGGGGCTTGCTACATGCCCCACCCCCAGCTTGCTGGTTCAGGTCTGGAGGGGTTGGGGGGTGTAGAGACAGGAAAGCATGGCAGGGGAGCTCCGTTCCTTGCCCCCTGGTTCAGCTGCAGCTTGGAACTGCCAGGCTTTTTGCTGCACAAGGAAAAGAGGGGAGGAATGGAGCCCCACTTCCACATGGGCTCTCCCGCACAGCATGCTGGGTCAGATCTTGGGAGGGGCTAGGCTGGGGCCATGCAATCTGTTCCCTGCCCCAAATGCCCCAGCCTCCTCATGGCTGCAGCTCAGAACCGCATGCAGCTATTTGCCATGGCAGGAACTGGGGACAGGCAGGCAAGGGAACAGAGCCACTCTGTTGCATGGCCCTGGCCCAGCCCTTCCCCAAGACCCAAACCAGCAAGCAGGGGGAGGTCTGCATAGCAAGCAGTCTCTGTTCCCACACCCACCCACAGCTAGTACCCAGTGAGGCTCTCAGATGCAGGTGTCAGGAGTCTGAAACAGGTGGGGAAGGAAGGAGCCCACTGTCACATGGACCCGGCCCAATTCCCCACCACCAAAATCCAAGCCAGCAAGCTGGGGGGGGGGGGGCATATGGCAGGGGGGGCTCCATTCCTTCACTCCTGCCCAGTCATGCAGAGAGACAGCCTTTTCTGTCTCCTCTCTGTGACAGCCTGGGAGTGGGGTGGGACTGGGCCAGTGTTCACCTGGGGCAGCCAAGCACGGGCTGAAGCTAATAGGCCACACCATGAGGGGCCCCTGGGATACCAGTGGAACATGACTTACCTTGACTTGTTTCATAGTTTCTAGGGTCGGAAGGGACCTGAGCAGATCATCTAGTCCAACCCCCTGCCATGGCAGGAAAGAG
>NW_017728992.1:94724563-94732800 GCF_001723915.1 Gavialis gangeticus | reverse complement strand
GAAGTCCAGGAAGACTATGTCCACTGCTACCCCTGCATCTAATGATCTGGTGATCTGATCGTAAAAGGCCACCAGGTTGGTCTGACAGGACCTGCCACTGATGAACCCGTGTTGGTTGCCCCTAAGCATGCAGTCCCCTGCTGGCCCCTCCTGGATGTGTGCCAGAATAATTTTCTCGAACAGCTTGCCTAGGATCGAGGTAAGACTAACTGGCCTATAGTTTCCCAGGTCCTCCTTCCTCCCTTTTTTGAAGATGGGAACCACGTTGGCCCTCTTCCAGTCCTCTGGCACCACTCCAGAGCACCACGAGTGCTCGTAAAGCCGTGCCAGGGGTCCTGCAATGACCTCGGCCAATTCCTTTAGAACTCTAGGGTGGAGATCATCCGGACCAGCTGACCTGAATACGTCCAGCCCCTCCAGAAGCTCCCTAACTAAATCCTCGCTAAACCTTGGGCCAGGTGTGCCTCCCCCAGGGCCCGAAGGGGGCCCAGCAGGGAGGTGGCTGTTCTGGTCCCTACTTAGGAAGACGGAGGCAAAGAAATTGTTAAACATGTTAGCTTTGCCGTCTGGTGATGGGAGCTGGTACAGATATTCGATAAAGTACTCTAATCTAAAGTACTTAAGTCTGATACTACATTGAGATGTTGACTTAGAGTGGGATCTGCCATTTTTAAAGACTCTTTTTGCCATCAGCGTCTGTTTGGTTACAGCTGTATGGTGCTTCCTACACACCTATACAATAAGTATAACATCTATACCTAAACCAGGAGAAGTACTTCTGCTGAAAGAATGTTATTTATTTGTCCAGAGGCCCAACCACATTAGGCACGGAATGAACTACTAGTAGGAGGCAACACCTGTTTCAAAAAGCTTAAGGTCTAAATTAGACAACAAAAACAAGAAGAGGAACTGGGGAAAATCAAAGCACAAAGATATGAAGTCACTTGTCCAACGACTCACACAGCAGGGTCAGTAGCAGAGATGGGAAGGGAACCCAACTTCCTGACACCCCTATGTAGCATTTGTGCTTCCTCCTCTCAGGACAAAGAGGACAAAGACATTCCCCATGATTTTCTGTGGGGCTATTCTGGGGATTTCTGGAGTAGCACAGCTTCTTATTTATGAAAAACTCAAGATGCAAACTAATGTAGACCAGAATTCAGAAACAAATTATTGAGGACTTCTGTTTGCATTATTGCATTTCGTCTAAAGAAAAGGCAGGTTCTCTCAAGCATGTCAGAATTAGATACTTGATATGAGAGGAACATGCCAAGTTTAGAAATTTAGAATAGTTCTTTAAATGGCTCTCAACTTTTTAAAAAGCAAGAAAAAGCTTATTTCTATACAGAGTCAAATGTAGAAAAATTGCTAAGAAGGTAACTTTGATGTTAGTGTATTTATAATGATGTTTTATTCATGTGTTTCAATTCTTACCGACGGAAGTACAAAAGAATCAGCTATACGCAGCTCAGCTCTTCCACAGCAAGCAGCACAATGAAAAAGATATAACTGCTTTTTGATTGAACTAAATCCAAATTAAATACATTACCTGTCTGCTCTGCTGTGATTAACAAATGCAATATGTTGCGAGACATGACAGGTAGACCTATTTTTCAGCCAGTAGGGAAAATGTTCCTCAATGGGTAGAAAACAAAAACAGCATAAATTGTTTGTGGAATCACATTTATTGTGGTGTTTTGACGTGCTGCCATTCACAATGGCCTATCTCTGATTTTTGTTCTGACCCAGTTAAGAAAATAGAGCATTGTAGACTAGATATATTGAGTTCTAGACATGTGAGCTGAAGCTCTAGATTTGTGCAAAGTTGACCTATTCAGAATGTCTATATTCCTTTTCAGTTTCATATAAGCAAGTATTCAAAATGATCTTAATGAAACACGAAGAGAAATTAAAAAGGCCATGAAGTTGCAAAATTTATACAGTCTTTTTCTGCTACTGAATAAAATATGAAACAAAAAAAGTAATAAATGACAATTCAGAAAGTTTCAATAGTTCTTTAAGCAGCTTATTAATGGCCAGGAATAAGCATTATATCCAGACTTCCCACTGTCCGCTGGTTATTACTCTATTAAAAAGATGCAATGTTTAATCCAAAACAGTCTATGAGGAACCTCAAGTAATTATAAACTAGGGAACCTGGTTTTCTCTGACAAAAAAAAGCCCAAAATTTTCTGATTAAAAAAACCCACCCCAAATCCACATTTTTCCCTGATTAGAACGAAACACCACTAAATACATATATATGTAGTGGCATTTTGTTTTAATCATGGAAAAATGTGGATTGGAGAGGGAAGAGTTAAATCAGAAAATGTTGGACTTTTTTTTTTAAATCAGAGAAAACCAGGATCCCTGTTCATAACTAATCTTTAAGAAGCTAGATATAGCTCCATCATGTTCCTCAGAGTCTCATTAATTTTGCCTTTATAATTCTGATGGACAAAGATGAACATTCCAAGAGAAAGAATATTAAGAAAGAATTACATAATCTATTCTTCTGACCAATTGGTAGCTACTTTACTGTGGATTCATCCACTGCCATAGGCGTCTAGCAGCTGGCAGCAAACACTGTGTAAAATGTCACTTGGCTTCACTGTCTCACTAGCTGTGCTTCACAGAGCAGAAAATTAAATTTGACAGACTTTGGGGGAAGGGATCCTACAATTTAGTAGCATTTATATAAATCTTAATACATATGACAAAATCACATCTATAACTTGTAAGGAACTATCGCTGAGATAGGCTGCATATTTTTTTTTTAACATAACACATACCCTAAACCAGTGGATTAGCTCTAACATTGATATTCAGTTCTCCAGACAGAGCCATTGTCGTCATTTCTATTTTTAATATAGGCTTATCAGAAAATATTTCCATAACATCCAAGCTTGTAAAAGTTAGACTGGTTAACATTCATTCCCTTTGTTTTGTAAGGGGTCCAGAACTTTTGGACACAGAGAAAATTTTCTTAGAAAAAAGGTGAGGCATTAATGTGTTTATGCAAAAAAACCCATAAAAAAATAACTATTAATTTTCAAAGAAATGTAGGTAGGAGTCTACCAAAAAAAACCTCCCTAGTTTCCTGTCAGTTCACTTGGTACATGGCTTATTCTAGAATGATACAGGTTTCAAGACGAATAGTTAAAATAAAGCCAATTTTCTGTGCATTATTTTGCATAAATTACCTAAGGCTGGTGTAGCTATCAATCAACCTAAAGAAAACATAGCAGAACAAAATTTAAGATTAGTATCTATATAATATTGCATTAAAAACATCAATAATTAACTGCTTATGAAGGTTAGATTTTCAAAAAAATATATACATGCCCCTCACCCTGGGAAACACAGAGCTGCTGGCTCCAGATTGCTACCACAGAGCTGGGCTCAGCAGTTGAGCCCTACACAATAAAGCTAAGCAGCAGCTCAGCTCAGCTCCACAGCTGTGGCAGCATGGATCATGAAGCAACTGCTTCACCTGCTGGTCTGCCCTCAAACAAGCCTAATATAGGGAAACCTCTTCATTCCTCTAACTTGGCTGCATCAATAACAGTCAAAAGAAGACCACTATCCTTCTCCTCTATATGTTTGCAGAGATAATCAGGGGAAAAATGTTGCTGTCTTTCTACTAGACTAAGTACATACAGTCAAAAAGCCTGAGGCTGAATTAATTCAATCTTCACAGTTTAGTCTAAGCTGCATAGATTGAACCAATAGGCAAGTTAACAGGCATTCACTTTTGATTCTGGAAATGCAGCCACATGCCTGCAATGACCCAGGCCAGAAGCTGGAGGGACCAAGAGCACACCTCCCTTTTCAGCTGGGCCAAGGCAAGTCTGCCCACCCTGTGAGGGGAGATTTGCAGGGGAGGTGCAAAGTATCCTGGGAGACTGGAGAACTGTGAGTTAACCTGAATCTGGAGGGGAGCTGGGACAGATATTCAATAAACTGATTTAACCTAAATCAGTAGTCTGATACTGCATCCATCCAGGTTTATTTTAAACTGGTTTTGGCCATTTTGAAAGCAGTTTATGTGCACTGAACTTCTGTTCTGTTACACATTTGAACTTGTTTCCAATCACTTATACCAGTTTATATGTAATTTCTGTCCCTCGCCCTAGTCAGCAAACTCCAGACCCCACCACCAAAGCAAAGAAGTGAACTGCAGTTTTGTCCCTGACAAACTAAGCTCTGAGAAAATTCCACCCTTCCTCTTCAAATGGAATTATTAGAGAATGCTGGTGCTAAGTCCCACCAAATATGAAGAGACAAGAAGCTGCTCACCCAATGAAGAGTTAAGTCTTCCCCTTCTGTCTATATTGGTATGGGCCTTCACATACTAAGTATACATAAAGCAAGGTCAGAAGATAAGGGTCCCCTTTTGTCCTGATCTTCTGCCCTAGAGATACTGGGAAAGAAATATGACTGGCTGGTAAGTGATTGCAAAAAGAGATGTGTGGGGCAAAGCAACTAAGACAATACACCCTTTGAACCAGGGGTTAGTAATATTTCCCAGCAGGCGAAATAAGAATCTCAGAATAAAATGAGCAGCCACTAGGACCTGGCCACCTCCACTACTTCACTTACTGCCCAGCTGTGGCATGCAGCAAGAAGAACACCTTCTGCTACAGAGACCATGCCGACCAACTATGATATGGCTCCCTGTGGCAGGGCACCAGTGGTGCCTGCCACTTTAAGGGCTAGATCAAACACTCAGCAGGTGTTTGATAACAGTGGCCATTGTAGAACTCTGGCCGCCTATATAAACAAGAGCAGTTTGCTGCTGGGAGCCAGGTAAGAAACATTGCCTGGCTGAGCTGCTGCATGGGAACATCTTGCAGGTAGAAGCAGGAGGCTCTGGTCCTGGGCATGACCTAAAACTGCACCCCTGCCAGGAGTGGACAGTCTGATGGGACTCCCAGTGGTGTGGGAGTCCCCAGGAAATATCATACCAGTAGCCACCCCGGTGAAAGGTGGGTAGGAGTGCCTTAACCCCAGACCTCACCTTCCAGTGGGTTATATGATCCATCCAATCCAGAGAAAGCCAGGTAAGCTTCTCGAAGCGCCTGAGCCTGCTGGGGTGAGTGACCCCATGGGAGAAGCACCTGAGCCAGGAATGGGGGATCCCAATCCCTGAGTGCAGGCAGGGGGCTTAGACCTAACCCGAGGGACCCAACCAGTCAATGCTGGGGCCAGGACCCAGATAGGGGTCCAAAGGGCCAGGGGCCCACTGCAAGGGATGCCCATATAGAGCAGGGAAGCTAAGGGTCCCAGCTAGCCTGAGATGGGGCCAGGGCTTAAAGAGAAGTCAAAGGTCCCAGGGAAAGGGGCCACAGCTAACGGGTGAAGGGGATGATTGAGTTGGCTGCCTGAGATGCCATCTGCAAGGCTTGGGCCATGGTGTAGGGGCAGAACGGAGCTGTGGATAGTCCTCCAACATCGGGGTGTATAATGGGCAGCCTCCTCCCTAAATATTACATCAATATTATTACATCAAGACATGGCAGGAAAGAGAGATGGTGGCTGACCCATAGACAGGGGTCAGGCCAGTGCTTGCACTGGGCATGAAAACCTGCCCCTGTCACACTCTCCCTCTGCTGAAGTCCTGGATCCCAATGTGGGCCAAGCAGAGCTGTACCCCCTGCCTGAAAAGGCACCAAAGCCAGGGCTCCATTGGCCATAGGTTGCTGACCCCTGCTTTAAACAGGAGCAGTGAGTTACAAGTGCAAGCATACATGCACACAAAGAGAATTAGACAATCAGAAGAATATATCCCAGTGAGTTTCAACCAATATATGCCAGGGAATCCTGGGGTACTTCACAATATTAGTACTATAAGTGTGCAAACACTTGCATATGATTCATAAGATAAACCCAGAAGGTTCAAATAGGAATTCATGGTTTCAAAAAGATTCTGACATGTTGTAGTATTTTTGAGTTTTTTGCAACACAAAATTTGCTTTTTTTTTTTTTTCTTCCACAGTCAAAAAAGGAATGAGAGCTAAAAGCTGAGATTTTCCAAGAGCTGCCTCAACTCTAATGAGGTTGAGAATCACTGGTGTACATAATGGCACAATTGAGCATAAATGTAATAATGTACAGTAATGTTGAGAGGCGTATATTATACCAAACGGAGCACTATGCTAGTCCAGCTATACTGCTTCCAGTACTCAATCTGCATTTTGCTGCAAAGATGAAACTTGTGTAAAACTCTGGAGAACCAAAATGACTGTAAATATATTTAAATGCGTGAAATACACATAAATCTTGAAGCATGGAAGGAGCAAAGGTAAAGTTGTTTGGATTACATTAGTTCTGTCATTTCCAATGTCTTTGCCTTTCCACAATTTAAAAAGGTTTGAGGTTTAAAACATATCTTTAAAAAACAAAATAAAGATACATGACTAGGCTGCAATACCACAAAGACCTGAGGGTTATGGTGGGCCAGAGGCTGAATATAAGCCAACAGTGTGGCTTCTGTTCCAAAATAGCTGACAGCATGCTAGTCTGTATTAGCAGAAGTGTCACTTGCAAGTCAAGGGAAGCAATTCTTCTGCTCTGTTCAGAGCTGCTGAGGCCTCATTTGGAGTACAATGTCCAGTTCTGGGCATCACAGTTCAAGAAAGACAGACAAATTGCAAAAGATAAATTAGAAACTGGGGAACATAGCTTATGAGAAAAAATTGGAAGAACTGGAATTACTGCAGAAGAGAAGATGGTGGGGGGAGGACAGGATTTGATAACAGTCTTCTAATGTCTGAAGCCATTACAGAGAGGATAGTAATAGTCTATTCTCTGTAGCTGCAAAGAACAATGATGGTCAATGGTCTTAAACTGCAGCAAGAGATATTTGAGTTGGATAGTAAGAACTTGTTCACTATAAAATTGGTTAAGCATCGGAACAAGCTACCCAGAAAGACTGTGGAAATGGAATCTCCAGCCTTGGAAGTTACTAACAGCAGATTAAACAAACACTTGGCTGCAGTGATTTAGTCAGGGAAGATCCCACCTTGAACAGGAGGGTAGATGACCTCCCACAGGTTATTTCCACCCCTACTTTTCTGTGATCCTATGATTTAAAGAGCTTTTTTTTAAAAAAAAAAACTTTGGAGTAGTTCTGTTTATCTTTAATGCTCATTTAATTACTTTTTTTTTTTTTTTTTTGTTCTGAAATACATACTGTAGGGCAACAATTCATCATGTTAAACTAACAGCAGTTTTGGGATTATTGCCAGGTAATCACCAGAAACAGCAGACAATGCTAAGAATATGCCCTCTTTACCTTGAGTTAATTGACTGACGATTAACTCAAGGCACTTAATTTAGGAAGCAGTCTAGGGTAAAGAATAAACGTTTGTAGTCTAGATTGAACATGTAAGTAGTGTAGTGTCAATGCTAGGCTTATATATGTGTTAAGTTTCTTCGATTCCCTGGATGGCAATTAAATTGAGGTAAAAATCCCTAGACAAGCACTGTATGATAGATAGCGCTAAACTGAGCTTTCTGGTTTCCCCAGTAAGTACTAATTCTATTTACATACAACTAAAATTGTAAACCAAGGGAAAGCTCTTGTCTCATGGAAGAGCTGCCATTGATTCGATGAGTACTGATACTGCCACAGTACACACTTTTTCATCAGTAGTACTTTAAACATTTATGTGTAACAGATCAAACAGATTCTATGATTTGTCTGTTGCCAAAATAGGTAAGACCTGTCTACATTGGCTTGTCCCTCTAGAAAAACAAAATCTACCTGGAAACACTGTCAATACTCTGAATTTCTGTGCCGTGCCTGGACTTATGTATTTTTAGGATAACAGCAGGGTCAGCGTCAGGCACCTATATGTTTTTAATAGATTGGTAGTGCCTGGACAAGCTGATCTGTCAGCATTACATCTCCATTTCCTAAAATCCCAACACCGCCCCCAAAAAAAAACCTGGAAAAAACAAAGAAACCCAGCGATTGGAGTGAACATTATATGCTAGAAATAAGGTAAGAGCAGGTTTTTGGCTGAAAATAGCAGTAAAATCTGCAGTAATCCACACAAAGCAGTAATCCCATTGGTCAGCTCCCTGGTTGCTGCTACTCAGTTACTGAAGGGAGCAACTTGTTTCTTTATTCTGCCTGTCAAAAACAAGGTGGTTCTTATGTTCTTGGACATATTGCATGTGAGGAAATATGGTATGCAATTTAAAGTAGTCAAGACAATTTTCATAAGACT
>NW_017728992.1:94718520-94719563 GCF_001723915.1 Gavialis gangeticus | reverse complement strand
TATACCTCACACGGGCTGTTGCCAAGGCAATGACTGATTATCAACAATTGAATATGCTAAAGTTAAAAAAGTGCTGGACTTCGAAGCCCACTCAATAACTCCTCTCCACTAGACATTGCTATTGATGACTCCTCCGAGTACAATGATCCAACCACTTGAGATCCACCTTACATCAAGCTTTTTGTCTCATCTGTATTTCCTTAGTTTGTTAATGAGAAAGCCATGGCAGACTGTCTCAAAAGTCTTCCTGAAGTCCAGGTAGTATACCGCATCCACTGCTCTTCCATCCACAGAGCCTGTCCCCTTACAAGAAGGAAGTTTTGGTGCAAGTTGTGGATTATGCAGATGCAATTAAAAGAATCACTTCTGAAATGCTGCTTATGTTAGGAATTTATTTATTTGGAATCTGCTATTCTTTAACAGTACCCATTGAATGTTTGGGACTACAAAACATACTTTTTTGAAAGTACCCTAAAAAAAATACAAATCAATCAACTAACAAATGAAAAACCACTCAGAAAAAATGTAAATACATTCCTTTATACAGTGAACCTCCAAACAATATGCATTTTGCCCTTAGCTGCCTTAGAATTATAAGCAGAAATGTGGGCAGAGAATGTGAGCAGAAGATTAAAGGATATTTGAAAGAGAATGTCCATGCTATACCTAGCTTCACACATGCACTGGACTTTGTGCTGCTTACAGATGTAACCCTCCCCACTCCCCCTGCAAAAATGGCACTTTACTTTTAACGGGGTGCACCCCCTTATTGAGCCCAGCGCATACCCAGTGGAGACATTGCTTTAGCTGGACCAGCTCACCCAATGTCTGTAAAAATCGGGCACTTCAACAGGGCTTTTTTGGCACTTTTATCTAATAGGTGATTGAATCAGCTATTAGATAAAAGCACCAAAAAGCCCCACTGAAGCACCCAATCTATGCAGATGCTGCAGAGTTGGGTTGAACTAACGCACTGCTTCTTCTGCTAAAACACATTTTTTTGTTGTTTTTTTTCCCCCATGTCTATCAGCACCATCACTTTC
>NW_017728992.1:94711572-94713520 GCF_001723915.1 Gavialis gangeticus | reverse complement strand
TGCAGATGCTGCAGAGTTGGGTTGAACTAACGCACTGCTTCTTCTGCTAAAACACATTTTTTTGTTGTTTTTTTTCCCCCATGTCTATCAGCACCATCACTTTCCATGGAAAGACAGAGCAAATGTTTCTCACTTCCCTTGTTACAGGAGGTACCAAACCATATAAAATGTCCACAGTTCAGCTGTCAAAGATTGCCACATGAGGGGTACATAGCAGGTCTAGTGCATATGGCAGTAGCTACTGATCTTTGAATTCAGTTTCCATGAAATTCTCAGCAAGCAGCTTATTCACATAAACTTTGCAAGTTTCACAAGAAGTTTTGGCTATATCTGGCAACAAGAATAATTATTTTGTGGCAAATTTCTAAGGCGAGGTAATCAATTATTTGAAAAAATATGGCTTCTAGCCCAGCTACTCAGCTGAATCAAAATTTTAGCTACGCTTCTTATCATCATTGCAGAAGAAGTTTTTTGGGTCTTTCATTCAAGTGAAACACTTAATTGCACTCATCAACTTTATCATACACAGCAAATGAAATGTTCTCCCATAAGTTCTTTTGGTGACCATAAACTAATTAAAGCAACAGATAAACCACAAAAAGTTTAAAATATATAATTTCCTTCAAATATAAACATAAAAAACAAATGAAAGGAATGAACACATGAGAAAAAAACTATAAATATAGTGTCACAATCATGCAGAAAAAGGGCAGTACTAGGTCACCTAATCCAACCCCGCTTTTAAACTTCCAAGGATGGATATTCCACAGCCTCTCTGGTTAGCCTGTTCCAATGCTTAACCAATCCTACAGTAAAAAAATTCTTCTAAACATACAACTCAAATGTCCCTTGCTGCAATTTAAGACCATTGCCCATTGTTCATCTCATAGATTTCATAGACATTAGGACTGGAAGGGACCTTGGAAGACCATCGAGTCCAGCCCCCTGCCCCAGGGGCAGGAAGTAAGCAGAGGTCATAGGATCCCAGCAAGATAAGCATCCAAATGTCATCTCAAACCAGAGAGAGTAGATTATCACCATCCTCTCTATAATCACACTTCAGGTATTTTAGGATTTATCAAATTCCCCTTCCATCTTCTCTTCTCCAGACCAAATAATCCCAATTCTTCCAACCTTTTCTCACAAACTATGCTCCCCAGACCTCTAATCATTTTTACTGTTTTCTGCTGGACTCTTTCTGATTTGTCTGTGTCTTTCTTGAACTGTGGTGCCCAGAACTGGACATCATACTCCAAATAAGACCTCAACAGTTTTGAATAGAACAGAAAAATCACTTCCTCTGGCTTGCAGGTAATTCTCCTGTTTAATACATGGAAAAGACAAAGTATATTTGCAACCTATAGACTAACTAAATCAGAGGCATAAGCTTTTGTAAGCAGCAAACTTCATAAATGCATCTGGTAGTAGGGGTGGCACCAATAAAGATTTTCTTGTCCAATACCAATTATTAACCAGCCATATTGGCCAATATTGATACAATAGCCAATTTACAGGAATGTAGCCAGCTGATAAGTCTGTGGGGAGGAAGTGGGGGAGGAAAGAAGTATGTGGGGGCAGATTGAGGCCCCCATGGTAAGGGAGGGAGAGGGGCATGGGCAGCTGGCCCAGCCAGGGTTGTGAATGCGACCCTGGGGCTGGAAGCGGGAAGGAGCCACAGGTGGTTCGTTCAGGGGATGTGGGGGGGGGAGGTTCACTGCCACTGTGCACACCCCTGAGGGAGGCAGAGGGGGCACGTCTATCCTGGATTTGTCTGTAGTTCAAGGGAGGGCTGCCCACTGTGGGCTTGGGGCCATGGGCTGTGCCAGCCTCTTCCCAGCAGGGTGGAGCGGAGCTCAGGAGGCCTGCACTTGGGGTGAGCAGGGGTAGAGCAGGTAGTGGCAAAGCTGAGAGGGGTGGCTATGGGGAATTTTGGGGTGGCTGTAGCCCA
>NW_017728992.1:94703534-94711493 GCF_001723915.1 Gavialis gangeticus | reverse complement strand
CCCCCCCACTAGGAAGAGATTGACACAGCCGCTGACCGCAAGCCTGAAGCAGGAGCCCTCCCTCGCCCCATACACAAATCCAGGGAGGCACATCCCCCATGCCTGCTCCAGGGGTGCATGCAGCAGCTGGGAACTCCCCCCCACACACACACACAGACACACACACACAACTTGCAGCCCCTGGATGAGCCACCCATGGCTCCATTCCACTTCTGGCCCCAAAGTCACATT
Source organism: Gavialis gangeticus (assembly GCF_001723915.1). Taxonomy (NCBI): domain Eukaryota; kingdom Metazoa; phylum Chordata; order Crocodylia; family Gavialidae; genus Gavialis; species Gavialis gangeticus. The sequence goes on along the minus strand of NW_017728992.1, from coordinate 94,711,262 downwards.
CGCCACCCTAGCTGGGCAGCACTTGCCCCTGCCCCACTCCCTCCCTCACTGTGGGAGCTTTGATCTCCTCCCTCCACACTCCTTCCTTCCCACAGTCTTACCAGCTGGACGCTCCTCTCCAAACTGCTGGTCTGCATTCCTGGCCATATGCATGCTGCGGCTGCATGCATGCACATAGCATTTATTGATGACATTATCAGGTACACCAGCCAAAAAAAAGCTGATTGGCAATAATGTTAATTTTTCGTTTATCAGTGCCGATCCGATATGTGAGTGATATGCCAGTGCACCTCCATCTGAAAGCACAGAATCTGACGAAGCAAGCTTCTGCTTATGGAAGCTTAGGCCTCTGATTTAGGTTATCTGTAAAGTGCAAATCAACTCTGCCTTCTATCAAGCTCTAGACTAACATGGCTAACTACCTCTTCCTTTTAACACAACAGTCTCATACTGGCTTTTCTTGCAGCATCAGTACAAGACTATCAATATGCACATGTTTCATGTACTACAAATGCAAGTAATTAATTTTCTTCTGAAATGTACATTTCTAATCAAATAGTGCTACATAATACAATCACCGCTAATGGTACCTGTGGGTAGCCATACACTAGAACTGCTAAGTACTTTTCTTTATCACAGTACAGATGCTTTTTACTATCTTAACTATCTCTATAGAAAAGGATCACAAATCATCTTATGCTTCTTTAAGTCTCTGGGTCACCTCTCCTGCCCTACCCGTTTTCACTTACTGTCAAGGGTGCATGGTTTCTCATCTTCCAGAGAAGGAGACAGAAGATCATGGAGGCAGTAGATCAGGCCAGCAGAACTGCAGAGCTTTGGCAGCATGAGGCTGTAGGGGGCTTTGCCCATGCCATGGGCAGGCAGCAGCAGCCAGATCTTAGTGTCAGCCCACCTTGGACCCAAGCCAGGTCATTCCAACACACCATCCTAAAAAGGTTACCAACTGCTATTCTAGAGCATTCAATCTGTTTATGTTCTCCAGCATTAATAATAGCCTAAGTCTACTGTTTATGGCTTATAAACAAAAAATCGTTTTTTAAAGAATCAAAGTGTACTTTATAATTTATACAGAGAAAACACAAAGACAAAAAAGGTGCTGCCAGTGAAAGACTTTCAACCTGGAATTTGCTTCTTTCTTTAGTCTGACTCCGTAAAGATGGCATTCTGCACAACCTCATAATACTCTTCCCATATATAGGGAGTCTTCAGTTTCTAAGCTGAATGATCTTTCTTCTGTCACTTCTGGAAACTCAATCTAGGAACTAAGAGTCATTTTAAGTTCTCTTTGCCATGTATCATTACCAGCAACACAGGTTCTGCAGGCTACACTATGTCTTCAATCACACGTGTAGTCTTTCTACCTGCAAGAGATTTATCCAAGCATCTAGCAAGTCAGACCATACCAACAACAATACAGGAAAACAGAACAGATTCCAGTTCAGTCAGCTGCACTGAATCTGCTAACATGCAAACTGCAAAAAAGAAATGTGTATGAGACATTATGCTTTAAAAATCATGTTAAGGCTGCAGAATTAAATACTAAAATGTTAAGAAATGTGAGAATTAAGGCTGCCAGTAACCCTTGATTTCAGTAACAGATGTGAGTGCTCAGAACTTCTGCAAAGCAGAACCCAGGTTCTCAAGTTGGGCATCCAACCAAACCAGCTCCACTGACTTGCCCTAACATCAAACAACTGTACTGGGTCAACAGGAGCAATAGAAATTAGGGCTGTGCGAAGCTTCGGTCCCCGATTCAATTCAGCAGATATTTGGCCCAATTCAGCGGCTGAATCTCCGAATCCAAATCAAATCAGGAGACCCTTTAATCTCTCCAAATCGAATCAGAAAGGTTCAATGATTCGGACCCAGACATAACTTTAAACGATACAATACGATATACATACCTCAAGGTACCAGGCGGCTCGTGAATGCTGTGATGGTGGGGCAGATGGAGCATCCCACAGGAGTGCAAAGGGCTCTCCAGCGTGCTCAACAGCAGACCCAGAAGTGGACCAGAAGCATTTCTGGTCCACTTCTGGGTCTGCTGGGGACAACACTGTGGGTCCCACTGCACACCCCCAGCTCGGTGACTGGTCCCCTCCTAGATCTGGGGGGGCACCCAGGGTCCCCCTGTGGCTGTTCGCTGGGGGGGCACAGGGGAGCCCCACAGCGCACTTGGTGGTGGACCCGGAAGTGTACCAGAAGTACTTCTAGTCCACTTCTGGCTTTGCTACCGAGCACACAGGCCCTCTCTTGTGCTCCTGTGGGATGTTCCACCTGTCCCAGCATCGCAGCATTCACAAGCCGCACCTGATACCTCAAGGTATGTAGAAAAAAATATTTAAAGTTGTGTCTAAGGCCGAATCGCTGTTTCTCTGAATCAGCATTGAATCTTCAGATTCACCCAAATCAAATTGCGGACAGTGACCCGAATCAACGAATCAAATCACTGTCCCCGATTCGAGCCAAATCCGAATCTGAATCGAATACAGCCTGTTTCGCACACCCCTAATAGAAACCTTTTTTCAGAACACTGTTCAGTTTCCTTCACTACGTAATCATCTTCTCTGCTTCATTCACAACTAATATCCCAACTCACACAGTAAATGTGAGGAAGGGGTCTTATAAACAAGTCTTCTTCACTACACAACCCCAACTCCCTATCTTCCCTGCAGTAGTCACAGACCTTGGTGCTTTTGTTTCCCATCCTGTCCTTCTGCCTACCTCCTTCCCCCCCCGGAAATACTTTGCCATCATCACTGCAGTCTCCCCCTTCCCCAGCTCCCTTCCCGTTATCCAGCTGATACCAGTACTAATTTCCTTGAGCAGATAATCCAAATCTCCCAATCTGAGCTTTCAAGATGAACACCACACAAATTCCATCACATTTCGGAATGCATTACCTCTAAGGAAAGTACAGTTATGTGTCATAACAATTAAAAAAGAAAAACAACTGTTGTTCATAAAAGGAAAACAAAATTATTCATCATTCAGTCCTGACACCACACAACACATGGACACATATGACTAAGACAAGTAGGAAGAGAACTATATGCATTAACTATTTCCAGTACAAATTTAAAAAGAGTTTCCAAATTAGGTCATAGATAGCAAACATATCATACAAAAACTACAGATAAGGCTGGATGAATACTACTTGGATGAGATGCAGTCTTGATCAGACTAAGGTAATGTTTCTTCTCTGAAAAAACAAAACAAGATTTGAGAGAGTTTACCTGAAATCCTTAGCCTGGGGAATTTGCCCTGTGTTTGCAACAGACAGCTCCAGCCTAGGAGGTATAATAGATATCTACTTACTTCTGGATGACCAAGCATCAGCAGGGAATAAAAACAAATTTAACTTCATCTGTATTTGGCACAGAAATTGCTATCAAACCCATACATGTTTTACATTAGCCATTATTGATATCCCTAACAGTATGAAGTTTTTCTTTAACTTTTGGGTATTAATATAACCTGTTGACAAGGGGTTCATTTTTCCTTCAGTGCTATTGTGCAATTTCCATTACCATCTCTAGATACACATTAATGAAACATTTATAAAACTACATAGATACAAGTTTTATAATCATATTGATAGTCATTCATTTTCATTTTCATTCCCAAAGCTGCCTCCTAAAGAAAAACAGACTATCCAGAAAAATAAATTATAGATAAATAGTCCTTATGCTTATACAAGGTACTATAAAAATATACTTTTTCCCCATAGCATCTTTTTATTACTTTTCTCCTAACATCCACCTGAAAAATGCTCTAACGAATATTACAAAAATCCTGTCTGTAGGGTCACAGTGGAGATCCATTTCTTGCAAGAGTTTGGAAACCTGCACTGGTTCTTGTACATGCATTTTCTTTGCTGACCTAAATTATGAGAGACCAACTTCAAGTAAATGAAAAATAAATTTCAAATACTCAGTGGAATACATTCTGTAAGTAGGTCTCCAGCAGAAAAGCATTAAAGACGTATTAGAAAAATACTCATGTCATAATTACAGAAGTCTTAAATGGTATATTTATGTTCACATATATCTTTTTTTGTAGTCTAGTTACAAAAAAAAACTTTTCTCAATCACTTACCACTTTAGTACAGAAATTCATGTTATTATCACTGTTTTGTAATTTGCAATGGCATCACACTCTCCACATACACTAAATACATTAAATACTTCTCCACGTTAATACGAAAGGTGGTTGGGTATTGTCGTAAAAACAATGGAAAGTTTTTGGTTCTTCTCCTACACAGGTCACTTAGTGAGCCTGGCCAACTGGTTCAATCGCTGTCCCATAGAGTATGCCAATCCATTCATTTGTATGAGAGAAAAGTAGAGAATGTGTCCCCAGTATATTTTCTCTCTACCATTTGTTATTTCTTGTGCTTTTATCATGTGCCCTCTTGTCAGTTATAACCACCTCAATCCTCTTCAATTTCTCTTCATTATGGTTCGTCTCAGGGTCTAATTATTCTCATTGGTATTTTCTTAGCTTCCTCTAACTTTACATTACAATACAACTAGTACTACACACAGGGATTTCAAATGATTAGCAAAACCCTTTTTTTTGTAAGGGTCTTCCTAAAAAGAGAGATTCCTTTCTTCCACCCTTTTTCTTGCCTGGCACATGTATCTTGTTATCTGTTAAAGGGATACTTTCATACTCTTCATCTGTGCCATGCCCTGTCTGATTTTATTTGACATTGTTCGTTTATAGATTTCATTTATACAAAAAAGGGGGTGCTCATTAAGGCTTACATGCTAAATTGATCGACACTCTCAAAAGTATCTGAGGTAGACAGATGACAGTGATAGTTTCCTTTTGACTTAAACTATGCTATCCATTTTGGTAAAATCCTTACTTGGAGCTCAGTTATACCATGTAGGTATATTTGCATATGAATGGCTTTTGTGGGGAATACAAGGAAGCACTCCTTCAGAGGGTGCAGTTTATACTGCAAACTCATCCTGCAGAACAGATTCTTCCAGCCATTCAGAGGCAGCACTGAAATTCTTTTGGCTATTCAAATACTCATCAACATATTAATTAGATATTTTCTTCTACCCCTTCCTTTGGTGAGGTCTCTCATCATGTTCTACTCTCTTGACTGCTGTATGCCATTAACATTTGAAGCAAGAAAAATGTCACTGTATCAGTGCCAACTGGTAAATCTAGACATTAAAATATTATACGTACACATTTTTGTATGAGTTCTGCTCAATTTCCGATTCCCATGCTGTGTATTTATTATACCAACTGCTCCAAAATCATAAAACTTTTGTATAGACCTTGCTCTTACACCCCTGTAACATGGTGATAAGGGTTTTCTTTTAATATACTCCACAAGCAGGTGTGCATAAAACAGAGTTGACAGCATTTCAGTTGATACAGGTCATTAACACTGGCCTAAGATAGATGGTTGCTTAAGGATAGAAAATTGAGGTCAAGGTGGAAGACTGCTCTTTCATGGAAACCCTCAGAACAATCAAGATTGGAGAGAAAGCACAGCCAGAGATTTATGGTCTTGCTGTGTGTATTTCCATTTCTAATAGAGCTAAACGCCAGAAAGGAGTATTCATAAGTATTGCATGCATAGATTCTTTTCAGAGGCTGGTGCGTATATCAATTCACTAACTCTCCTTTTATAACTTCTGACCTTTGTCCCAGATATAAACTGGTCCTGTACACACTTACATGAAAAATGAACCACATAAATGATTTTAAGTGTGTTCTGTGCTCTGCTTCAATCACTTTTGGATCAGCCTTCAATTTCTGTCTCTTGAATTTAAGAGCACAGAAGAAAGCATTTATTAAAAGAACATATGCCCTTCATGTCTGACTATTCTGGGGATAAAACATTAAAGCAAGAGGAAGAGAGTAGATTCAGAGAAAGTAAACATTTCAAGTTGAAATGAAATATCTACACTGACTGACAGTACAAAATTATCACAATATCAGAATTTCTGACATGGCTGAAGCTACAAACCAGTCAATACTACTGCACTCTAAAAGTAGTTTACCTGGTAAAAGACAGCCAACTTAGTATGGTTGTAATATCTCCAGTTGGCGAGACAACGCAAACTAGAAGTAGCACAGTCATCTTACTGCAGAGGTTCTCGACTTTTTTGGACTCAAGGCATCCCCTCACTAGACTAGAAGCACCGCTCCCTGGACTGTTGGCATCCCTCCATGACTTGTGAATTGAGTGACACCCAATTTCAAAAACTAATTTATATATTACAATGCTTCTTTGCAGAAGGGGTAGGGGATCACAGGCAGGAACAAGCCTGAACCTGTGCATATCTGCTTAGTTTATCTGCTTATTTCCTAATGCTTCATTTAGCTCCTCACTCCTCACAGCACCCTTCAAAAAACCTGGCAGTACCCCAGGAGTCCCAACACCCTGGTTGAGAATCACTGCCTTAGTGCAACACTGCCCTTGGTACAGATAGCCTCTGCCTCTCAGGAGAGCTTATTTTCATGTATGGCTACACTCCTCATTTAGAAGGAAGCACACCTGGAGGTGACATGACCCGTTTCACTATGGCATGGCTTTGCACCCTAGTGAGGATATACACAATTTCTTGGCAAGGAAATTTTAAATTAGGGAAAAAATCTATTTTTTTAAAATTCCATCAGGATGACAATGATTTAACTGCCATTATAGAAACTTATGGGGATGATTCCCATGATTGAAAAATAAACTTTAAGGGGTATATCTGTTTCCAGAGGGACAGTTAAAGGTATGGAATCAGGCAGACCACATATCAGGAACACACATATCTACTTTACAATACAAGAGCAAGAATATAACATATCTGTTGAGGGCCGCTGGGAGAAGATAAAGGAAAGGAACCATAGTAATGTTATGGTGGTACTCATCTGCTATATATCACCAAAGCAGGAGGAAGAAACAGAGAAGGCATACCTTCCAGCAGCTAACAAGCATATCCAAAATGTATTAGGTAGTTATAATGGGAGATTAATTTCCCCAATCCACATGGGAAGGAAAAAAAGGATACCAAAAAGTTCAGCCATTTCTTAACATGTTCAGAGGACAACTTTTTAGAACAGAAAGTTGAGGAAATAAACATGGGATTATCTATCTTATATCTAGTTTTGATCATCAAAGAAGACTGTGAAAGCAATTAACTTAAGGAGGAAACAAACAGAAGATGGTAGAATTATTTATTCTAAGGAAAGGAAGGCATAAGGATAGCAAAGTAAGGAACTTGGACTTTGGAATGGCAGATTTCAAGTGATTCAGCAAAAAACTATGCAGGCACCCTGGCTAAAAAAATTAAAAAGAAAGAGGTATACAAGAGGAACAGCACTTCCTAAAAGGCAAAATATTTGAGGCTTAACATGAAGGTATTCTAATAAAAAGGCAAGATAAGAACCACATGGGACAGAAACAAACAAATTCTGCAGTTGCTCGGGGATGTAGGGGGATGGTTAGGAAGGCCAAGGCAGAGATGGAACAGGGGCTGGCTTCCCGGATTAAGGACAACAAGAAGTCCTTTTTTAAATACATAGGGAGTAGAAAGAAGGCCCCAGGAAATGTGGGGCCCTTGCAGGACAAGACGGGGAATCTGGTTGTCACGCCAGACGACAAAGCCAACATATTTAATAACTTCTTTGCCTCTGTCTTCCTCAGTAAGGACCAGAACTGCCACCTCCCTGCTGGGCCCCCTT
>NW_017728992.1:94684202-94703381 GCF_001723915.1 Gavialis gangeticus | reverse complement strand
GTGAGGTGGTGCAGGCTCCCACCCTGGGGGTTTTTAAGAGGAGGTTGGATGACCACTTTACTGGGGTCGTTTGACCCCAGTACTCTTTCCTGCCATGGCAGGGGGTCGGACTAGATGATCTGCTCAGGTCCCTTCCAACCCTAGAAACTATGAAACTATGAAATTCACAAAAACAAAAATGGGGGATAACTGACTTGGTAGTAGCACAGCTGAGAAAAATTTCATAATGGATCACAAACTCAACAGGAGTCAGCAGTATGATGCTATCGTAAAAAAAATCCTATTTTGGGCTGCAATAACAGAATCATTGAACTCAAGAGACAGGAAATGATAGTACAGGTTTCCCTCGCTTTCTGTGGGTTCTGTATGTGCGAATTCACTTCTATGCAATGACCCTTTTTATACCAAAAATTAATTAAATGTGAGGTAAATTCACTCTTATGCAATTGTTGTGGTGGAAACCCGCAGTCAGCTGCTTTGTGCGGTGCACTGTGGGAGTGACACACACCAAAATATAGTCTCCTGTGTGGATCTGTGCTCCTCTCTCGTTGTCTGTGACAGTGTTTCTGTAGTTGCCATCCCCATGATGATAGTGCCCTGTGCTTGTGTGTACTGTTTGCTGTTGGTGAGTACCAAAATTGTCTTGTAAAAATGGTAGAAATGGGTCTGTGGGTCAGTATAGTCAAGGTTTTGGAACATACGTTTATTTGTTACATTGTAAAGTGGGTTCCCTTTATGTGAATTTGAGTTGTGTACTGTTTTCCAGGAATGTATGGATGGCATGAAGTGAGGGAAACATGTATTACTCTAGCCAGTACCAGTTAGCTCTCATCTGGAGTACTGTGTATAATTTAGTGGATCACATTTTAAAAATGATGCAGAGAAACTTGGAAAGAGGTCATTGATACAGATGATAAAGAGATTTAAAAGCAACCCGTGTGAGGAATGTGTGCAAGAACCAAGTACATATAGTCTGGAGGAAAGTATGCTAAAAGGAGACACAATAGACACCTTCAAATCTTTGAAAGTCTGCAATCTTGAACGTCTTTAGATCAAATCTCAGGAAACACTTCCTAAGAGTAATAGGACAATGGAAGAAACTACCTAAGGAAGTTGCAGAATCTGCTTCATTAGAGATGAGACTAGATAGGCCTCTATTTGGGCCTTAAAACTTAAATAGCAAACCCTGTATCTGAGTAAGAGCAGGACTAGAATGAGCCTTGATGTACTCACTCAAAATAAAATTACAAGTCTTGATAATTCGATTCAAACGTAAAAATCAATACTTAACTTCTGGTTCTCTGCAAATGACTTTTGGAATACTTGCAGTAAAATGAGCAGTGTTTCTATTTATATAAACTGAGTAGGATTTTCTCAAGTGCAGAATATTAGCCTAACTTTTCCTACTGAAGTCAACAGAAATTTTACCATGTGAAAAGATGGAAAAATATATTGTTATTCCCCTACATGTGTGAAATAAAGAACTATATTTAGCTTCCCATTGCCCAAGACAGAATTTTTCATTATGCCCAGTTAGCCATTATTATCTGATCAGTTGTTAAAAACTTAGACAAGCCTTAATGTATTTATTTAATTGTCTACATTTTTAGGACTACATCTTTTATGAAACCTCTGTAAATACAACTGAATGTTTTTCATTAATTAATTACTAGAAAAATATAAGGTATTCATATACATAGCATAATATGGAAGGAGAAATTTAAGGAAGTGGTATTAGAATTCAGTATAAATATGAGAACATTGAACTGCATACAGACCTATAAAAAGCACCAAATGGCTCTTTTGATTAATCTGAAGTCTAAATAAACCTACTGCATACAATTCAGTTATTTTAAACAGTTACGTAGGCATAAGCAACAACCAGCTGTTAAAAATGTGGTAGTCTCCTACATAACATTCTAAAATAAATTTCTTCCAGTATTGCCAGTAGATTCTTTTGGTACATAGTGTTATTTCATAAGGCTGTTCTCTATTATATCAGCAGCAGTTTCTTCTAATTTGACTATTCTCCTGCTGCTATAAAATATGTACTTTGTACATGAACAATTAAAATGGACCTTAAATCATTTTTATCTTTTTGTACATAAAAAATTAAAATGGACCTTAAATATTTTTTCTCTTACAGATCCATATTTTTTATTTCATTGAATGCTAAATTCCAAACTGACCAAGTCTAGAATAACTATTTGTTGTACACGTGAGACTTCAGCATTGCCTTCCTTTTTATTCTGTCATATACTCCATGCAATTACAATACAGTTCAAAGAAGATTCACTGGTCCCATTGAATTATTCAATTATTGTGGGTGTTGTGGGTAATTTGTCGGTTTTGCTCCTTGTAATTAATTATCTGTGCATAGTACCAAAAAAAATAAAAACATAAAAAAGGTGGGAAAAGGCTGGAGTCTAATCCCAAACCCACACAAGTCAAAGCACTTCCACTAAATTCCATGAATTTAGATCCTTAAATCAGAACATACAATTTAGAGTTTAGAACCAAAATTTGATCCAACTTTTGCAGAGATACTGGAAGTTGTAAAATGTCCCCTTTCTTCTTTCCTTCAGCTAGCCACATCATAGCCCATAATCTGAGGAGTGTGGACGTTTGATTCCCTGGGGAAAACTAGTGGTGGTGCACCTTGTGCCGCCACTTGTTGTCTTTTATTTCAACTGCTTTGTTTTGAATCAAATCTTTTTTGCGTGTATGGGGTTGTAAAATGCCAGTTCACTGATAGTAGATGAAAAAAAATATAATTAGAAAACTATGATCCTCAATGAACATAATACAAAATTCATTTTGATTATGGATAAAAAAAATAGTGGAAATTTATATTGCTACAAAGATATTCAATATTTTAATATTTGACATAATTTTAAAAAACAGAAATTGAGTGCGTTGGGATTGGTATTGTCCTAAGAAGACTTTCACTGCTTGGTCACTACCTCAATTCTATCATAATTAAAGTTTATAATCCTCTGAAGGCTGTTTGTTAACCTCTCTGATACAAGTTTGTTGTCTCTGTGTATTTCCTGACAGATTATCTAGATCACATAATCAGCATCACATAATCAGCAGCACACCTGATACGAGTCTTGCTAGGTCTCAGCAAAGACACCAAGACTGAGTAAACAGGAAGCCTTCTCAAAGCCTGTCCAGAGCAGAGACTGAGAACTAGGAAAGTCATGGCAGTTCCTGTCCATGGTGCTGAAATTACAATGATTCATGTCCCTGTTGTAAATCCGTTCATTTCACAATCAGTACCTCCATTTTAAAATGCATTCTCTTTTTAATGCAAACTAAGACATAGACATGCCTTACTGGGGCTCTTTAAAATATTAACTACATTACTTAAGAATAGATTGACTCACAGATAGACATTATTTAATTAAAAAAAATACAATAGTTTCTAACAGCTTGCATTTAAAATGTATCAGTTAACAGTTGAAAAAGCAATGTTCATATGGGTTCATACTCCAGATTAGGAGACATGTAACATAAAAAAAATTGTTTTAAAAATTTTTTAATCAAATTTGTAAGGTAAATTGGAATTAAACAGGAAAAAATAGGGCATTTGCACTCGCATCCAATTTGATCAGATAACAAAGTAGTTGTAGTGATATAGCCCTTTGAAGTTTCTTCCGAGACTTGAATTTCAACTAATTTTGTTATACAAATGTGAACTAACTACTTACTTTTTAAATTCCAGTTCTTTTAACTGTAAAACATTTAAATAGATTGTTTGTAGTTTGTGCTTAAGTAGTTTTGGATATATTCTCATCTCAGTCCACAGGGTTATGCATAAACCTATCATTAAGGATCAACCACCTCTCTCACTGAAATGAGAATGTACCCTTAAGGGTTTCTGAATTAAATTCTTGTTCAGTTACTCATCCAAATTGCTTTATATTTTCATAGCACATTAATACAGCAGCTACAACTTAATAGTAAAGATACATACTTTACTCTTATTCTATGCTAACATATAAAGACATTTACAAGTAGGTTGTACAAGTTATTTAGTCCCTTCCAAGGAGGAGCAGAACTGGAATACCCACTTATCTGTGAAGCTCTGTTGCAGGGACAGATGTGCCTACATCTGTCTATCATGATGCAAAGTTTAAGAAAACAGATCTCTTCAAAATGCAAGATATGGGGGGTTTACTTTAATTGCAATTATTGCGAATAGAGATGGATCCTAAATGCAAAGTTTATATCTGAAATAACTCAAAGTTTAGCTTTGTTCAGACCCAGGCTTCTGGCCTGGAACACAACAAAAATAAGAACTAGTTATGAAGTCCAGTTGATCCTCACCTTGCTAAAGTGTGGACATATCTGTATAAACAGCTGGTACTATGTAGTACAACCCCCCCCCCCCTTACTATCCACAGGGGACAAGAGTCTGTTACATTCATCTGCTATAATACCTGACATCCTACCTCGACCTAAACTCCTGGATGCACCTATATGAATTCCCATTTCATTAGCTCTGATTGCAGAAGTCATACTTAGAGCCAGCATTCCAATATATATCCCTTTCCAGGTTTATGTGAATTATGATATGATTAGGATAAATAAAATTGATGTGACTTTAATTACATACAATGAAAGCCACACAAATTTCTGCTACATAAAATATATTACTACTACATTGGAAAGAGTTTATCCATAGTACAAGGTATAGGTAAAAGGTGAATTGCAAAGACAAACCTTAAGTTAGTGTTGAGGGAATACTTACTTTACCACATGGAGTACCCAAATTCAAGTTAGCAGCCGAAATCAAGGACAATAAGAAGTCCTTCTAGAGGTATGTACGTAACAGGAGGAAAACCAGTGGAAACGTGAGATCACTGCTCAATGCATCTGGACACCTGATCACTGACATCAAGGAGAAAAATGAACTCCTGAACTAGTACGTCTCATCTGTATTCCACCAGTCTAAGAGTAATACCTTGCCGAATGCAAATATGACAGAATAGTCACAGTAGGGATGATCACCTACCAACAGTCAATGTAGAGCTGGTGAAAGAACAGTGAAAGAGGCTTGGTATGTATAAGTCAGGAGGACTGAATGACAACAGAAGTCATTGCAGGACCGCTGGCCAGCATTGATGAGTACTGCAACTAGTTCTGCGTGCCACACTTCAAGAAGGATGTAGAAAAGCTTGAGAGAGTCCAGAGAAGAGCCACTGGTATGATTAGAGGCCTGAAGAGCAAGGTGTACAAGAAAAGACTGACCAATATGGGACTGTTCAGCCTAGAAAAGAGAACACTTCAGGGGGATATGGTGGCAGCTTACAAATATATCAGGGGAGGGCATCAAAGGCTAGGTGAACAACTATTCACCAAAGTGCCCCAGGGGAAAACAAGGAGCAATGGTCATAAACTCCTAGAAGAAGGTTTCAGTCTGGACATATGGAAAAACTTCTTCACCGTTCATGTGACCAGACTCTGTAATAGACGCCCAGCAGGGGTGGTGCAGGCAGCTATCCTGCAGAGGTTCAAAAGGAGACTGGATGCACACCTTGCTGGGGTTATTTGACCCCAGCCGTCTTTCTTGCCCCAAGCAGGAGAGCTGGACCAATGATATCATGAGGCCTCTTCCAGCCCGAAATTTGTGTGAATCTGTAAATCTTCTGTAAAATAATTTCTTCTGAAAGATTTTGTGTGCGTGGCCCTCAGCTGAACTGGCACCATTCTTGGGGAGGTCCAACCCCCATAAAACACTCACCGATTGATTGAGGGTAATGGAACAGGTTGTTAAACAGGTCATAACCCCTCACTACCTGATAGGTCATGCCTGTGCCTCATGGCCTAGAAGGCAAAACTTCTGGGGCCCAGGAGAAAGCCATGCACCATGAGGGCAGGCCCCATGGAGGAGTAGTGTTTCCTGTTCAAGGGGTGGACCTTCTGTTGTCAAAGACCATGTGATGGGGGCAGGGGATTCCAGGAACATGGACAGCTCTCACTGTCAAAAGAATATTCCTCATTAACATTAAGGAAAAACACTACCAGTGTTTCTCTCTACCGTTTGCTTTTTATTTTAACATTTTATCTCCCCCCCGCCACACACACACACACACACACACTATCCACATAATAACTGAGCTTACCAAGAAGAAATCTGCAGCTAATTAACTTCCTACTTAAGATGCTAAATGCTTTAAGACTGACAGAGATATCATTTACAAACAAACTAAATATGAGAAAATATTACCTAGAGAATAACATTCAAATAGAAATCTGATTTAGAAGTCATTATCTTCTGTCAGATTAAAATTTTAATCTAATTCACTGTAGCAGTATAGTACATATATTTACATGGCAGAAACAGAATTTATGGCATATTAAAGTACTTTTTATAGTTTAAACTGTAATAATTTAGGCTTTCCAGGTTTAATAAACCCAACCAATAGAAAATTAATGGGAATGGTAGCTGCTTTATAACTGCTCAGAATCTATGGGACTTTCATCAATATACAAAATTCTTTACAATTTCATTGGGAAAAAAGTGTTGTATGTTTGCATATTAGGATTCACTTACCAGTTGGTATGGAATATAGATTCCAAAGTAACACTGCAACCAATGGTTGGTATCTTCATATTTTTCAAGACTTCAGATATGAAGATTTTCAAATCCAGCTAAGGATTCTGGATGCCTATGCCATTAATTTTAAGAGGCAACTTTGAAAATCTCTGTCTAAAGATTTAGTATTATAAAAGATTTAATTAATGAGTACAAGGTTTTATTGCTGTGACTCAGACTAATTAATATTACTAGTTAAGACTTTAAGTACTGTTATTATAAATACCACAGTTTATAAGTTCAGACTTTTTTGAAAAATCCTCCTGGCTGCTTGAACATTTTTATATTTGATATCTGCTCAGAGAGAAATCTCTTTAAAGACTGAGTATATTGCCTTCGTATGTTTTTAAGCTGAAACTCCATTTTGAATTTATTATTTAAAATAATAGTTTTGCTCACAGAACATAAAACGGTCAAACTTTTGACCAAATTGACCATATGAAAATATTATAAGGGCTAGGACTTATTGAAAACATCTCTCAGCTGTGGTTGTAGCCTATTAAGAGTTTTAGTAATGAGTGCAGGTCAGAGCAGTCCTCACATGTATACCTAGAGATCATCCCTGTTTCCATAAAAAATGCAAAAGTTAGCTTTGTTACTTTTACATATGCAGTCACACAATTTATGGTATCTCCTTCTTTGCCAGATACAAATAACTAGCCCTACCCTGGACTGAAATGCCTGAACATTCCTATATAACTTTAAACCTTCTTACTTTCAAAGGCAATCACTTTGCTGTTTCTATGCAATCAAAACAAGAGAAATTATTTACAAAGAACACATCTCTGAAACTGAAACAGTAACACTAGCACAAAAGGTAGTAGCTCTCTACCAATATGCAAATTCAGAATTTCACTACTTCAGTAGCAAAGTTTTGCTGAAGTATAAGTCTTGAACTTTGGACACAAGCTTAGGAAGTTATTTAATACCTTAGATGGCTAAGTGTAAGGTTTTCTACACAACATTGTATAAACCAATTTTAGGTCTCCTAAAGACATTCAGATTCTCCTGGGAGAATCACAGCTCTCCCAAGAGAAATTACAACCATTCAGGCTTTTTCTCACAGAGTAAAAATGGCAAGTCCAGGGGGAAAATAACCTGGGAACAACAAGGGTTAAATCACTTCCAGGAGAGTTTCTCCTGGGACAGCAAATGACTGTACATGCTGACAATACAGAATGACCATGGGCAGTCTGGGTCAGACAATCAGAGCTGTTCTGTGCACTGCTTCCATCTAGACAGACTAAGGGAGCCTGCAGAGCACACAGATGTGTGCAGAGTGCTCCCTCCTTCACCCTGCCTGCAGTGTCAGCACTGCAAGCTCTCCACTCTTCAGGCCTCAGAATTCAAATGTCTGTAGATACAGTTCTGGGTAAGTTCTTCTCCCAAGAGAATAAACCTGGGACAATTCTCCCAGATTATCTGAACGCATGTACACAGTTTTAGCAATCGCTGTTAATGCTTCCACATCTTCATGACTCTGCAGAAAGTTGGTTGCTCCCAGGGGGAGCTGCCATTTTACCATAAGAACCACAACTCAATTTTGTCATTTAAGAGATTTTATATATATGTATCATATCTGTTAAATACACACACACACACATACACACACACACACATAAAGCACGTGCACACCCATAGTCTAAATGCATGACAAATTTAAAAGACTTTCAAAGAGGACAGATTCCTAGCAATGTGTAAATTATTCCTTTTAAATGTATGAACTTATTTTTAAAATAGTCTTTCTTTGAATCTTGGCTTATTGAGTCAAATTTACCCCAGTGGTCACAAGTCAGGTGGCAGCTACAGACTGAACCCCTACTAAGGCTACTGCAGCATTGGGCGGGTAAAGTTTAGGAAAAGGAAAGCTATAATTATTGGTGCGGGATCCCAGGAGAAGAGAAACAATATGTTTCTGAGTTGACCTGGCCCTATTCTCTCATTAGAAAGGCCAACCCTCCATAAGGATGGTAGCCCTGTGCTAGCCAATCCCTATAGCCCTGCCGAAGCAACACCATTCTGGAGTCTTGCCCTTGCCAGGCATTACCAGCACCTCTGGAATATATGTGGTTCAAAGATTATAACTGTGCAATATATTAGAATTATAGCATTAATAGGACTTCTCCCTTAAGTTTGTGAGATTTGACAGTTAGGTTCCAGGCCAGCTGATACTTAATCATTTATTTATGCAGATACTTAAGCTCCTTTCTGGAACGGAAAACAAATGAAACTGTCTTCACAGTTCATTCCTGCAGTATTAGCCCTGAATTTTTTAAATAGGTGATTACCACCTAAAATTGTGAGATTAAATTTGTGACATTAAAATATAAAATACTAAGAAAATGGACTGGGGTGGTGCAGGCACTAATATACATGGTTGACAGCCCAGAGATCACAAATTTGAGGTTATAGCAGAAGTGTTCACAGCATGACCTGTCATATTCTAATGAATTTGCTAATTCTGCTAATACCTTGTCACAAGGATGCAAAAAAGGAAAGACTACGAAAAAGCCAATTTAAGTTCTAATGAATGAACAGACATAAAGGCAATAAGACAGATGATGAAGAAATACAGGGAAGGCTGCAAAGATATCCATCTTACTTTATTTACCTGAAGAAAGCCTACAATCACGTACCCAGGAATGAAATATAGGACTGCCTAATAGTTAAAGAGGTGCCAGAAAATATGAAAGAACCATCAAGGATATGTATTGGAAATTTACAGCAAGAGCAAGGAGCAGTTCAGGAGAGACAAAGAGTTTTGAGGTAAAGGTGGGTATACATCTAGGGTCAGCTTTGAGCCCGTTCCTGTTTGCAGTCATGATGGATGTTTACTGAACAAATGAGACCGTCCTGGAATGCAATATTTATGGACGATGTGGTCATTTGCGCTGCAAGTCTAGAGGAAGTACAAACTGGATCGGCCCAATGGAAAAAAGTCCTACAGGGAGGAGGAATGATGATTAGTTGATCCAAAATGGAATATATGCACAGTGATTTCTCTGAGGTACCTGATAAATGTGATAATCAATGAAAACCATATTGTTGACAAGTTTAAGTATCTGGGATCAACTGTTCAGCAGAATGCAGAGTTAGATGAAGAGCTGAACCAATCAAATAACAGCAGAGTGGATGAACTGGAAATTGGCAACAGGAATATTATGCAAAAAGAGAGCATCAGTAAAGTTGAAGGGGAAAGTCTGTAAGACACGTATGCATCCAGAGCTATTGTATGGAGCTGAGACATGGTCCCTAAAGAAAATTCAAGAAAAAAGACTGAATGTGACACAGATAAGAATGCTCCGACAGATGTGTGGAGTGATGAAAATGGATAAAGTGAGGAATACTTACATCAGAGAATCAGTGAAGGTAGTGGAGAAGTCTAAGAAAGTACAAGAGAGAAGACTGGCATGGTATAAACATGTTCAAAGGAGTCTGGAAGAATACATGGGAAAAGAAGTTACCAGAATGGCACTACCAGAGAGGAGGGGAAGAAGAAAAAGGCCAGAGATGAGATGGAGAGATATAGTGGAAAGGGACATGAGAGAGGAGTTAGAAGAAGATATATATGACTGCAGCTGGTGAACAGCCAGGTTCCACAACAGTGACCCTGTTTAGATGGGGGAAAAGAAGGGGGAGAGGGGAGGCAGGAGGAGGAGGGGGCAGGGGAGGAGAATTAATAGGCATAAAGGCAATTAATTCTGAGTGTACTCTACTGATATAAGCATTGCTTTTAGTACAAAGATTTAAAACCAGTTAATAATGCAAACCATAACAAAACCTTTTGTTAAAGCAATGACAACAAAAAGTATCTACTGTCATAAGACTTTGTAAATGTTATTTTCACAAGCTTCCCAGAGTTATACTAGAGGTACATATATAAGGGTTAGCTAGAATTGGATTTAAAGTAAAGGATACAAGTCTGGAATAATCTTTTGAACAAGTTATTTTTAAAGTAGAGTGGCATCATTTAGAAAGACATTAACTGATAGTACCATCAGTTTAGAGGACCATGGCTTAAACACGTATATCTAATTATCCCTTTAAACTTACTACATTTGTAAACATGATGTCATTTAGGGGCAAATCCCATAATACTTATCCAAGCAAAACTCCCACTGAAGTAAATGAGTATTCTCCCTAAAGACTGCAGTGTTTGGCCCTTAGTAATGGAAACTAATAAATTATCTGGATTAAGTAAATTCAAGAGCGAATTAATCTACACAAATATAAGAAGAAGAAAAATCTTCTTTTAATTTGCTAATTAACGTTAATATGCTTCTGAAAGCCTACTGGCATTAAACACTTAATACAGAAAAATCACAGACAGTTGAGAGCTTGGAAACCAGACTTAGTTCATAAGAGTTGATGATGCACTATTAAAAATGTCAGCATTTTCACTGACTGTTCATGGATCCGTGCATCAGTTACAAAAATTCACTCAGAGCTAAAACATTGCAGGCAAGTCAGAACTCAACAATATTTTAATATAATTTGGATATTTAAAAAAGTAAGTTTTAGTGACAAGCTTTGTTTTTAGATATGAAAAAATGTAGACTATTAAATCCCACCATGGTCTTCTTTCCAAACTACTGCACACAGTACAGAGGATAAACCTCAGAGGATTCAGAAGTCTGAAACACATAAGCATTTGAACACTGAATCCCTATCGGAACCATTTGAAACCTCCCTGTTTCTGTCTTACTCCAGCTGCCCAGGTAATACCTTCCTCAAGAATACAGTCCGTACTCTACTACCTCAGTTCATAATCTCTGCCTTTGGTTATGTTCTGCAGTGGCAAGGTTTCTAGATGTAATCACAATAATTGAAGGCATATACACTAGAATACCACTTCCTGATGTAAACACATAATTAAGGAAGCCACTTAGACCATATTGAAAAAACCTAAATTATAAAAATAATAATATTATCCCACTGCTACTAACTCCCCTTTAAGATGAGGCATTGCAAATTAACCAGGGCTATACAGAGCCTTGGCAAACAGCTGCTTGGGACAACTGAGGTTCCAGTTGTCTACTGCAGCTTATATTTAGGCGTGCTGCCTCTTCAATCAGCTTTGTGTGACTTTTGTTGATCTCCCGCTTAGTGGAGAAGCCGCAGCCTTTGAAGGGACGGTGTGGGCAGTGGAGTTCCCCAGGGCTCAGTCCTTGGGCTGGTGCTGTTCAACATCTTCATTAGCGACCTGGACGAGGGTGTGGAGTTCAAGTTTGCTGATGACACCAAGCTCTGGGGTAACGTGAATACACTGGCAGGCAGGGACCACATCCAGGCAGACCTGGATAGGTTAGAGAGGTGGGAGGATCTGAACAGGATGCGGTTCAACAAGGACAAGTGCAGGGTGCTGCACCTGGGGAGAGGGAACCAGCATTATGGTTATAGGTTAGGGGCTGACCCTCTCAGCAGCACAGAGGCAGAGAGGGATCTTGGAGTCATGATTGACTCCAGGATGAATATGAGTTGCCAATGCAACGAAGCAATAGGCAGAGCCAACTGCACCCTATCATGCATCAACAGGGGCATCACTAACAGGTCCAGACAAGTCTTGCTCCCCCTCTATGCGGAGCTGGTCAGGCCGCAGCTGGAGTACAGTGTCCAGTTCTGGGCACCGCACGTCAAGAGGGACGTGGAGAACCTGGAGAGGGTCCAGAGGAGGGCCACTCGTATGGTTGAGGGCCTCCATGGCCAGCCGTATGAGAAAAGGCTGAGGGACCTGAATCTCTTCAGTCTCCGCAAGAGGAGACTGAGGGGGGATCTTGTGGCTGCCTACAACTTTATCAGGGGCCAGCAGCAGGGACTCAGGGAAAGTCTGTTCACCAGGGCCCCCCTTGGAGTCACAAGGAACAGTGGCCACAAGCTAAGGGAAGATAGGTTTAGGTTAGATATTAGGAAGAACTACTTCACTGTAAGGGTAGCCAGAGCCTGGAATAGGCTTCCCAGAGAGGTGGTGCTCTAACCTTCCCTGGAAATCTTCAAAAGGAGACTGGATAGGCACCTGGCTGGGGTCTTATGACCCCTCCCACCCCCAGTGCTCATTCCTGCCCAGGGCAGGGGGTCAGACTCGATGATCTGTCTAGGTCCCTTCAGACTCACTGATTCTATGATTCTATGATAAAAGCTAATGTAGACAGTTGAGCAACTCATCTTTGCTTTAGCTACCCACTGTGATCTAGGTGTTCACATACAGAAATAGAATCATAAGATCTGAGAGATGTCCTGGATCATTAAATCTAGTCCTCCGCTATCATATTACATGAAATCTTTCAGAACCAGAACAAGCTTTTTCCTAAAACTAGCAACGTTTCTTTATTTCCACTACTCCTACTGGAAAGCCATCCCAGAACCTCCCAGCCTCACTACACAACTTCCTTCTAATTTCCAGTTTTGATATATTCATGGCCAATATATGCCCATCTGTTCTTTTGCCAACATTGTCCTTTAGTTAAAAATTTATCTTCCTTCCCTAGTATTTTTTCCTTAGTGTTTATATGGAACAATCATATACTCTATCAGCAAGTTTCCCTTTAAGGTACGCGCGCGCACGGCCACACACAAGTAAAAGGCTGGCCACACACAAACTTTTTAAGGCCGCTCACCTGCCGGGAGAGGAGCTGGGCTGTGGCATGGGACACTTACAGAAGGTAAGCTCCTCCCCGAGGCAGGGGAAGGAGCCTGGCACAGGCTCCACCAGCTCCAGTGAACTGCTCCGTTCACCCACTTCACCTCAGGGAGCAAGGAGGCATGAAGCATCAGGGCTGAGGAGTGGAGCACTTCCCCGGAGCCAGCAGAGCCCACAGAAAAGTTCCCCGGAGCCGGCAGAGTCTGTGCCAGCCCCCAGCCCAAGCCTCCATCCCTGCCTTGCCTCACCTCGGGGAGGAGCCACTGTCTGCCCCACGTGAGGTTCCACCAGCTCCAGGGAACTGCTCCACAGGTTCCTCTGGCTCCAGGGAAGTACTTCATTCCCCGGCCCTGACACCATGTCCTCCTCACTCCCCGAGGCGAAGCAGGGGAACGGAGCAGTGCCCCGGAGCTGGCAGAGCCCACACCAGGCCCCAGGTCCCTAACCATAGCCCCCAGACCCCAGGCCCTGGGCCCCAAGCCCCCCAATCTCCCAGGCCCCCAGCCCCCACTGCCTTCATGGTAAGTGTCCCACACTGGACCGAAGCAGCGCTCTCACGAACCAAAGCAGCGCACTGATGGATTGCTACTCATTAGAGGGAACATTGTCTATCAGCCCTCATTCTGCTAAGCTAAACAAGACAAGCTCTTTGAGTCTCCTCTTGTACAATGGGCTGTTCATTTTCCTAATTAACCTAGACCAGGGGTGCTCAACCTATGACCTTCAGGCTGAATCCAAACCATGGGACTCCCTATGGGTCCACAAATTTTTCAGCAGGGGCAGGGCAACAGTGTTAATTGCCACAACTTCCAGAGCTGCAACAATTGATGTGGACACAAGACCCTGACTGCCAAATTTCTGGACCCATGGTGAGCCCTGAGGGTCAAATAACATGGCCCTATGCACTGGATCATGCTGACACATGGGTGGGTTGCTTCACAGCTGGGTTGCATGCAGTCACTCTGGACTGCACCCATGGACCAAGCTTGTGCACCAACACTGGATTCTGGACAACACTGGCCCTACTCTACCCACAAGATCTGGCTTGAAGACCAGCCTCATGCTACTCGCCCAATCCACAGTATCTAGAAATATTTCTTTGTGCCTGCTTCAGCTGGAGTTCATCTTTCTTAAAACCTGGATGACCAAAATATAGTACACAGTATTTGAAGTGAAGTTCCATCACTGCCTTGTAATTCTTCTCAGTCTCTCCTGGAAATATCTGTTTTGACACCTCCAGGATCACATTCCCTTTTTTTATGCTGTAACACATGGCAACACATACCATCCAGTAATTAGCCAGTACACAGAATCACAGATGTAGGGTTGGAAGGGACCTAAGTAGATCTTCAAGTCTGACTCCCTGCCCTGGGCAGGAGAGAATACTGGGCTCATATGACCCCAGCTAGGTAATTATCAAGCCTCCTCTTAAAGACCGCCAAGGTAGGAGCCAGTACCACTTCCCTTGGAAGTTGGTTCCAGATCCTAGCTGCCCTGACTGTGAAGTAGTGCCTTCTTCTAATGTCCAGCCTGAACCTACTCTCAAACAACATATTTCTTGTTACTCCAGGAGGTGCTTGGGGGAATAGGGTCTCTTCCAGGGTACATCCAGGTGTTTCTCCACTTCTGCCATTTTCCAATGAATGGGACCCCCAACTGGAAAAAACAAAAAACAAAAAAACAACTATTCTTGGTATTTGTTCCTAGGGACAATGACTTTGCATTGCATGTCATTGGATATTATTTCATTTTACCTTCCATCTCCTCCTAAGTTTGCATAATCTCCTTCCATCTTGAGTAGTCTGTTCCAATTAATCACTACTACAGTGAGAAAGTTCTTCCTAATATGCAGTCTAAGTCACCCTCACTGCAATTTAAGATAGCTGTTCCTTGGCCCCACAGAGAATAAACTATCACTGCAGTTTTTATAACAATCCTTCAGATATTTGAAGACTTATCATACTCCCCCTCAGTCTTTCTTCTCCAAACTAAATAATCCCTGTTCTTTGACCCTTCCCCCTCAAGGCATGTTTCCCAGACTCCTAATCATTTTTACTGTTCTCCACTGGACTCTTTCCAAATGATACATGTCTTCTTTGAAGTACAGTGACAAAACTGGACACAGCACTCTAAGGTGGGGCCAACTAGAACAGAAGACTCACTTCCCTTGACTTAGAAGCAATAGTTCTATTAACTCAGCCTAGTACATTATTGGCTGTTTCTGAAACAAGACAACACTATTGTCTTATATTCAGCATATGGTCCACTATATCCCCCAGTCATTTTCTGCAATACTGCAGTCTAATCAGTCATTTACCAATCTGTATTTGTGCATGCAATTACTCTCTCAAGTGTAGGACTTCATATTTTTCTTTACCAAATTTCATTTGATTAATTTTAGATAATTTTTCCAGGTTACCAAAATCATTCTGAATCCTAATAACACCCTCCAGACTGTTTGCAACTCCATCCATGTTGGTGTCATCCCCAGATTTGCTAAGCATGAACTCAATCTGATCCTCCAAACCATTAGTAGAAACATTAAACAACAGACCAGATGCAGGACAAGCCCTGGGGGAACTCCACTTCATACGCCCTCCCAATCAGACATTGAACCATTAATGACTACTCTTTGAGTGCAATGGTTCAGAGAGACCAAGTACAGTAGAGGGGTGCGAAGCTTCAGTCGCCGATTCAATTCAGACAATATTCAGCCTGATTCAGAGGCTAAATCACTGAATCCGAATAAAATCGGGAGACCAAAAAAAACCCCTCTGAATCAATTTGGAGCCTCCAAATTGATTTGGAAAAGATTCAGAGAAAGATTCAGAGATTTGGAAGGCAGTCTTTAAGGGGAAGACAAGAGGAAGGCGGAGCGGGGGGGAAAGACTGACATCTGTAGCTGACCAGTGATTGTGAGCTTTCCCCAAGTCCCCTTCCAATCATAGTGCTCTGGGGGAGGGATATACAGACAGCACATAAGCCTCTGTCTACAGCCCTTCCATCACTTCTGTGAGCTGTTTCTGCCCGAGTACTGAGAAGGAACCCTGTTACAGGCTACCATCCCTGCTGTTTTCATCCCACTGTGCCTTAATACACACACACTGTCACATTTCATGAGATCTGCTTGTCAGCACTTTGAGTTGCAGTTTCCTAGAAACCCTTGCACCTATTTCTTTGAAACCTGGCAGGCTTCATGGCCTCAAAAGGGGTTACCATGAGCTTTTTTCATCCAAATTTGCCTTAACACACACACACACACACACACACACACACACACACACACAGTTTCACTTGCAGTAGTTTGAGGTGCAGTTTCCCAAAGACCCCTATACCTATCTCCTTGAAACTTGGCAGGACTCATGCCCCCAGAAGGGGCTACCATCCCTGCTGGTTTTATCCAAATCTGCCAAAAAATGACAAAGTTATAAGTATGTCAGTGATTCCCCATTATAGCCTATGGACAAATCACCGAATCTCTCCAAATTAGTGCTGAATCTTCCAAAGCCAATTTGGCTGAATCGATTTGGGACAGTGATAAGAATCTCCAAATCCAAATAGAATACTTCCCTATTTTGCACAGGCCTAAAGTATAGTATTTTCATCCACACTGTATTTCTTTAGCTTATTCATGAGGATATCATGGGAGACAGTATTACAAGCCTTGCTAAAAATCAGGGTATATCATACCCACTGCACCTCACCCATCCAGAATTCTCACTTTGTCACAAAATTAAATCAGGAGGGTCAGGCATAAAATGATCTTGATTAATTCTTTCCTTCAAAATTTATTCTAAAGCTTTTCATAATTGTTAGGATTACTACCTCCCTCCCCCCCACACACACACTTTCTTAAATATAGGGTGCCTACATACATGCTCCAATGCATTCCGATTAAATTTATCTGATTAAATTAATAAATTAATCAATTAATCGAGTCTGCTGGAACATTCTAATCAAAATGCTCCTGCATGCTGCAGTGTCTCATGTATTCAGTGTCCCACATTTCAAAATGGCAGCAGGAGGCACTTTAAGTAAAGCTCATCAAACAAGTGGGCATTTTAATTAGAGGAGCTCCTGAGAGCCACTTTAACTAACATCTCCCCTCACCCCAGAGAACGTGTATAGATACCCACAGGTACTACAGTTGCTATTCTAATCATTTGGTACTACCTTATCTTCATAGGATTGTCAAAACACTTTAAACTGTACCAGTTCTTTTATATTTCTGGGATAGCAATTCTCCAGTTCCTGGACCAGAGTGCATTAACTCTTTGAGTTTTGCTTCTACCTTAGCTTTAAACTGTTAATCTGATTAGCCTGCCTCACATTCTCCCAACTATTAAAATAATCATCCTTACTGAAAACTGAGGCAAAGTATTAATTTCATTCTGGAGCCAATCTATACTCCACAATAGAGATTAAGGATAATCTCAGCAACTCTGTTTCTTCCTTTCTTTGAATTTTATTTGTATTGCTGAAGAACTTCTTATTTATTCTAATATCATTTGCAAGGCCTAACTCAGCTCGAGTTTTTGGCAAGTCTCACTTTTTCCTTACTTAGACCAAATAGCCTCCAAGAAATATCCTTCTTCCATGATCAGTCTTCTTCCCCCATTCCTTGCAGGCTTCCCACTTAAAATGAATACACTTCTTTGAGGTGGTCACTCATCTGGTGTAGTGTGGTGTGGAGTTCTTCCCTGCACATTTGCTCCCTTTTGGAAATATACATTCCTGATAATTTTTACACAACTGACTTAAAGAAAATTCAAGCCTACTTTACATCTCTACATTCCTGTTTCTCAACTCCTCACTCAGGTTGATTTCACTGACTAGCTCCTTTCACAGGTTTCACAGACTTTAGGGTTGGAAGGGACCTTGGAAGATCGAATCCTGCCCCCTGCCCAAAGGGCAGGAAGTCAGCTGAGGTTATAAGATAAGCATCCAATTTGCTCTTGAAGGTGTTCAATGTAGGTACTTGAACCACCTCCAATGGCAGGCTGTTCCAGACCTTGGGGGCTCGGACAGTAAAGAAATTCTTCCTTATGTCCAGCCTGAAACGGTCTTGCAGTAGTTTATAACCGTTCAACCTCGTTATCCCTTGGGGCGCTCTGGTGAACAAACGTTCCCCCAGATACTGATGGTCACCCCGAGAAACTTATAGGTGGCCATCAGATCACCCTTGAGCCTGAGCTTTTCCAGACTTAAGAGCCTCATTGATCCCAGCCTGTCATCATAAGGTCTGTTTTCCTGACCTCTGATCATGTGCGTGGCTCTTCTCTGGACTCTCTCAAGCTTCTCCACATCCTTTTTGAATTGTGGGTCCCAAAACTGGACGTAGTTGTACAGCTGCAGCCTTACCAAGGCCAAGTACAATGGGAGAATGATGTCCCGCGATTTGCCTGAGAAGCATCTATGGATGCAAGCCTGTGTTTTGGTAACTTTACTAGCTGCAGCATCGCATTGCAAACTCATGTTCATCTTGTAGTCAATCATGACCCCCAAGTCTCTTTCTTCCGTAGCGCTAGCCAACGTAGCACTGCCAAGCCTATAAAGATGCTGCAGGTTTTTCCTCCCAAGGTGGAGAACATTGCATTTTCCACTGTGAAACACCATCAGGTTCTCTTCTGCCCATTTCTTGAGCCTGTCCAGGTCAGCCTGGATCTCCCTCCTGTCTTCAGATGTGGATGCTTTGCCCCAAAGTTTGGCAACATTGGCGAACTTGGCTAGTCCCCTTCTGACTCCAATGTCCACATCATTAATGAAAATGTTGAACAATATGGGTCCAAGGACAGAGTCTTGGAGGACCCCACTGGTCACAGGGCGCCACAATTATTGCCTTACATCAATTACCACCCTCTGGGTCTGACCACAGAGCCAATTTCCCAGCCAGCGGATCATGGTGGACCCAAGACACTGTATACTTAGACTTCCAAAA
>NW_017728992.1:94677650-94679202 GCF_001723915.1 Gavialis gangeticus | reverse complement strand
GTTTATGTAAACCTTTTTTGTTTTCAATATCTTATCTTTCTATATATTTTAAGTTGAAATCATTCAGCCCAAGGTTATTTTGTTAATTCTACTTTAATTTAATCACTACTTACCCAAACCAACTCTAAAATAACATCATCACTTGGCAGTTCAGGGACAATTTGGCGAAGAAACTTCTGACTTGCACACTGAGCAATAAAACGTGTCTACCATTATTAACAGCATTTGTTCTGCAATCTATACCTGGGAAGTTTAAGTCTCCTATGTATTTATACAATTTCCTGTAGTATTTCTCTAAAAAGTGTTACAGATCCTTAACTAGTTCTTAAATCCAAATCTAAGGGTGTATAGTAGATGCCAGATCCAAGAAGAATCTCTTTTCTCATTCTTCTCCAAAAGGAGTTTGACCCAAACAGATCCATGCATTCCCTTCTCATTTCTTCACAATAGTTAAACATATATCACATAGTTATCAGCATAGTTGGTGAGACTTACTGAACATGGGTATCAAGAGAAAAAGCAAGATTCCATTAAAGAAATATGGACACAGTATAAACACAACATTTAACAATTTGTATGTTCTTTAGGAACTGTTACCATAACTAAGTCTATTAGAGTAATTATTCAGATGCGAAACTCTGTAAGAATACAGCAAGTTATACAAGTGTTATATTAGACTACTATATTTACACTCTCATGTTCACTAAACTACATTACAATCTATTAAATAAATAGAGGTGCACTGATACACCCAGCCCATATCAAATCGACACCGATATACGGCAAATTGACAGTATTGGAAATTGTTTTTTTTTGCCTGATGTCGCTGATAACATGGCCAATATATGCCCCATGCATGTGCACAGCTGCAGTATGCACATGGCCAGGAGTGCAGCATCAGTCTGGTAAGTCTGGTGTGGGGGAAAGGTGAAGAGAAGGGAAGGGGCATGCAGGGGCAAGTAGTGGTCCCCGCAGTGAACTGGGGCATGGGCAGGTGGTGTACAGACAGGGTGGGGTATGGGATGGAGCCACCAGCGACTCATCCAGACGGCACGGGAGAGGCAACTCTTACCACTGCGCGGACCTTGGGAGGGCATGAGGGGCTGCCCCTGGATCTGTGCATGGGGCAGGGCAGGCTGGCACTGCAGGCTGAGCCGGGGGGCTGTTGGGCTGGGCTGCACTCAGAGTAGGCAGTAGTGGCACTGGGAGGGAGTCTATGGGGGGGAGGGGGAGCTACGGTGAATTTTGGGGTAGCTGCAGCCCCCCACACTAACTGCCTGGCCCAGGCACCCACCAGGAAGAGCCCAGTGCCACCCTGGCAGCCCACCCCGCCCTGCACAGAACCAGGGCACATGCCCCCTCGTGGTGCATGCAGGGTGGGAGCCACCTGTGACCCCCCCATATAAGCAGCTCATGGCTCCATCCCACGCTCCACCCTGCCCCAGCTGAGCAGCGTCTGCCCAAGCCCCACTCCCTCCCTCACTGTGGGGGCCTCAATCTGCACCCCCCATGCCCCTTCCCTCCCCTCCGTGGCATGTGGCCATATGTTTAC
>NW_017728992.1:94671611-94672650 GCF_001723915.1 Gavialis gangeticus | reverse complement strand
CTCAATCTGCACCCCCCATGCCCCTTCCCTCCCCTCGCCCCCTCCCTCATACCAGACTTACCAGCCTGACACTGGATTCCAAGCTGCCCGGCTGCATATCAGAATCGATTGGTATAAGCCAATATGGCTCCTTAAAAATCAGCCATCAGTATCAGCCTAAAGAATCTCTAATGGTGCACCCCTATAAATAATATCTCTTTACAGCATTACAATTACCCAATTCCCAGATGCTACGGCAGTTGAGTGCCATGCAGAAGTATATCTAAATGCCAATTAATAGTTCCTTATTAAAACAAATGATTTCTTACATTCATTACTACTGCCTTCTTGATACATGTGAAAAACTACTCTGATTTTGAGTAAAATATGTAAGTAAAGGGAAAATTAGATCTCCTCAAGGCTGTCCTCTTTTTCACTACTCTTCCAGTCAAGAACTCCCAAAGCAAGATCTGCCAATGACTGTGGTTTCCACCAAAGAAGGGCTTGTCACAGGTATTAGGAAAGCTGCCATGTAAGAATAATTCCTACTGCTACTTACCACAGCATCCACTACTAAAATATTTGCCGAGAATTTAAGCAAAATATCGTGCCTTTTCTTTGAAGTGATTTATAAAAATTAACTATTAAAACTCACAACTTAACTTTCTGAAATATAAAAATAATTATGCCTTTTATACAGAAAGAGAAATTAAAGTGGAACTGGTAAGTGACACTCCAATGGTCTCAATGACAATACTAAAATTAGGACTGAGGACTGCCTTTTCCAACATTCTGGTGAAAACTCATTTTCTTTTTCTTAAAACCATCAATACTCACAGACCACAAAACAGAAATTTTGCTGTTTAATTAAAATTTTAATACTTCACCTCCCATCTCAAATTAGATTCTGTTTCACTAAAATATGATGTTTCCAAGAGGAAGCCCTTATCCACAGTTCAGTGATGGCCACAAACTATTTGAAACATTTGGATCCCAAAGTATTAATTTTAAGACCACAAGACATTATAAAATTGGGGGGGGGGGGGAAAGGGGGGGGCCC
>NW_017728992.1:94653417-94671481 GCF_001723915.1 Gavialis gangeticus | reverse complement strand
GGGGGGGGGGGAAACGGGGAGGACCTAGGAATGGAATTCTAGTTAATCCCTTCTGGCTTTGTAAGAAATCATTTTTCTTTCATTAAAGGGCTTTTTTTTTTAACCAAATATTTTCAGTAAGTAGCCTCTCCCATCAATGAGTCAATTGCTGACATATTATACAGTGTTAATTGTTTTGCATTTATTAAATAAATCATTTTCCCTTTCTAAAAAAGGAGCATTTTGCCAACACAAATAACATCCTAGCTTGCAGTGGGCTCAGTAATGCATATGACAAATCAGTTTGTCTCAGCTCCTCCTCAGAGGTCAATAATATTGACATCTGGAATAATGTTAACTAATGAGATCAGAAATCCACATGACTACATCCTCTTTAGCTCCTCAGAAAGCATTAGGATTTTCTCTCACCAGATTCTATATTTTCTTAGCTCAATGATTAAATTTGTGGACAACTCCAAGCTGCGGGGAAATGTGGGCACATCTGAGGACAGGGTAAGAACCCAGAATGACTTTGACAGGTTGGTCCTATGGGCTCAACGCAATCAGATGAAGTTCAATAGGGACAAGTGCTAGGTCCTTCACACCTGGGTAGGAAGAACGCTCATCATAACTATATGATGAGTGGTGGTCCCCTGGCTGACACTGCATCTGAATGGGACCTGGGGGTGATAAACGACCAGAGGATGAATATGAGCCAACAGTGCAATGAAGTTGCCAGCAGAGCAAATATAACTCTGGCGTGCATCAGTCAATGCATTGCCAATAGATCCAGAGAGGTGCTCCTCCCCCTCTGTTCCATATTGGTGAGACTACAGCTGGACTACTGTGTCCAGTTCTGGGAACTGCACTTCAAGAACTACTTTACAGTTAGGGCTGCCAGGCTCTGGAATGGGCTCCCAAGGGAGGTGATGCTGTCCCCTACCTTGGGGGTCTTCAAGAGGAGGTTAGATAGATATCCGGCTGAGGTATTATGATCCCAGCACTCATTCCTGCCCAGGGCAGGGGGTCAGGCTTGGTGATCTGTTCAGGTCCCTTCCGACCCTAGAAACTAAGAATGTGGATAAGCTCAAAAGGGTACAGAGAAGGGCCACCCATATGATCAGGGGCCTGAAGGATAGACTGTATGAAAAGAAACTTCAGGAATTGGGTTTGTTCAGTCTGAGTAAGAGAAGACAGAGAGGTGACTTGATAGCTGCCTACAAGTATGTCAGGGGCGAACACCAAGATCTAGAGGAGCAAATCTTCAGAAAGACACCCCTTGGGAAGATGAGGTCCAATGGGCACAGGCTAGTTGAGGAAAAATTTAGGTTGGACATAAGGAAAAGCTTCTTTTCCGTAACGGTATCTAAAAACTGGAACACGCTCCCAGCAGAGGTTGTGCAATCACCATCCCTCGAGGTGTTCAAGAAGAGGCTGGACAAGCACCTCACTGAGCTCATTTCAGTGCAACTACCTCCTGCCCATGGCAGGGGACCAGATTTGATGATCTTACAGGTCCCTTCCAGTCCTACTATTCTATGATTCTCCTGAGATAACATTACATTTCTTCCCACCAAATTCTTGCTCTTGGTAAGGGGATGCACATGGTATCCCCTGCCTGAAAAACAGCAAATTGAAGCACTCATACTTAGGAGAGTAACACCTACAATTATATTTTATTACTTTTAGATCCAATGGGCCATAATACTTGGTGCAATTTTCTGCCTGTGCACTGTTTAGTATGTTTTACTGTAGGTCACAACTAATAATACAAACACACATGAAAAGGAGCAGCTTCATTAAATCTAGGTGATATAAACAGAGAAGAAAGCATGTACAAAGTTAAGTGCATTTTTTTCTGAAATTGAATCATCAGTTATATTTTCTAATGCAAGTGTGTAGGAGAAAGTATCTGTTTTATATAAGGTACCATTTTAATCTTTATTACATTAAGTAGTGAAATCTAATAATCCTTCATGATTCTGCTACTCAGTAGAATAAAATATAACCTTGAGCAGTTATTCTTCCTGAAGCTTTCCAGGAGCAAGGACCTTAAGTATTCAAAGACAGACAGTTTGTCACTGTTCATATCCAACTCATGTTAAAGAAGTCTGAATTTCAGCCACTCTCTGAAATATTCTAGTACCATTTAATTCCATTTACCCTCCCTTCCAATCTATCTACAATTAGTCTTCAAATGAGATCTGAGCAAACCATAGTAAGTTTACCATCAAAATAAGCCTCTAAAATTGATTTTAAAAAAACCTCTGCAAACAGATCACAAATTCCATACAGTAACAAAGTTCCAATTTTTTCAGTACATTTATTTTATGCAAATCATATTTCTGCCTACATCTATATCTCAAAGATGCTTCATACACACCAAAGTATTACATTTTCAAAAAGTTTCCTTTGTAAAGTAAATAATGCTAACTTACTTTTTGTCCTTCAGAAAGATAAGCCTATGAAATGATAGAAAGGTAACAGTGCCATACAGCAACAACCATAGGCATGGTTATACACCTGATTTTGGTCTGTTCTGAAATCCATGTTAGTGGTTGCCAAATTTAATTATGTATTAACTGCTGAAGCATAAAATCCATGTATTCTCAGTAACAGTATATCTTCATCCCTTATAACTCTGTTCATACCTAAAAACAATATTCCTTAAGTACAATCTTATCAATACAGCATTTTTAACAGCTAGGAAAACAAATACATCTAATTAGTCTGTCACAAAAATAAGCTACTGTTGTGCCTACAGTTAATAAAAACAGACTTGAATCTATAGGTTACTTCCAAGCTCCATACAAAACAACAAGCCCCAGTGCACTACCTAACTAAATAAAAGAAACATTACAAAGCTTTAACTAACTAGATGGTATCTGGTTCTCTTTAGAACATTTAATTACACAATAGCCATATCTGCTCAAATATAAGACAACCTGATTATAGCATGACCCCCCCAATAATTAGGTTCTATATATGGACAATTTTATATCAAATTTATACATTTTTTCAGGTCTAGAAACTAATTTATGGAGTTTTGTCTTGAATGTATCCCCCTCACACTACTATAGAGCAGGGAAAATAAATCTGGGGGGTCAGGTAGCCCCTTTGCCCTCCACCTCCCAACTTCTTTCCACTGCAGCCCCTTTCTACACCCCTTACGGATCACATGGAAGTGAAAAGCAAATTTGAAATAACTGATCTTGAAATAAGCATAGCTGTAGTAATCTGCATACGGTACCCACAGACTTAGTTCATTCAAAATTGATACATCTTACCTCTTTTGAAACTGCTGCAAATTTTAACACAGGTGGTCCATAAAAACACTTTTTAAGGAGTGCTTTGGCACCTACTTATATATAGAACAAACGATGAATTATATTAGTCCAAAGCCAAAAGGCTCATGATTTACCATAAAGTTCATTGGGTTGGGCCCCAACAGAGTCAACAGCATTTCAAGCCATGGTGACCCACAAAAGGAAAACACAAAAAGGAAGCCTATAAGAAGTGGAAACTTGGGCAACAACTATAGAGGAGTATAACAGTATTGCTCAGGCATGCAGCAATGAAATCAGGAAGGCCAAAGCACAGTTGGGACATGAAGGGTAACAAGAAGGGTTTCTACAAGTACAGCAGCGACAAGAGGAGGATCAGGGAAAGTGTGGGACCTTACTAAAGGTCAGAGGGGCAACCTAGTGACAGAGGATGCAGAAAAGCCTGAAATGCTGAATGCCTTTTTCACCTCAGTCTTCACAGGCAAGGTCAGCTCCCAGACTGCTGCACCTGGCAGCACAGTTTGGGAAGGAGGTGAGCAGCCAACAGTCATGAGAAAACAGGGTAGGGACTATTTAGAAAAGCTGGATGTGTACAAGCCCATGGGGCTGGATGGAATGAACCCGAGGGTACTGAGGGAATTGGCTGATGTGACTACAGAACCACTGGCCATCACCTTTGAAAACTCATGGTGATCAGACAACTAGAAAAGGGCAAATATAGTGCCCATCTTTAATAAAGAGAAGAAGGAGAATACAGGGAACTACAGACTGGTCAACCTCACCTCAATCCTAGAAATAAATTTGGAGCAGGTCCTCAAGGAATCCATTTCTAAGCACTTGGAAGAGAAGAAGTTGATTAAGAACAGTTAACATGGATTCACCAAGAGCAAGTCATGCTTGACCAACCTGATTGCCTTCTATGATGAGATGACTGTCTCTGCAGATGCGGGGAGACCAATGGATGTGATATACCTTGACCTTAGCAAGGCTTTTGATATGGCCTCCCATGACATTCTCAGAAGCAAGCTAAGAAAGTACAGGTTGGATGAATGGAATGCAAGGTGGACAAAAAACTGGTTGGATCAGTTTTAGACTCAAAGGGTAGTGATGGCTAGAAAATGATATTCAGAGATTTGCTTTTAGGAATTGTCTTGTAGGTAAAATAGATATTACATTAGAACAACGGTTTAGGGAAATAGCAAGGGTTAATTGATTTTTAAAAGTCTGTATGTGACACAGTTTCACAGTCACAAAGGAAGACAATGTATCTGATGCCAATGTTCATACACATCCCGGGAAATTAAAAACATCCAAACTTTATTTTCATAATAGAGATAGGCCTGGCTCAGGGGAGGGTTACAGTGCCCACTTGCAAAAACCCCTGTGATTTTCAGTTTCAAATAAAATGACCAAATTAAGGTGTGTGCGTGTGATAGGTTTATAAAGATAGGATTTTGGCTGAAAAAACAGAACGTGAGCAGCATGGCATCCCCAAGGAAACCAATCAATGACATCTGGGAATAAAGAGACATCAGAGGAGAAGGAATACAAAAATGCGTTATGAATCTCAAAATGGGGGTCACTTTTATTTAGTCCAGGCTGTAGTACCTGATCCTCTATACTGGCTACCTCCTCCTCCTGAATCCTCAGGAATTCTTCTTCATCTTCCTGAGCAGTTTTGGACGGAAGCCCTATTGTTCCTATCCCCAGGTTTGCTAGGGCTTCTTCATCCAAGGATGATGTTTCCTCTTCAGCAACCCACCCTTCTACCTTGGGCCAACCCTTTCTTTCTAATTCTGCTCTATGGACCTCTTCTAGTACTTTGCACAATGGTGGCCAGTCCCTTCTTAGGATCATTTCCCCATATAAATCAGGTGTGAACCCTACTTTCGTTCTACCTTTCAGGTTAGCTATTCTCATATCAATATAGCCCCTCTCATATTGGTCCACCCCTCCATAGATGCAGCGCAGTCTGCCTGGCCTACACCATTCTACCGGCCCTCAATAGCATTTGGAACAGCCTGTATTGAGCGTAGCTTGTATTACCTGGCCCACCACACAGGCCATCATCATGGGCTACCTCCATACTGCTACCTCTTCACTCCACCCAAAGCTGCAGTCCATTTCCTCCTACAATGATCCTGTGTCTACCTAGAAATTCCCTAGGGTGATGCAGCAAGGGATTGGAGATGCTCTGTTCACCAGGGCACGTCTTGAGGTAACAAGGAACAATGGTCACACACTGACAGAGAGCAGATTTAAGCTAAATATCAGGAAAAACTTCTTTGTGGTAAGGGTGGACAAAATTTGGAATGCGCTTCCAAGGAAGCTGGTGCTGTGTCCTACCTTGGGGGTCTTTAAGAGAGGGCTGGATAGACATCTGGCTGGGGTCATCTGACCCCAGCACTTTCCTGCCTAGGCAGGGGGTTCGACTTGATGATCTGTTGATCCCTTCTGACCCTAGCATCTATGAATCTATGACTGCTTCACTGCCCCCTGGCTTCTCCTTAACTCCAGGAGCATCACTCCCTTGTTTCCACTGTTCTTGAGCACCGAGTGTACACTCACAGGATACATGGCCTGAGTTCAAACATCTATAACACATTATCATTTTTCTCAAATACCTCAGCGCCTCTCAATGCATTCATCTTCTTTTTTAGAACTAATTCCCATATTCTTATGTCCTTTTTCCTTAACTAGTTCTAACTCAGATGCCACAAAGGCTTTAGCGACCCTTAGGGCTTCCTCCACCATCCTAGGAAGATGCCATCACACCCATAGTTGGGTCTTATCTTCAAGATCCTTAAAAACTGCTCTAATAAAATTTGATCTGCTAGAGCAGCCCTATCAACTCTCTGAGGTGGTACACACTTATTCATGAGATCTTTTAGTAATTATATCAGGTTTCAGGGGTTTCTATCTTCCTTCTCTTTCCTGGCCCTGAACAATCATCAGTAATGCTCCAACCATAATTCTAAACAGTGCAACATGGTGGCTTTCACATTGTCATAGTCGTGGGCATCGTCCCTAGGAAAGGTACAGTATGTGGCTTGTGCCTTCCCCACTAACAGGGATCCCAACTGGCTAGCCCACAGCATTCTATTGATCCCCATTTGTATCGCCATTCTCTTGAAGGATTCTATGCAAGTCTCTGTGTCATCTTCTTTCATCATCTCGTGCATCCAAAAGGATGTCCAATTTCATCTCCCATTCTTGCTGCTGAATGGCCTGCTGCTGTTGGACTTATAACACTTTGGTGACAGCATGTAGTGTCTGGTCTAATAGGTCAACTTGGGGTGCCAGATTCACATCCATTTCTATATCTGCCCTCCAGGGTCACACTTTTTTTTATGTTTCCCAGCCAATGCACCAATTTGTAATTTCCCATGATGTTCACTTGAACACTTTGCCTTTGAGCCGATTGAACTCAGCTGCCTCCTTCCGGGTCAGCAGCTTGCCCTTCAGCAAGATTTCCCAAAAGGTCCCCAGGGGTTCTTGCCTGCCACATCTTGTTGTTAGGATTATGGTTGAGAAGAAGGTCTCTAATCCTGCCTCTCCTGGTTTCCTCTTCAGTGTCTCGCTTAGGTCTTGGTCTCAGGGCTCTGCCTCCCCTACACCCAGCCTAGTGCCAACCAGCAATGATGTTAGTCCTTGGCTGAGTCTAACACAAAGTCAGTCAGTCACAGGTTGGCCTTAGCCCTTATCTGATCTCAGTCCTGGTTCAGACACTATATCGTCCTTATTCAGGCTTCACGTCAGTCTGACTCGTTACTGCATTCACCCCAGGGTGTCTTCCCTCAGGACGCTTTCTCTCTCCCAGGGGCAACTCATGGTTTTAGTATCCTTTCTTTTTTTCTCTCTCCACAGGCTCACTGCTGTCCCAACTCTGTCAGCTTCAGCTGGGATCCACAGCTTCAAGAGAGGTACATATCCTGGCCTCCTCCAAGCCAGCCTTAGCTGGGTATTCCAACTCTTGAGGTTACCGCCACTCACCCCTGCCAGGGCATTAGTTTGCTTCCTGCCACAACAGGCTCTCAGGCGGCCTCATTTCTGGTCCTCCCTGAATACGGACTGGTGGCGCTTTTATCCCGCACTCTGAGGGCTGACCAACAAACCAATATCAGCATGCATCTACAAAACACGCCCATGCTGGTGCAGGGGAAAACATCTGATCTCCAGAAGCACTTTGAGGTTGCCGCTTTTCTCTCCACTCCTGCACCAGCATGTCTGGTCTTCTGGTGCCGGCATCTCTGCCACCATGCCTTTGATCTTCAGCGGTATTCTGCGGCTGCCGCCTCTCCCTCCACTCTGGCATTAAGTTTTGGTTCATGGCAGCGTTTCCACCACAAATGAGTAAATGAAGGAGCTCTCTCATAAGGCCTTGTAATCTTATAAGCAGGTATAATTATGAAATAAAGGAGAACCATTAAAAAAGTAAATATTTTCCAATAGCTACAACAGCAGGTGCTACCGTTCTATTAAACTATAAATGCAGGAACTATTGTATTATATCACATATGAAGAATGGTAGTTATTAGTAAGTCATTATGACTTAATGACATGCAGTTCATGAGAAATAACTTGAGTTTTGAACATGATACAAGAAATATGAATGTTAGAGACTTCTGTTATATAGACTTTACTGTTGTTGGCAGGGAGAAAGATGCATGTATTTTGTAAGAGTAGAATGTTGAACTACTCTCCAAAGACAGAACTGGAAAGCATCTAAAGCCACAGCTGCAGTCACTTGCTTTTAAGAAAATACAAATATATGAGGCAAAAAGAATTGATTCAATATATTGGAGAGATGTGTACATCTTTTGGTGGAGACATTCTCAGTACACCCTTATGCACAAAAAGATCTGTTAACTTACATAAGATTTGCACATACAAAGAAGATGAAAGATGAGAGCAAGCTGATACAGTGGGCATTAGTGTTTAGGTCAGCTGGAAGGTATAACAAGTTAGACATGATTTTAAAATGCCAAGTAAGGATTTTTGTTAAACTCGGTTTCATCTTTTTGCTACAAAATCCTGGTAAAAATATTTAAAAACTGCTAGTCTCTGGACAGTATCTTAATAACATTTTAAGCATGAACACAGGAAAATGTAGCAATTCCTTTGTTGAAAATCTGATAAAGCTGTTACCATTTTTTAAATAAGTCTCATTACATTCCAGCTAAGCTCCTAAGACTAGTTAAGTTAAAAAGGTGATAGAGGAAACAATCAGTGTTATCATCAAAAATGAAACTTTCGGGGATGTTAGATTCTTAAAACTGTTCACTGAGACACTGCTATACTTCCACTCTGTGGATCAGGAGCCTGAAACTTGATTGAGGGGGTTGCTCTGTCAGAGGGATGCCTTTTACTACCTGTGTGGATACCTTTAACAGTAATACGTATAAGTTGTTACATTTGCCCAGAGATTGCAGGAGGGAACAGCAGAACTGGAGGCAAGGTACTGCTCTCTGAACAAACAAGTTTTATCATTTTATAAGCTTAATTCCTTGGCCTTTTAAGAGCAACACATGATACCAGGAGTGGGGTGCAAAGAAAGACTAAAAAAAAAAAATGAAGCATCTCAGAATTTCAGAGGAGTTCAAGCTGTCCAGAACAGAAAGCCTATGGCACAGTAATAAAAGTTTAAGGACTATTGTATACCCAAACAAAAGGAAACATTTGATTGGTATACTTTCCACATGAGACAGCACAAGGAAAGTGAGATAACAGAGGAGTTTGTCAAAGACCTCAGACTGCTGAGCCACACATGGAACTTTGGAGACCTAAAAGAACCTACAATCAGAGACCAAATAGCGTTGGATATAAGGGATACACGCCTCAGGAAGAGACTGCTAGAGAATTCTGAGCTTAATTTGAACAAGGCAGTTAGAATGTATCAAGCAGCTGAGATAAAAAATTCCAGGCTGCACAAGCTGAAGGAAAAAACAGAACAAGCTGAACTATACAGGATTACAAGATTGCAAAAATCTGAAGCAAGACATGAAAACGTTTAAAAAATTGACAAACTCAAACAAAAAATGGTACTATGAAAGGGGTTCTAGGGAGTTACCACCACTACACAACAAAGATACAGTGCTTATTTCAGATGGACGAATGTGGAAACAAAAAACACTAGTTTTCCATCAAGCCCAGATCCTATAAAGTAGTGATACCAGAAGGACAGGTGTTAAGAGGAAACAGACATCACTTGCAGCTCGTAAAAGGGAGAAAAGAAGCAGCATCACAAGACTCACCAAAGGAAACAGAGCTAACAAAGTAACAAGAAATGACAGAGGAGGTTATTTCTGTGTCATTTTCAGAGACATTTGAACAAGGAAACTAAACAAGAACTGAACCTATAAGGATGGAGAATGCAGAGAAACTGAGAAGATCACTTAGAGCTAACGAGCCAACACAAAGACCGATAGAAACCAGTTAAAATGTGCTTTAACTATGGGTTGAACTAAACTGCCAATGTTAGTATTATATGGGGATATGTTACATGTAAAAGGGGGGAAGATGTGTGAATACCTTTAAGTGTGTTATGTATAAATTGTTATATTTGCCTGTGGACTGCAGGAGGGAACAGCAGAATTGGAGACAAGGCACTACTCTCTGAATAAACAAGTTTTATCATTCTATAAGCTTAACTCCTTGGTCTTTTGAGAATAACACACTATCCTTATGACTATTCACCTAAATGTGTATACAAGGCTCTGACTGCATGTGTACATTTACAAATCTTGCACATAAAACAGAAGTTTGTTGCAAGTGAACAGAAGAACTCTGTTAAAATTCTATTTTTACTGCATATAATCCATTCCTACAATGGTGACTGAATATGCTCCATTCAGCAGCTCAGCAGGGCTTTTTGTACATTTGCTTAACCAGCATTATATGGGCCACCATGATACTAGGCACTGAGAGAGAGACTAGGTAGGCTGTCTCAGCAATACTGCAGACTAGGAAAGAACAGAACCTAGGAAGTAGGAGATGCAAGCATAAGTGATGAGGTTAGGGACAGCTGATGAAGCAATAGCAGAAAGACCTAGGAGCACTGAAACATACTCTCCTCCAGAACTTGAAACAGAATTCAGGATTCTCAGCATTCCTCTGCCATCAGCAGTGTTATACATGTGCAGGTATAAATTTACAACCTTAGCTTTCATTTAATGTATCCACCCAAACATATCCATCCATAGAAATTGTAACATTTCTGCTTTCAGCTATGGAACAAAAATAATATAACAACTCTCCTTCCTATAGGAATCTTCAACTCCATGCTAAGTCTAGGAAAATGGGCTAGAGACTCCATGAAGAAACAGAATTCTTCTCATAAAGTCTACTTGACTGGACGCAGGCAAGTGGTTCTGCAAAACAGTCTGGCCCCACAATCAGATGCCTAATGAGGCAGCTTGGCTCTCAGCTGCCAGAGGTGACAGCATGGCCAGCAGGCAGTGGTAAAGGCTATTATTTTTGCAGCTCCCTCCTCAACCAAGTTGGTACCCTGTGGATGCAGTCCCATTCACCCCCTCCACCCTTAGTTACACTGGTGCCTGCAATTTTATGCTATGCTATGCCCAGCACGTAATGTACACAAACCTCCCTTTTCCTGCAAAAACAGCTCCTAATTGTGCTATCAGGATTTTCACCTCAACAGTGGACCCAAGAATCACTTTAGAAGACAGAGATCTCAGATACATACCTACTCTGTTTCCACCCTTCAACCTTCAGAAGCTTCAGAATTACAGGACTGGGCTGCACAGACAACAATGCAAAGCAATAAATGCCCTCAGGGAAGCTTAGTGAGGTAATAAGGAAGGAAACACAGAGCCCTAGCAGTACTGGATTACATTTCAGTAATCACACTACTCTAAGGATTTTTCTTAATACCTAAAAAGAAAAAACAATTTGTTTCCGCTTTATGTTTCCTCTTCCTCCATAACATATCACATTTTATCCTTTCACCAAATCTCTTGACTAGTGAAGCTTTTTTCCCTACAGGCACAACCAGAGAATTAAATGTCAAGGGGCAAATGTCAAAGGTATAAAAGAAGTTAAATGAAGCAAATGATAAACATCAGATCAAAAGCCAAAGTGTGGAGTGTGGCAATAAATAACAGGTTTACAGAAAGAGTCTTTCAGAAATGTTAGAGCAGACACATGAATAATGTTGACTGTTGATAGGCTCCAAAATCTGACAAGTGCATATCAACAGCAGAATTTATCTGTGATCTTATTCTGTATGTGGTTGAAAATGACAGCCCATCCGTGTGTAATTATCATATATGACTAATGGAATATTAATGCAATATTCATTGCTTTAATTGGCAAATTCTTCTTGAAGGCTGGCTGACTTTTCACCCCTGGAAGTTTAATTGACATTGAGTTTGACAGTCTTAACTACTACAAGACCTTAGCAAGAGAAATACATACTACCTTAATCTTCCAGTATTTAGACTAAAAAACAGAATTTTATTCTGATGGGGAAAAAAATCATCTCTGCACAGAAACCACCAGGCACTACCTAAACTACACTTAAGCCCTCAAAGCACCTCTAATATGGGGCATAAGTCAGGCATGGGACTTACGCAAGCCCATTGCACAGGGATACATTTTATCTTAAGATTGGAAGAAATCAGGGACAGTATATTGCTTCACTCTTACCTCACAGATTGCTGCTCTGAAAAGTCTAAAACCACTAGCTAACATGTTCAAAAGCTGAATCTAGACTGGCATCCAGAGTGCACACCTGCACATTATTTCAATATGTTAAAAATGCCTTTTGCATGAGTACCAGCCTAAGCATATTCTAAGTGAGATAAGAATAACTAGAGACTCACAAGCACTGGAGTAATAACAAAGAAAACAAGGTGGCAACCAAGTGCCTCTGGACAGTGCTTTAAGGAATTAAAAAACCAACCAAACTAAAATGAATATTGCTTAAGGGTCAGATTTTCATAAGTGGTCAGTACCCAGCAGTTCTCATTAAGAGCTCATAAAAGCTTATGAGTGCGGAGATCTTTTTAAAACAGAGTGTACACTAGCTCCCAAACTAGAAGCATGTTAGAGTGGTGCTGCATATGGGTTAAGCAGATCTGCATCTGGGAGCACTGGACTATTGCAGCTATGCTGTTTCCAATTTAGGAAGTAGCACAGCATGTCTCAACACAGCAGTGTTTTTGTGCTATATAGACATATCTTTAAGCTTGTGTTTAAGAAGCAATGAAGTCAGTGGAACTCATGTACAGTACAGAGCTACCCTTTGCAACTTATTTCCTTAATTGTTTACAACTAAGACAAGCTGCTTTATAACTATTTTGGGAAAAGGAGGAAGCTGCTTATGAGTAGGGGTGTACCAAACTGGAGGAGGTGGCCAACTGATTTTGCAAGCTTATTGTGGCAGGGCCTCACCACACCTCTGATTGGCTGAGAAGCCCCAGTGGCCCCACCCCTCAGTACTGATTGGCTGAGACGGCTGTACCCATCATGCACCCTACCCCTTGCTGTTGATTTGTGGAGAGGAGCAGA
The DNA here is from genome assembly GCF_001723915.1 of Gavialis gangeticus. Taxonomy (NCBI): domain Eukaryota; kingdom Metazoa; phylum Chordata; order Crocodylia; family Gavialidae; genus Gavialis; species Gavialis gangeticus. The sequence continues at coordinate 94,658,687 of NW_017728992.1, read as the reverse complement.
GCTGCACGACAGGAAGCCCTCTCAAGCAATCATCAGCAAGGAGTGGGGCAACAGCCATCTTGCCTGCTCACCTTCATGCTGGCAGCCCCCTTCCCCCTGGTGGGGAGCCAGCATTTTTTTTTTTTTTTTTTATTTAGCCCCCCCCCAGCAGGTTTCACAGAGATCACCCAATTTTGTGACTTCTACTAAATTGCAATTTGAATAGATCCCTACTTATAAGTCTGTCATCTTAGATACCTGAGAAATAAAGTATCAGCAGAAAGTCAGAAAGTATTTTGTGTAGATTTAGGTTTTCCACCTCAAAAATAGGGAGGTGTTTGGTGTCTGTCACAAAATGGTACCATTTTCACAATTAATGAGAGACTAGTCTTCCTAGAATACAATAATCCTGCTAAGAGAGCTTAGAAGGTTTTATTATATACATATGTTTTATACTTAATATATTGTCCTTTGGTAAAGTTACATGGTTTTCTGGATGTGTTCATAATTTTCACCTAATTAGTTTTTTAAAATGTGTTTATTTTGTCAGTCAACGCCAGTTTTATTTATTGACAAAGTAAATTTGAGGGCTTATTTCCTACCATTTCAGCATAACCTTGATTTTCATGTTAATTCCAGCCATGTGTCACGGAGGCACATAAACCGACTTGCTACTCATGCAGGCGAGTATTACTGTTTCAATTCTGACACTAAAATTCTCAAAAATATTCTGTCTGAAGTTCAATAAATACATTTATTACATAGTGACATGTTAATCAGTAAGGAAACTCTAAGAAGCAGCACTGATCTTTAATAAATATGAACATAGGGCCCAATCCTTGCTGACGTAAAAGCTAGTTGCTCCATTCACCTTAGGGTGAACCATTTAATTCAACAGTATTTAATCAGACTGCTATGGATTGTATCGTTTATACCAAACCATGAAATATTTCCATACAATAAAAATTGTAAATGTACATTTTACTGTTGGATTCTTGACAAGCTTCTTTTTATGCATTAAAAATCAAGGGATAGAATCCTTACCCCATTCAAGTCCATCACAGTTTTGTCATTAACTTCAAGGGCTTTACTTCTGTATTCATCACAATGATATCTGAACACCTCTGACAGTCTGGCCTCAGAGTCAGTATGAACAGGATTCATACAAATATAAACTGAGTTCATATAAATGGATTGGCTTTAGTGTAGTTGATAAATTTTGTGATTAATGAATGACTTAGAAATGAGTGTGTTTTTTCCATTCTATTTATTACATATTTTACACAGTTATGTAGAAAATAAGATCATTTACATAGCTTGTTTATAAAGTATACCTGTTTTTAAGTTCACCGTTTTCAAGTCAATGTAGTATTTTCATTTAAATTAACTTAAGCAACCTGCTACCATAAAACTCCCAGAACAATGCACAGGGTAAATTTTCAGCCCTGGACCTGGTGTGCGGGATGAGACCCAACACACAGGAATAGAGCCAGGATGTGCTCTGGACCTGGCACGCAGGGTTGGTCTAGAGCTGCATGCTGGCTCTATTCCCATGTGCTTGGTCAAATCCTGAGCATCAGCTCTACGGCCACAAGCTGAACTTGTGCACCAGTTCAAAACCACATACAGGGCCCAGCTGTGGACTGACCCTACACACTGGCCCAGTCTAGCAAGCCAAATAATGCGGCCTTGTGCATGGGGCTCCCCAAAGTCCAAAAATTTAGCAACAGTGGAGTGGTGGTAGTGTTAATTGCAATGGGGTTTCCAAAGCCTCAGCAATTAACATTGTCACTGCTCCTCTGCTACCAAATTTTCCAAGCAATGGGGAACCCCAGAGACTGGATGACTTGGCTCTATGGGTGGACACCAGCCTGCAGGCCACACTTTAAGTACCACTAATCTATGAAATGCAAAATTCACTTTGGAATTGCCTTCATAAATAAAATCCCAAATATTTTAAATATCAAAGGTAATAATTAGGGGTGTATGAAACAGGCCATATTCCATTTGGATTTGGCCCAAATCGGGGACAGTGATTCGATTCATTGATTCGGATCACTGTCTCCAATTCAATTCGGCTGAATTTGAAGATTTGATCCTGATTTGGAGAATCAATGATTCGGCCATAGACACAACTTTAAATGTTTTTTCTACATACCTCAAGGTACCAGGCACAGCTTGTATACACTGCAATGCTGGAGCAGATGGAGCATCCCACAGGAGCATAGGGGGCCCCCCCGCATGCTCAGTGGCGAACCCAGAAGTGGACTGGAAGTACTTCCAGTCCACTTCTGGGTCCACCGCCAAGCGAGCAGTGGGGCTCCCTGCACCCCTCCGGCTTGGAAATCAGTTGTGGGGGGACCTCAAGTGCCCCCCCCCGACCCAGGAAGCACCAGTCACCAAGCCGGGGAGGCTCGGGGGGGGGGGCCCACATGCTCGGAGGCAGACCCAGAAGTGGACCAGAAATACTTTGTGAGGGAGACCCCTGCGCTTCTGTGGGATGCTCCATCCACCCCATTATCTTAGTATTCACAAGCCTCCTGTTACCTTGAGGTATGTAGAAAAAACATTTAAAATCTGTCTATATCCAAATAGCCAAATCTTGCCGAACCTCTCAGAATTGATTCAGAGAGTTTTGATTCAATTTGGAGAGATTAAAGGGTCTCCTGATTTGATTCGGACTTGGAGATTCAGCCACTGAAACAGCCCAAATCTCCACCAAATCTACCAAAGCTTTGCACACCCCTAGCAATGATAGATACTTTGTACTATACTTTTTATCTTCTTTTATGTTTTTACTACTGAATTTGAAAAAGTACACTTTAACACTCCATCCTGGAGTGCTAAGGGGATTGGCAGAGGTCACTGTGGGACCCCTGGCATGGCTTTACGAGCCCTCATGGTGCTCTGGCAAGGTGCCAGAGGACTGGAAAAGAGCCAATGTGGTCCCCATTTTCAAAAAAGGGAGGAAAGAGGACCCAGGAAACTACAGGCCTGTTAGTCTTACCTCAGTCCTGGGGAAGCTCTTTGAGAAAATTATCCATTTGCACATCAGCAAGGGACCAGCAGGGGAGATTATGCTTAGGGGCAACCAACATGGCCTCATTAGGGGCAGGTCCTGTCAGACCAACCTGGTTGCCTTCTATGACCAGGTCACAAAATCCTTAGACGCAGGTGTCATGGTAGACGTAGTCTTTCTGGACTTTAGGAAGGCCTTCAACACCGTCTCTCACCCAATTCTCCTTAAAAAATTAGGCAACTGTGGTGTCAATGCCTACAGTCAGATGGGTCACTATTTGGCTGAAGGGCTACACCCAGAGAGTGGTGGTGGACAGGTCATTTTCAACCTGGAGGGATGTGGGCAGTGGGGTTCCCAGGGCTTGGGGGACTGTTCAACATGTTCATCAGCAACTTGGACAAGGGGGTGAAAAGTACCTTGTTCAAATTCGCGGATGACACTAAGATTTGGGGAGAAGTGGACACACTAGAGGAGAGGGACAGGCTTCAATTAGATCTGGACAGCTTACAGGGGTAGATGGATGAGAATAGGATGGGTTTCAATACGACAAGTGCAAGGTATTGCACCTGGGGAGGAAGAACCAGCAGCATACCTATAGGCTGGGGAACTCCCTTCCCATCAGCACAGAGGCAGAAAAGGATCTTGGAGTCATTATTGACTCCAAGATGAACATGGGCCAACAATGCGAGGACATGATCAGGAAGCCTAACAGCACCTTGTCATGCACCCACAGATGCATCACGAGCAGGTCCAAGGAAGTGATCCTCCCCATCTATGCAACATTGGCCAGGCTGCAGTGGGAGTACTGCATCCAGTTCTGGGCGCCACACTTCAGGAGGGATGTGGACATCATCGAGAGTGTCCAGAGGAGGGTCACTCGCATAGTCAGGGGGCAACAGGGCAGGCCCTATGAGGAGAGGCTACGGGAGCTGAACCTGCTCAGCCTCCACAAGAGAATGCTGAGAGGGGATCTGATGGCCTTCTATAAACTGGCCAAGAGGGACCAGCAGGCAATGGGAGATTCCCTGTTCCCCCGAGCACTACTGGAAATAACAAGGAATAACGGCCATAAATTGACAGAGAGTAGATTCAGGCTAGATATCAGGAGGCACTAGTTCACAGTCAGAGTGGCTAGGATCTGGAACCAACTTCCAAGGGAAGTCGTGCTTGCTCCTACCCTGGGGGTCTCCAAAAGAAGGCTAGACAGACACCTAGCCAGGGTCATTTGACCCCAGTATTCTTTCCTGCTCATGGCAGGGTGTCAGACCTCAAATCTTCATCCCTTCCAACCCTAACATCTATGAATCTATGAATCTGCTCAGGTCCCTTCTGATCTTATCAACTACAAAACTATGAAACAATGTACTAATTTACAACTAAGCTACAGAAGAAACACAAAATACGTAGTGTTTCAGTTTATATAGCCTTCTTCTGTTTTAAGTCATAATTTATATATAAATCCTTTTCCTTTTACCAAGTACACAGTTGTTTCAAATTCATTACCCTAAAAATACAGTTGTACCAAAAAGCAAACATTTCTTTAAAGCTGTCGGGAGAAAAAATATGCTATTAGTCACCAAGGAGATAATAAATATATCTTATTACTGTAGTCTGCATGATAGAGTTGATTTGCCATATTGTGGTATTCACACACTGAAGAGGAGATGATTCCATTACACATTCCATCCTCGTTTGTCTTAATTTCAGTCTACTCTGATGCATAAGGTGACACTTACTGAATATTCTAGGGCCAAATTCTTCTCTGGCACAGACACTAAAGCTTCTAGAGAAAGTGAAGTTTTCCCATTAGTTGGGAAATTGTAAACTTCCTTTCTTCCCCCCCCTTTTTTTTTTCAGGAAATCATTGGACAAGGAAAAAATTACACAACCAAATATATGCCAGAAGTTAAACCTTTCAAAAAACACAAGAGCTGACTTGATGCCACATTAAATTTAGTGAATATCATTTAGTCCTATTCATCCCTGGTAAAACTCCATTTATTTCAGGAACCATACACCAGAAGCAAACCTCACCTTTTGTATATAATATAGAGTAGTACCAATGTAATTTGTACTTTCTTGAAGCATTCAGTGGGATTTTAACTCAAACTGATGGATTCTGAGTGCACAAGAAGATAGGATCAGACCTCTTCTGGTGTATGGTTCCTGAAATAAATGGAGTTTTACCAGGGATGAATAGGACTAAATGATATTCACTAAATTTAATGTGGCATCAAGTCAGCTCTTGTGTTTTTTGAAAGGTTTAACTTCT
>NW_017728992.1:94623772-94648417 GCF_001723915.1 Gavialis gangeticus | reverse complement strand
CTCTTCTGATGTTAGGACTAGACCATGAGTCTCTTCAGCAGAATTGTTTCCTCAAATCTTCATATTTAACAGGGGCAGAGCTGGTTAAAAACAGACAATAAATAAATATTGATATTATGGGGAATTTTTATTTTAAAAAATATTTATCCTATTCAACCAAATTAATCCAACTTTTAGAGAGTATTTTTACATGCTTTCCACTAAAGTGCTTAGGGAAAATACTTTGAAACTACATTCAGTGCAGTTAGGCACACTAAGATATTTCAGTATCTATACAAACTGAATGAAACTCCACTGAGGATAAGTAAGAGTTTGCTGAGTATAACTAGGATAAAGATAATATGAAATGTATCAAAGAAACTACAAATGATCTTTTTTCAGTTCCATAAAACTGTGGGCAACAATCTATGGGCCTTTTCACACATTAATTTTAGGTGGCTCCTGGAACTCTGAACTCCTGGACTGCATACACATTAACAACTGAAACTAGTTTTAACTACACTTTAGGCAGCTTTAAAATTACACCACTTCAGGACAGGTTTACTTCTATCTGTGTTATCCAGGTCATGTTCCATTAATGTGTGGCTACTCCCCACAGATGAGGCACCCAAGTTGCTCAGTCCTCCAGCATCCCAGGATGCAGTGTTCCATACCCCACTCTCCTGTTCTGTGTGAACAAACTTTCCACTCCCTGAACTCTACTGCCCAGAAGGCAATTCTGGCACCAAACCAACCCCCCCTTCCTACCCCCAGGGGTGCAATACAATACAAACAGCCTGCAGAGCACATGGCAGCTAGCCAGGTCACAAGCCACAGATGCAGGGTCCAGGAGCAGGGTCTCGGGGGTCAAGGGGAACAAGGTTGGGGCCCGGATTGGATCCCCATGAACTGCAGCTTCCCTTGCAGGCCTGGGTCAGGAGCTCCCCCAAAAGCACCTTTTCTTACTGCTCCCACCTCCCAGCTACCCCAAGAAGCATGACTAGCACCCCCACACCCCAATCCCAATTTATTAAAACAGGAGACCTTCTTTATTTCCTCATTTCTTTTAAAATTCTTTTTAACTTTTTATTTTGTCCCTCAGTGGCTGACTTTCTTCATTTCACTAACCTTCCCCCACCCTCATTTCCTTTCCACCTCCCATTCCATTAACTCCATGTCCATCAGCTTCACGTTCGCACCCCACCCCCTAACCCACCTCACATACCCCCACCTAGAGCAGGGATAGAAGTCTGTCCTGGCTCACCAGTCAGCTCCTAGTCCAGTTCCTCCTCACCAGCCTTCCAGTGGCAAGTCACAGCTAGCAGGTGAGGGAGCTTTTAGCTTTCAGTTGTGACTGCTCCCAACTCAAGCTAGCACTAACACTGATCAACATTTGAGCAGCAGTAAGTGCAGTGTGTAACAAAAACCTGTCACTTATCATAAAATGTAGACAGCAAAGTAAAATAGGAGCATTTATTTGTCTTGTTTATCTAATTACAGACAGATTTCAAAGAACACACTACACACTTTGTTTCATTCATTTTAAAAATTCTGTTCATTATACTGTGGGGTATCTATAATTAGTCTTATGTACAATACATCAGAGGCAGTTAGTTTTGAAGTAATCCTAGTAAGGATGAATGAACTATTTGGACCAGTTATTTGAATTACACAGGGATGCTCAACCCCAGCCTGCAGCCAGTTCAGCCCATGGTGTTGTGCCACATGGCCTGCAGGGTTTTCCATGGGGAGCCTTGTGGGACTGGGCCCTGAGCACTAGGTTGCGCACTCAGGGTCCAAACCTGGTATTCAGGACTGGCACAGAGCCATGGAACCCAAACACGGCACGCAGAAGGCCTCAGGGCTTGATCTTGGCATGAGGGGTCCAATCCAGCCTGTAGACTGGCCCCATGTGAGGCCAAAGAGTTGAGCACCACTGGGATTATAAATATTATGTGTTACAGCATATAATTTAGGACCAATCTCTACTGACACTAATGTTAGAGATTCACTATTCATTGCTTTGGATTTGGATTCGGCTGATTCAAGTGACAGTGATTCGATTCCGTGATTCGAATTGCTGTCCCAAATCGATTTGGTCAAATCGATAAGGTACAGGAATGGACTTTTAATTACTTAGACTAAAACACAGGCTATTGACCATTTTGATAGTTTACTTAGAAAATTTTACAATTTCTTCTTACGAAAAATGTGTTTGGTGGCCCTTTAAACGTAATATAATGAACACCTTCAGCTCTGGCTTTGAATAATAACTTGCTACACAAACGTAAGCCAATTTGTTTTTGTATCTGATAAGACTGAATGAATCACATCTATAAACCTAAATTGTTGTAATAAATTATTGGGCTCCTCTGGTGGTAGAAAAAGCTTTATCATATTAGGCTGCACAGTACAAATGTAGTCAATATATATTTTTTAAATTCAATCATACATCATGGAACACTAAATAACAAAATAGTTATTTACAATTTGTATGGGGCACACATCTGCCTACACAAAATTCTTTAAAAGTAGTGTTTCTCTGCCACTGCCAAACGGCTGTTTTTATTACAAGAATGAGCAATAAAAGAACAGCAAATTTCCTCATCTCTCTGAGATGGAACAGTGTCCAAGGACACTATATGGCTGACTACAATACTATACTAAAAGTCATAATAAAGGAGTTAATTATTAACATTGAGATGTTGTGTTTTCAGGAGAAGTATGAAGAAGCTGCTAAGAAAGGCTAGGCAGCCTTTGGCCAGAGTAAGGGGCAACACACAAAAGTGCCCTGCTCCAGAAGAAGCCCTGAGAAGAAATTCAGTCGCAGTTTGTCCCTTGCTCCATTCTTTGTCCAGGGAAAAATAAGCTCCTCTGTTTCTTGAAAGGGTAACTCCTTATATTCCCCTTCAGCCTAACTCCAAGCCTCTCTTTACCCTTTCTCTGTACACGACAGAGTTTTCAAAGAGGAGTCTCAAGCTCTGTATAGCCCAAGAAGAAATGGAGGTCACGGATATAAAAACCCCACCCCTCGCTTGGCTGAGAAAGGCTACCTAACCCCAAGTTCCATCCTGCTTAAATAAAGCTGCAAAATATAAGAGAAGGAAACCTTATCGTTAACATATTCAATGATCATTATCCCTGTTGCTGACCCATGCTTACTGGGTACGCAGTGAAAGTAACACTGGACATAGACCATACTATACTTTCTCACAAAGCACACACACCTTTCCCCCCTGCAAAACCAGCTGGGGGAAATTGGGGTGTGCATATGTGAGAATACAGATCTGCACAGGTCTGCAAAGATGGCAGTGGGGGACCAGATACAGCCTCACCTCTGGGATCCATGACAATTAATGCTGCCACCATTACTCCATTACCAGATTTCAAGATCTAAAGGGCACCACTTCAGCTAAATGACAGGGCCCCATGCATAACCCCAGAATTGTCTCTTCTGGCCAACTGGGCTGGCACATGAGGTCAAGTCCACAGTCAGACCTGGCATTCAGATTCAACCCCAGCATGTGAGGTCAGCCCATGGCCAGATCCAGCACACAGCCACAGCCTACCAGATCAGACCTATCACAGTCCACAGGCCCCATCCAGCATGCAGGCCTGGCAGCAGGCTCAGCTCCCTACTGCTGCTTCTCAAGTTATTAACCTGTACTACAAGGTAAGATCTTTTTTCCTTCATGCTGCCTTTCAAAAAAAGGGAAGGAATATTATTATATTCTAGGCCAAGTTATAGGTGAGATAACATGTTAATTAGAATTTAAAACTTTAGCTTAATTTTCATGTCATATCCACAGATTTATCTGTCTTGAATTATAAAATGACCCACCCATAAATCACAATTGGGAAAATGTAAAGCTGGCCTATACAAAAAGAACGGAGTGTGGGCCTTTTTTGTTTTTTTAAAGTCCCGCACTCACCGGTGCTGCAGTGGCTGTCAGGGCTTCTGAGGGCTCATGGCAAACCCCCCTCCCACAGTATGGGGTACTGGGGGGCAGCGGGGATGGCCCCCCCCCCACCTGGCAGGAGCCAGTGAGTGCAGGGCTGGGGCTGGGCAGGGCAGGGCAGCCATTGACAGGACTGGGAGAGCGGGTAGGGAATGGGGCCTGTTTGACTTGTAGATTCAGCTGATTCAGTGGCAGCCGAATCTCCAAATCAGATTCCACCAAATCAATTTGGGACAGCAATTTGAATCACGGAATCGAATCACTGTCACTTGAATCAGCCGAATCTAAATCCAAAGCAAATACTAGCCGCTTTGCACAGGCCTAATACCCATCAACTGCTGCTCATATTACAAATTCACCTGATTTCAATAAGACTGGGAACCTGGTGCACATTTTTTCTTCAAAATATTTCCTACTAAAAAGAATGCAGGATCAGGAACCAGTCAGGTGCAGTCTCAAACTTTGGAAAGATTTTTGCAGAATATTTCTCCCCAGTTACCCTTTGTCTTATTTTCTCAATTTCTCTTTATAATGCAAAGTCTAGAAGTGTGCAAACTGATTCAAAATAAGCTTTACTGGTTTCATGAGATTCTTGCTCACTACTGGCACCTTGTCAATACCTAGAGCTAGTCAAATACACCAGAACATTTTCATGTTTTTGCCTTATGTGCTATGTTATCATAGTCACAAGAATGAGTCTCTGTCCACATGAATTTGAGGGCATATGACTTTTCCTCCTCAGGATACTTATATTTGTTTAAATTCACCAATGTGATTATTATTAATCAGAGAGTTTTTATTTATAGAACTGCACAAATACTAGTTGAAAACAGATTATCTGATTACATGTATCCCTTTTGTGTTTACAGATTGATCCTGATTTCTAAAATATATCTATTTAGATATGTCAAAAGCTGCTACATAGTTTAAACTAAAATAAGCTGATAATACCTATGAGTTAGTAGGGTGACTGTTCACTAGTCCATTTGTTATTTAGTACAGAATTGGTCATATGTGTGGCACGCAGTTTACTTGCTGACTAGATGACTTAACAGATCAAATAAAAATAACAGAGCTTTTTATGTTTTCAACAACATATACCTTTGTTCACGTCATTTTACTATGCATCTCCTATTCTAAAACAAAGTGTAAAAACTCATCCTGGAAGAACACAGGCAACATTTCAGTTGGAGAGATGCAAGTATTCTACAGTTCACAATATATTAGTGCAAGCCATACATGTATGGGAAGAGAAAATTATTTGTATAACAAACACTGCATAGATTTGAAGTTTTTTAAAAAAATGGGAGAATGTTAACACATCTTAAAAAATGGGGGAATGAGAACACATCTTAATTTACAAACTTATGCCATGTGAAATGTTATTCAACTACAATTCCAAGACACAGTAATTGAAATGACATGGACATTTCAAAAGAATTCCTTGGAAAAGAAAAACTTGTATCTTTAAAATGTATGTCTTTTTTTTTAAATGTATGTTGTATCTATGAGTGGGGACCTACTTAATTCACAGCCAGACAAAGGAATTTTTGAAGCTTGGTCACAGCACAAAGAGCTGATTTCATGGGTGTTTCCCAGCAGCCCCAACCCTTGTAGCTGGCTGGCCAAGTGGCCCCAGGGAGGGAAGAAAAATGAAGGGGTGGCTGCCATCTTGGCTGCTGGCTGCCCTTCGTTTGGCCCCACCCCATGCCACTGATTAGTGCAGAGGCCCTGGGCAGGAGGAGGGACAAGGTGGCACCCATCCAGCTAGCACCTTCCTCTCCCTGGTAGACTGAGGCAGCAAGGACTGCTGGCTCCCACTGGGGAGACAATGTTTTATTTTTATTAAGTTTTTTTTTTTTAACGTTGATTTTGTGGGCAATTGCGTATTTCACAGTTTGTGAAAAATCCCCAACACTGCAAATTAAGTAGGTCTAGCTATAAGGGTCAGAGTACAGTTTTTAAAATGGAAACCTGAGAAACAAAATAGAAGTAGTAAACAGCATTTTACCAAATCATCATTTTATCATTACATCTTTAGTAATTAATTATATATGCTATTCCTTGGACAAATGGACAACCAGATGGTACATTTACCACACATTAGCCTTCCCTGACTTCTACATCAGTATCTTTACTATAAATCCTTTCACTTTACCCATCTCCCTCAGAAAGAAAAAATTCTGAAAGTAGAAAGAAAAGGCTTCTTCAATGTCCATTTCTTTAAATTTGTTTTCTGCAGCAGATATCTATTTTAATATGGATAAAGATATGGATGTGGTCAAGGGATAAGACAAGATAAATAACACCCATTTCCACTCAGAATAACATTTTCTTAAATAAATTTAAACATTTCCCTATAATAATAGAGGCAGTTATCAGTGAATAAATATTTCATATATACTATATTTTTGGATTCATAATAGCTAATAGAACAATTGTCAATGCTAATTGTGGCACTGCACGTATTATACATATATAACAAAATACACTGGGAACACATGTATTTGAATCAATGCTAAAAAGCAAGAATACTACCTATTCATAGTTATTCCACCTTCTCCTCATTCTTCTCCCCTTTTCTTCCCCTCCACCTCTCACCCCAAATGGCTCAATATGTGTAATATTTCTGTGGTGTAGGTTGTAGCCGTGTTGGTCTAAGGACATAAGCAGACAAGGTTCTTTGGGTAGATGTGACATCTTTCATTAAACCAACTAAATAGTTGGGGAAAATTGTTCTTTGCAGGCTTTAAGGCACAAACACCTTTCTTCAGGCATAGTACCCAACAGCTTGCAAAGGACAATTTTTACCAAATATTTAATTGGTCTAATAAAAGATATCACATTTACCCAAAAAACCTTGGCTAACATTTGTGTATACACGGAACACCAGATAAAGGTATTTACCAAGAACATTCAAAAAATCTGTTTAAATTACTATCTTCACTGACCACAAGTTTACTCAGCAAAACAAAGGGGACTGGGTCTTGCCGAGGCAAGCAAGTAGACAAAATAGGATTGCATTTTGTAAGAATTTAAAGGACAAATTTAAGTTCTAAAGGATTTTGAGACACAAAAAAGGAAACCAAAGAGATAAAGCAGCTGTACAGTTGCTGAGAGTTGTAAATGATAGGTAAGATTTTGCCTAGTTACCACATAGGTCCATGGACAGAGAGTGGATACAAGCTAGACAGAACAAGTACCCTTCAACATCCTGATGAAGTGCTTACACACGACTGTAGTCTCTGTGCTCTATCAAGCATAAAATGAACTCTCCTAGCACCCCCCAGGCCACAAACCACCTGAAAGGGGAAAAGTAATTCCATTCAATACCACACAAAAGGAAAAAGTTCTGGACCCCTCGAAGAGAGTACTGCAGCATGTATGATCTGCCTGTGCACTTGCAAGTTCCATGAGGCAACTGTGCTTTTCTTCGGCATGATGCCTCCTCATTCTCTTGCTGAAACAATATCATTGTAAATACCATTTTAAAATTATGCATAAATATACTGCTGAGCCACTTAGCAGAAAATGGAAGCTTGGCTTCTTTTTCATTGCTCTTCAATATGCTTTTATTAACTGATGGTTTGTATCGTTCAAGGAAAAATAGAGAAAAAGTGAGAACATTAAAAACAGCAGTTCGCAACACGTTAATCAAAGTCTATGGACATTACTAAAAATGAGTTTATAGTGAGCAAGTAAAACATGAGGCCCTCCATGTAACTGTATCCCCAGTCAGAGATTTCTACATGTTCAGTCTTTAAAATTACTTAGTAGGAAACTGCACAGAACCTGTACATACGCTATTACAGAATTAGTTTTGGCAGGGGAATCCGCCAAAGAAATTCCACTCACTGTTGCAGAATTTTTTTTAAAAAACACTGGGCTCCCATCTTACTACCTATGGTACTTTCTAAATTAAACCACCTATTTGTTAAACTCAAGCCTAGAAGTTGCTTTTAAAGCAGGTTTCTCATGCTAGACTGGGGTAGAAAAAAAGCCTAAACTATCCTCAGCTGTGGATAAGCTCTGTATCAGCCAGTATAAGCACTACACTGCTTATACTCTATGTAATCTAAACTCTACCTCAGCTATTTTTATCTGACTCCCACCTCAGAGGTGTAGGCTGGGAACTGTCACACACCAACATACATTATACCAGTTTAAGCTTATGCTAGGGTTCATGTTAGTACCTAGCAACTCTGGAAAGGACAGGTAGGCATACAACCTTGTCCCCACCCCTGGTCTTTTTATATAGAGGGGACAAGACTCATGGATTTGTCAGATTTGAATTGGCAATACACACTTCGAGATCTAAACATAGTGTAAAACCACAACTCAGAATCTGAATGGACAAAACAGTATGCATTAGAAGTTCTTCTATCATATACTTGTTCTCAAGTCCAGAAAAGCTCTCAGATCCCCAGTTTGCTTGCACATGAGAAATCAGAGGGATAACAAGTGTACGCACTGGTCTGAGTTTGAGATGGTTGAGAAACTGTGAGACTCCACATTTATCTGAAATTCTAACACTGACATGTACAAGCCTAAGACAAGGAACTAGAATGATAAAGTCTCTTATATGAAAAGGGCAACTCCAAAAAAGTCTATTGGGTACCTTTAAAAATAGTTTCTAACCTGTCAATCATTGTTCCTTAGTTTTTAAGAAGGAAGCTTGGGCAAAGTCGCATGTACTTAGTAGGCCATGTAGCAAATCTAAGTGTTTTCAGACGGGATGAATATTCCCAAAGAACAGGTATCAAGGAAGCTCTCACCAAAGCATGTTCCAGAGAAAGAATTCCTGGGACAGAATTACATTCCACGATTGCAGAGCATTCTAAATAGTTTGAGAGGGAGTGCAGAACAAACACCTTGCCACAAGGACAAGGTAAGTTTGAGAAGGCCAGACTCAGAATTAGCATGTCTTCCAATTACAGGTCCATAAATGATGTCTGGGATTTCTATTGAGTGGTTACACTAGCAGATGTTTTGAAATTATCCAAAGCCATGTCATAGGCAGCAGAATTGGAAGTATGCCCAGAGAGACCTGGTACACCAGCAGCTTATGGGAACATTTTAAATAGTCATTTCATATCCTTTTGTGGGGCCTTTTGCTACATAAGCTGCACACAGAAAAAAAACAGAGAACTAATTGTCTTCCTTGTTGAAATTTGCTAGAATTACATGGTAAAAATAAGTATTCATGTGAGAGGTGTATTTTAGTTTGAACGCTACTACATGCTTATGCTTTTTCTGGTTCTATAAATCTGCTTTATTCAAGAAAACAATGGTGTAAAACTTTTTGGGAAAGTTCTATATCACAGGGCTAGATTCTCCTATACTTTAAATGATAGGGATAATAGTGTCACTGCAGGGAATACCTATTCAGTACATATACAAACAGAAACTAGGGATGTAAATATCATTTTAAAAATCTTCTATTTAATCTACTCTAATTGTATGTTAAACAGTTAACCAATAATACAGCAGCTCAGAACCAGCTGCTGCTGAGAGCTGCTCCAAGGGCCCTTTGCAGGGGGAAGGGGGCGGTGAAGGAGATGGTGGCAAGCCCCACCAGACAGCACAGTTCACCTGAAGCCATGTGCTGGGATGGAGGACCACACCTGTGAACCAGCAGCTAATTGCCTAATTGACAAGTCATTAGGCTGCCCATTGTTTTCTTCTTTAACCTTATGAAAGACTGTGGGGGGGGGTATTAGTCTCCCCTCCCCTCCCCTCTCCTCCCTCCCGCCTGCCTTGCCAACTTCCAGTTCTTGCTGGGGCACCACGTGGCTTCCCTTCCCCACCCGACTACACCTCACTCTGTGCTAAATGATAACCCATAAGCTAACCAATTATCATTGGACTTATTGGTTAAACAATTAATTGTTTAACCTTGGATATCCCTAACAGAAATGTGGACATCCAATATCAATATAAAAAGAAAAGGTACTCTTCCTTTACCAGAAAAAAATCCAGGATAGCTTATTTCATATTCAAATCCTCTGGAAGGGCATAAAAAAAAGCTTTGGTCAAGAAAGTTCTGTGAAAAGTGAGAACAAAGATCCACCCTTCCCAGAGGTAGAATAAAAAGAAATGATATAAATGGAGTTCTGCCAGTTTTCATACATAGCTTAGTCCAGTATTCCACAGATCATCAAACAACTGTCTGATGGAGAAAATAAGACCTTTTGTCAAAGGTTTTATTTTGTAGGTTCGTATCTAAAAAAAATAGGTTAAATACAAGACCAAAAAGAAGTGATCCAAGTTCTGAAGAGACTAAGCAAGGAGACAGGATACACAACAGAGATACAGTCGCTTTGAAATAATACAGCGGGAGCTTTAGGAGGACAGCAAGGGCATAGGTCCATTAGTTAAAATGCCTCCACAGAAGAGGAAGGTGCCAGAGAAGGCAACTAGAAGCTAAAGAGTAGATACACTTGTATTCTTGGCTGGCCTAAGGGAAAATTTTCACCTTTCTAGTTCCCATGGGCATCCCCCTATGTGGGTGTCTATATTTAAACTTTGTGCAGGGATCCAGAAGTAGGAATTAACAGAGGACTAAACACGTGAATTTTATCAGAAAAATCCCTCTTAAATCTTGAAAGGTAATACTGTAGGAACAATAACAAATGTTTATAAAGATTGTGGTTGAATAAAACATCTCGTATCCTTGAGCTCGCACTCTATTTCTTCCCAAAATGGTGCTACAGTTCTGGCAGCATTAGGTCCCTTTGTTACTGTGAAACTTGATTCAGGATATTATACAAATCCATAGAATGAAAGTCACAACATGAAGCTCTATGGATGGTATTTTCAAATGCTGTTTGGTAAAGAACTGAGATTAAATATATGCACACTACACTTGTATTTATTTCCAGGTGATACTTTAACTAGTTCAGGTTGAATTTGGCTGCCCTTATCAAGGGCAACATTACTCCTTCTTTACGTATACATGATAAAAGTGTCCATCCAACACAAGAGACTAGAATGGACTCTAATAACAAAGCCTCTACAAAAAATACTATCAAAAGACCAGTTCTGCTATGAATAAAAATCTTGTAATTCAGAATTATATATAAAGTTACCCAATTACCCATTTATTAAACTAGATTATTACTGATATCTGTTTTCATTAGCTGACGACATGACTTCAATAATTCTGAAATATATGAGGAAAATGGAAGTAAACAGTGCAAAAAGTAGTAAAGAAATAGAGTGGGTCCTATTAAAAAAATCTCATAAATTAAATACTTAACAACAACTAATGACACTATAATTATTTCAAGATACCACCTGTACTTAACGCCTTACTTAACAGAACAAATACTGATTGAAATAGTAGCATCTTTCAAGTTAGGAGAAACTTTTGAAGAGTACTGATTGCATCTCACATATATTCACAAATCTAGTTGCCATTTTTATAGCTGACTACAATGGCAGATTATATTATTATTAACAAAGAAATACTGTACAGTGCATTATATCTGTGAAATATGCTCTCCCTGTGATTACATCTATGCTCTTGACATTAGACAGATTATGAGAATGTTGGACAAATGCTCACAGTATTTCTCTGATTTTATAATTTGTCTGTTTCTATTGCTACCTATATCTTTAATAAGAATTAGTGTATTTACATGTTTGATAAATGGAAAAAAAAAAATGAATAAAATAAGCTTAAGCAACATCAAAGTATTTCCTGAAAAATGTCTGTAACCCAACATTACTCTCCCCCCTCCCCTCAAAGCTCAAATAAAAATATAAATCTTATTAAAAAATAAGCATAATAAGGTAATTTATGGGTTGGGATCTTTAGCTGTACTCATCAAAAGACACCTAATGACATAATCAGTGTTTTCCCCTCCATAAGGCAGCTATGGATTTATATAAATTTGCCTCCTCAAAATATGCAGGAGAATAATTTTCCAGAACAAAATGTGTTACAACTTTCTACCTTTTCAGAAATTTCTGAAGCGGATGTAAAACGACCAAATCTGTGCAAGATTTGCATGGGCTCCAAAATTTGCTCTGGAAACGCTTTGAATGCCCAAGCATCCTACTCATCAAATCCCAAACGGAATAATCACCAGTCCTCCGCAAAAACGCAAATCAGTTTAAAATCCTCCTGGTGAAGGTCAGGAGAATGCTTTCCCTGCTCCTAGACCATGCTGAAGCAATAAAGGCGCATTCATTTCTAGCAGAATAGCACAAATCAGACCTCCCCTAAGTGCAGCTCCAAATGCCTTGTGCTCCGGTGGTCCTATCCCACATGGTCCTGCAATATCGGCTGCTTACCAAAGCAGGGGGGAACCCAAGCAGCTCTGAATTTCCACTGTCTTTTCAGTTAGTGTTTAGGACCTTTACAAAACAGTATTTGAATGTGGTGGTGGATGAGTACCTAGGCTGGGACTAAAAACCCCAGAGCAAAAGGCGAGTGTGGTGGTTGATCAAGCCCCTAGGCTAAGACTAAAAATCCCAGAGCAAAAGGCAAGTGCAGTAGTGGATCAGTCCCTAGGCTGCTACTAAAAACCCCAAAGCAAAAGGCATGTGTAGTGGTTGATCAGTACCCAGGCTGAGACTAAAAACCCCAGGGTAAAATGCAAGCGTGTATCCATAGCATCCTTAGGAGATGCTATGGGGTCCCAGCGAGCTTAGGATGATAGCTTGCAAACACAGGCAGAGGTGAACTATCCCCTTGATGTGTAGGCGGGCAAAAGGGCAGCTGGCAATTGCCCAAGGCCCCCCAGCCCCCCTGAGCGGGGAGCAATGCAGTAGCAGGCAAAGGAGCGGCGATCAATCCAAGCTTTTTTTCAGGCAGCCTCTCCGAGGTGGGGGGGGGCTCTCTCTGCACTTCCCCGCTGCATGCGGCTCCGCGCCGCGCCCCCCGGGCCCTGCGGGGCCCCCTCTCCCCGCGGAGGGCACTGCCCCGCTCCGCAAAGGCGACGCAGCCCAGTGAGGGAAGAAGGGCCGGCAGGGGCAGTCCCGACCCGCAGCCCCGGCGCGGGGGCGGGAGCCGAGGGGGCGCAGGGGGTTCCCCACAGGCAGCTGCACCAGAGGGGGAGCGGGGGCTTCCCCGGCTCGTCACAAAGCAACCCCACGCCAGCCCCCGAGACTGGGGAGCAGCTCCCGGAGCACAATGCGGCCGGGGAGCACTTACCTCCGCCGCCGCCGCCGCCGCCGCGCAGAGAGAGGAGGAAGGAGGGAGAGGAAGAGAGCGGGGAGGGGGCGGCTGCTAATCCCAGCCCAGAGCGGCTTCCCGCAGCAGCAGCGCGCGGAGTGGCAGCGAGGCGCCGGCTCCTGCCCCGCCCGGCCCGGCCCCGCTGAGGGGGAGGCAGGCAGCTGCACCCCCTCCCCTAGGCACGGCGCTGCCCTCCCGTCAGCTTCTCCACCCGGCCGGTCCTGCGCCCCGGGGCGGTCACCAGGTGCCGGCGGCGCTCAGCTCCTCGAGGCAGCGCAGGGTGGAAGGGCAGAGCCTGCCCTGGGGAGGGAGCTAGTGCAGGCCTTCCCTCCTCTGCCCACGACCCGGAGCCAAGCCCAATCCTTGCTGGAAACGGGTCCTACCCCCGCCCCCGGGCTGCTCTGAAAAGCTAGTCCCCAACATACCCTGCTCTTGGCCCGCGCTCCACCTGCATCCAGCTCCGAGCCCTGGCCAAGGCCATGCCAGACCTGAGGGCCGAGACCCCGCCGAACATGGGTTTCCGTCCGCGCCCCTGTGCAAGCCAGACCTAAATTCTGATGGGAAGCCTCACGCGTTATTCTTGCACCCAAAATAATAAAGAAAGGTTGGCTGTAGCTACTGAAGAACTGCGTGCAGAGAGAGAGATGGATAGGGGTCCTTTACACCTTCTTGGGAGCCAACAGGAACCCAAAAAGTTCCCCTCGCTTTATGCTGTACATGCGTTCCTGGAAAACAGCGCATCACTCAAATTAACATAAAGGGAACCCACTTTACAATGTAACAAATAGGGATATGCTCCAAGATCTCGACTGTACTGACCCCCAGACCCATTTCTACAACTTTTACAAGAGAATTTTGGTACTCGCCAACAGCATACAGTACACACAAGCATACGGCACTATCATCATGGGCATGGCAACTACAGAAACACATGGCAGACAATGAGCGAGGAGCACAGATCCACACAGACTATATTTTGGTGTGCGTCAATCCCACAATGCAGTGCACAAAGCAGCTGACTGCGGGCTTCCACCACACTGATTGCATAAGAGTGCATTTACCTCACATATAACATATTTTTGGTATAAAAAGGGGCATTGCATAAGAGCAAATTTGCACGTACAGAACCCGCATAAAGCGGAGGTCCAGGTGAGCATACACATGCAGGGTTGTGTGTTTTCTGCCGCAAAAATTGCAGCAGAGCATGTTTGTGCCACTGTTTTTTTGTCCCAGGTCATGCCCCTGCCTGTGCACTTCAGTGCACAGCAAATGGACCAGGGTGGCGTTAGGGCCCCAGCAGCCTTAGCTGGGGGCCTCCTAGGGCAGCAGCAGTGCCAATCTGGCTGCTTGTAGCCTGGCCGCCAGCCAGAGTGTGGCTCCAGCCAGCCAGGCTTTGTTTGTGGCGGTACACACTGCTGCCGTATGAGCTGCCCCCCTTTTTTTAGCAGCAGGTTTTTTGTCTCTATGATGTCCTGGTGTCAAGTTGTGGTGCCACGCTGCTATATTAGTAGTGTGGCAAACAGTTGCATGTGCACCATGTGCAGTTTGCGGTGCCTCAAACAGCTTTGCAGCACCACAAACCACGTGTGTGCGCTCATCTGGATACACCTAGAGCCACTACCCCTCTTGCGCTATCTGGGACTGATTCTTGAGCACATTCTAAGAAAGAAGAGGTAGGCGGTGCTGGCTAAAAACTGCATCATGTCACGGATGAATATTTATAAGAATTCTTTAGATACATTTTCCCCTTTCACTCCCTTCCCATTGCACTGGAAATGAGATGCCGCAGCAGAAAACACTACAAGAGCCTCCAGCACAGGCAACTGGAAGGGGGGGCACATGCCCCCCAACTTGGCACCGCTCAGGACAGGGCAGTTTTTTTGCCATGTGGGCCAGAGGCATGTTGGTGGGGAGGCGGGCAGACAGTAAGCTGTGGCACAGAAGTATAGGTGTGGATATGGGGCTTTTGGCCCACCCCACAGCCCACCCACAAATTGTGCCCCTTGCCTCCAGTCACCCCTGGCCTCCAGAGTCAATCAGATGAGCTCAAGTTTCAAGTACTGTACTTAATGCTTATAACAAAGAATTCTTGAGTAATATATAGAATGAAAAGCAGGATATGCAAACTAAACATTTTCCAGTTAATCAACAATAAACAAATCCATGGTAATGTTGATCTATTCAAAAATAAATTCATAAGAAAATTTAGATTCGATTAATAAAACATTTCATGCCAATAATCACTCATACTCTATTACTCTGCAACATTCCTGCCAATACATTTCTGTGAGTGGAAGGTTTGTAGCAAAGTGTCCCTTGATTGGAGCATTTACCCCCTCTCAAGCCCCAAAAACCCTATTTAGATTTTAGGATTTTCAATCTTTGATACTACCCTATTAGGATGGGAACTGGAATACTGATATCTAGACAGATTTATGTAGATGAATAAGTTTAACAACCCCTAAATTCATTATCTCTTTTTGTATGGATAATTTCCGTTATTCCCATCTTGCATCTCAACTTTAAACCTGTCTCCAAATGGAGATGGACCCTTTAATAAAAGTATATTTTTGAATGAGAAATGCTAGGAAAGTTAAATCCATCCCTTCAATCTGATGCAAACACAAGCCCTCTCCCACAGCTGCTTTCTTTGACTATGAATACAAGAGGCCACAGCAACTTTTCACACTACGCATGCATTGTTAGGACCACTGGATACTGGTTAAACACAACCTGCAACTTTTTCATTCATAACCCCTATTGTGAACCTATTCCTGTTGCTTACCCACATGAGGCATGCTTAGATTGGCATTGGAACTACATCTGTGGCATTTTCAATGCATAAATACGTGCTGGAAAGAGATTTAATATTGGCCTTTCACACCAGGTGGAATATTACTTTCTGAGAAACCAGGTAAGCAGATATTGTGTTATGTATCAGATGTTAAATAACCAACCAACCCAATGACTTGCACAGGGGTGAAGGCAGAGGGATTCTGCTTGCACCCTTTTCGGGAGTGGGGCTTCTTTCTGTCAGACAAACATGTACCTACGTCTCTTTCCCTGTTGCTTTTTATGTTAAAAATCCATGTCAAATCTAGACCAGAAGATTGTGCTGCCAGATCAATTAGTGAAATTTAACCATTACAAGAACCAAGAGAGAAAAAAGAGGTTTTAACCTGTTAGAATCTTACCTTGTTTTTAATACTTATTGGTGTCAATGACCAATTAACATTTGGATAAAGGAACTTTCAGTAAGGTTTAGTGATCACAATATGTTTCCGAGGCCTCTCAAAGGTCCTTCCAGCAAAACCAACAAACCGGAGCCTTGACATTTCTTATACTGTATAGGTAATAAATCAAAACTAAATTAAAACAAAACCTTTCAGACCTGTCAACACAATAAAACTAAAACAAACAATAGCTCACAGCAGTCTTGAAGAGTTGATATAACTGAGATCCTCATGCTGAATCTGATCTGAACTAACTTGGATGAATTGTTACAAATAATAGCTTTGTTATGATATTTTCTACTTATACATGTATCAGTTAAGTAATTTCATGTGTCACATGAAATTGTATAATCATGTATCATATGCAATAGGCTGGTCTGTCTTAATAGGAATCATTTGACATTTCATCCTGAGCTGTATTTTACTGCTAGCTTCAAACCTATCATAATCTGTTGTTATGACTGTGAGAAAAGTATATAAAGAATTCATGCTAGAATGTATGTAATCTTCCCAAATAATTATGATCTCTTTTGCTTTCACTACAGCTATGGAGCTGTTACCGGAGTTATCTATAGCAGTACGTCTAGAGAAGAATGTCTATTCTATCCATTCAGTAGAATTGGATGCTAGTGAGAACATTTATAAGAAACGCACCATGTGGTAATAGAGGGAGAATTGGCATAGGGCTCCAGGAAACAAGATGGATCTACTTTCCTTTCAAGATTAAAAACAGCTGGAAAGAAAAAGTGGACATTCCTGCATGCTGATCTTTATGGTCTTCTATCATTGCATCAAATACTGGCTTCAGTGCTGTGGCTTTCCTAGGTCTTTGTAAACAGTGAGTTACTTTTCTAAGTCCTCCCAGTTTCCTTACTAGGCTTTGGTTTAGTTTCCAAATAAAAAGTTTATTTTCTGGGCCAAGCTATAAAAGAGCCTAAACCTCACAAAATAAGAAGTAGGGGTATAAATGTGGTCAAAAGAGCAAGCCACAAGAGGAAAGGTATAGATGTGTACATGGTATGAAGAAAAGAAAGGAATAAAATAAAAATCCAAAAGGAAGAGTTCATAAACAATGTATAGAGTAGATCAAGAATGGGAAAATGGGAAGGTGACCACAGATTTGACAAGAAACCAGGGAGAGGAGATATTTTCATTTTCCTTCAGTACTGTAATCTCAAGTTTGAATGACAATTTTAAGTATTATTTTTATGTTCCATTTCACACGTAGATTTTAAAAAAGCAGAACTATTGTGTGACTGCTGAGGAGAAAGTTTCTCATTACAGGCAGATTAAAATGATTGTGTAAATGCTCAGAGGCCATCCTTCAAACCGCTAGAATTTAGCAATTCATAGTGTAGGCAGCTAGGCTTTTGTGATATATGGTTAGTTTTCAAGAACCATTGCCCTCTACTGGACAAAGTCAGAACTGTTCATTTACGTCATAAACCTTAATACCATTGCAGGTCTCGGCAATCCTTTGTAACTGAAGAATATTACCACCATCCATGTTTACAAACATAATATTCTGGGTGGCCACCCTCTGTAACAATTCATTTATTTTTCTTGTACACATTGTTTCAACTAGTTGTTCATGAATCTTACTTTCTGCAATTATTCGTAACAAATAAATGAAAGTACCTTAAAATGTAAATAATAAGACATCTCTTCCATTAATTTAAATGAAAAAAGCATTTTAATTCCCCCAGTCTCTGAGAAAATGTTGACCAGTGTTAATCGATTGGTGTGAATTTTTAACTTTATCTTTATCCCTACAACTTTCCAAAGTTAGAACTCACTCCCCTAGGCCAGTCTCCTTTTTATTACAAAGATGTGGAGCATTACCATTAATCCCACATAAAACACACAGGAGTTAGTAGGACCTCTACACATATGACAATGGGAAAACAGTACCCCTTAAAAATGTAAAAGCTGGGAGTGTGTTGACATTGTGTGTCCACTGTAGAGCTGCTCTATGACTAGTTCTTTGGGATTCTAGTCATGGATGGAGTTAAATAGCCACCTGTTGTTTAAGATTGTCCAACTCATTCTTAAATCCCTGGCTTCAGTTGCTTTTCACTTTGCCACAGAAACTTTTTGGGCTAAGATTTTTCCCATGATGGTGTGTGCCTAAGGTTCCTACCTTTCTGTTCCTATCCAAAAATAAATTCCTTGTCCCCCTTTCCTCTTTGCTCCTGATCAGTTCCTGCCTCCGGCTCTTCCATTATCTGCTAGCCCACATCCCATTTATCACATTTATGTAGGCTGCTAATCTCTTGTTCTCCAGGCTGGACTGCATCAGTCAGGCCCCCTATTGTTATATCCACAGTTCTGTAGTCTTGCATGATACAGGAAATGTACTTGACACCTTAAATACCTCATTGTTTGAGGCACTATTCTGGTCTTCTTCATTGCACCTTGTAGCTCATTATCTTTCCACTGCTCTGCTTCAGTGGTCTCTCTGGCACCTCTGCTTTGGGAGTTTCTTTTCTCTATAGTGGCCTGACTAAAACTGCCATTTCTCACTCAGTTCCCTTGTTAAATAGCCCTAAAAAGCAAAGAAGGAAGTAGGCAGACCAGAGGCAGAACTCTGCACTTCAGGCAGTGGCTGGTGCACAGAACAAAGCCAGCTGCTGACAGCAGAGCTACAGTCAGCCACAAACTCTCATGGCAGCTATTTTTGCAGCCCCTCCCCACCCAAAGATTGTGCATCTGCAGCTGTTACTCTGGTCACCTCCCCTTAATTATTCTGCTGAGGAAAACCCACAGCATTAAATAGCCACCTGTCCAGCACTACTCCCAGTAACAGAGGTCCTTCTCCTTACTTCCTGCATAGATTCAAGAAGTGCAAATGAGATGATCACTTTGCTTTTACCTCCTGTGCCTGATGCCACCTGAAACTAGGCATAGTTTAGATGCCACCCGAAATTAGACAAATTAGAGGCCACTCAAAATTAGACATATAGAAATCAGACATATACAAGTCAATGGAACGAGATGATTTTCATCCAAGAGTGCTGAAAAAACTGGCTGAAGTCATTGCGGAAACTCTAGTGAAACTTCCACAACTCGTGGTGCTCTGGAGAAGTCCCTGAGGACTGGAAGAGGGCCAATGTTGTGCCCATCTACAAGAAGGACAGGAGTGAGGACCTGGATAACTATAGGCCTATCAGCCTAACTTCCATCCTAGGGAAAATCCTAGAAAAATTAATCAAGGAGTCTATCTGTGATAAACTCGCAGAAGGTAAGATTCTGAATGACAGCCAGCCATGGCTTCATTGCAGGCAGGTCTTGTCTTACCAACCTCATTTCCTTCTATGACCAGGTAATTTACCACCTGGACACGAGAGAGCAGGTTGACATTGTATACCTTTGACTTCCAAAAGGCCTTTGATCTAGTGTCTCATGATGTCTTTGAGAGAAAATTGGAGGATTGTGGGATTAACTCCAAGACAGTTTCTCACCCACCTGAGTGGCTGCAGGATAGGACCCAGAGAGTCAGAGTGAATGGATCTGTGTCACCCTGGTGAGCAGTGGGCAATGGTGTCCCACAAGGGTCAGTGCTTCGTCCAGTACTTTTCAACATCTTTATTAATGATTTCAATGTGGGGGTGAAGAGCTTACTTGCCAAGTTCGTGGACGACACCAAGTTATGGGAAGGCATGGTCACACCTGAAGATAGGCTACAGATACAGGTGGACCTAGATAGGCTAGCAAGTTGGGCAGATTGGAATCTGATGAAGTTCAACATTGAGAAATGTAAAGTCCTTCACCTGGGGATGAGTAACCCCCAACAAACCTACAGGCTTGGTGGCACCAGACTGACTAGCACCACGAATGACAGGGACCTGGGGGTAATAATAGACCACAGTATGAATATGACCTTGCAGTGCAATGCTGTAGCCAGTAGGGCAAATAATACTCTGGCATGCATCAATTGATGCATCTCCAGCAAAACCAAGGAACGCTCTACTCAGCACTGGTAAGACCGCAGCTGGAGTACTGCATCCAGTTCTTGGCACCACACTTTAACAAGGACATGGACATGCTTGAGAGAGTCCAAAGAAGAACTACCCATATGATCAGAGTCTGACACAGCAAGCCATATGAGGAAAGGCTGAGGGATCTGGGACTCTTCAGCCTGAAGAAAAGAAGGCTGAGAGGGGACCTGGTAGCAGCTTACCACTACACTAGGGGAGTACATCAACGGCTTGGTGAGCAACTGTTCACCTGGGCACCCTTGGGGAAAACTAGGAGTAATGACCACAAAGTCCTGGAAGACAGATTCAGGTTCAACATTAGGAAACACTTCTTCACAGTCAGGATGTCCAGAGTGTGGAATAAGCTCCCTCTAGAGGTGGTGCAATCACCTACCCTGGAAATCTTCAAGAGTAGACTAGACAGTCATTTTGCTGGGGTCACCTGACCCCCAGTTATCTTTCCTGCTTGGTGCAGGGAGCTGGAGCTGATGATCTTCCAAGGTCCCTTCCAGCCTTACAATCTATGAGTCTATGAAACACCCATCTGTCAGAATTTCAGTCTCAGACTTTCTCTGTAGGGAAAGTGCATGCATATATGCACAGTCCAGTCTCAGCTAGGAGCTATAGAGGGATGTACCAGGCCCAATTCTGACAAATTTTCAGATAAATTAACTACCATATTTTTAATAGGCTTCAATTATGTGCATGCTAAGGGTTTTGTTGTTGTTGTTGTTTCTTTGTTTTTAATAACATGGCTAAATCTGGATGAATTTCCATGGAACTATCTTTGACACTCGGGTAACTCCGCTGTCAGATTCCAAAATGGGGAGGCCCTCTGAGGTTTCTCAATAAAGTGGCTGAATATTTTTTTAGCCATGTGCAAGATTCTCTAATCTAATTCCCAAAAATACTTGAATCACCTTACTTGTAACTTAAAAAAACTCCTAGCCTGAAGCAGACAACTATATAAAAAAATTTAGATTAAATGATTAAAGTTTGGTAAATGGTTCAGTTATGAGCAACTGAACATATGGTCTCATAATAGTTGTCAGACACCCGTAACAGTAGGCAGTGTCACCAGCTTCAGCTATAAGAAGGCTTGTTGCACTTCAGTGTGTCACATGTAGATTCTATTGGAGATCATACCATAGAAAAGTCAGATTCATTGCTCTTTTTCAGATCCCAGAATGCCATGCCACATGCTCATGTGACAACAGGCCCAGAGCATTAGAGTTTTTTCCTAATCCTGGTGGGTATCACAGGAAAAGATTCTGGAACATGCTTTAGCTCAGTCAGAGTACAGTACTAGTTCAGCTCAACTCCTAATTAAAGGCACAGTACATATATGGTCTGCATATAATTGAGCACACATTCTTTCATCATACAAAGACAAAGGAAGTGTTTTTGTTTAAAAAAAACATTCTTTGACACTCTATCAAGGGACTAATTCAACTGCATCACATCTAGCACTATAGTAAAAGTTCCTTCTACCTTCATATCTTCTGGGAATTCAGAGGAATGGAGATGAGAGTGTAAGAAAGCATTAGCAATCCTGGAAGTAGATTATTAGAAATTAGTTCCTGGATTATTAGAAATTGGTTGCTGAAGGAAAATGCTCTCTGAATTTTTCAATATTTTCCACTGTAGCAGGGAGCTTGGCGCTCCTGCCACTTTAAGGAAATGCAGGCTGCAAATGAGGCAGAGACCAATCAAGGGAGCCACATGACCCAAAAGAGGCCAGGCTTATTGGATATAAATTCAGGGCCTGACCTGAGCAGGCAGTCTGACCTGGAAGCCATAGAGAGAGGAATTCCTGAGCAGATGGGCTGCAGTAAGGCTCCTGACCAACACCTGAGCTGGGTAGGCAACACAGGTGGTTTGGAGATTGAGACTGTAGGGACTGTAGAGATCTCAACTGGCCCAGTAGTGGGGCCAGAGCCCAGGGATAGGGGCCAAAGCTGAGAAGCAGGTCCACTGCCATAGAACAAGAAGAGTAGGCAGGATCAGGGACCTGTAGCCTGTGAAGGGTGAAAACCAGAATCAAGGACTCATAGCCCACAAGGCTTGGGCATGGCTGAAAGGGGAGGAAGCCATGTAACTAGCCCTTAAGGAAATGAGAAGTGACATCTGTGTTCATGAGTATGAGATCTCACTTGGGGACCACTGGGGCAGCTTCCCTTTTCTAGAAACATAATTACATCAAGGCATAGCAGGCAAGGTAAGGGGAGACTGCCTAAAGAAAGCAAAGGTGACAAGGGCAGAGGGGTCTCCAAAGGTGATACAGCCATCCCTGAAGTGGGACTCTGTTACACCCATCCTGAAATGTCCTGGTTAATTAGAAAAAACACATTTATTTCATGGGAGAAGATGACAAATAAATACATTTTTTTATCCCAGTGCACAGGGATATAGAAGAAGCACAAGAGAATTAACAAGGACTATTGTATCAGCAAGCAGATCACCAGTTTGTACAGGTTCAGCTCAGCTGTTCATGTGTTAGGGATAACATACCAGAACAATACTGCCAACCTTAGAAGTAAATATTAGTCCTAAGTGGTCCTTCATATTTAGAGTAGTGCTAAGAAACCTTATCTGAAACTAGGTCACTGCCCATAAAAATATAGGGGTAGACACTCCTTGTTCCGAAGAGTCTAAAATCTAATCTTAAGAGAAAGACAAAGATAGGAGAAAGGAAGCATTGTTTTGATTTTATAGGTAAAGACCTAGAACAAAAAAAGAAGTTTGAGGCCCCTGGCATACATGACACTTAAGACATGATTAAAAAGTGTTTTAAAATGTTACCCAGCCACACATGAATGCAATTAATAGCATGATAAAGTAAGGAACAAGCAGCTGATCTCCCAGGTATGGGGGCATAGTGGCAATAAGATGTGATAGGATCTGATGCCCAATCCCACGATCACACCTCCTGCTGCGCCCATGGCGTGGCAGGAAGCACAATTGTAGGGATCGCACGTCAGATCCCATCATGCCTTTAGCTCAGGGGTGGGCAATTATTTCTGGCGGAGGGCTGCTTAATGAGTTTTGGTGAGCTGTCAAGGGCTGCAGGGGTAGCCCCGCCCCTTGACAAGCGCCCCACCCTCTAGTCACCATCTTGGGACCAGAAATCCTGCCCCTAACCTCTGACCTTTGCCACCTGGGGTCCCACCCCCTGGAAGTACTCCTTTTGAGAAGAGTATCTTAGAACTGGAAAAAAACCAAATTGTATACTAAAAGTCTAGTATCCATAATAATATATTTGAATTTAATTTTTTTTAAATATTTTTGTCCTGATTTGTGTATTTGTGCTGTATATATAGAACTGATTGCATAATAGCTCAAAGTGAAATCTTACTCTTCTATATTGTGTGGGGTATAGAAGGGTATGAGGGGGTGGGGGTATGGGTTTTGTGGGGAGCTGTGGGTGTGTATAGGGGTTTGTGAGGATGTGTGTGGGGGTGGGTATGGGGTTTGTGTGGGGCTGTGGAGAGGGAGGGTGGCTGGGGGGGTGTGTGGGCAGATTTGTATGGTGAGGTGTGTGTGTAGCAATAAGCAGGTCTCCCCCCAGAGATGCATGGGTGTGTGTATGGGTACGGTATTTGTGGGGTGTGTGATTGTGTGGGGAAGGGTATGGTTGTGGGGTATGTCGGAGAAGGTTTGAGGGTATGGTGGGGTGTGCATGGGAATGCCCCTGTGCACTTCCCCTGAGCCAGTCAGCACCCACCCCCACTCCACAACAGCCCAAAGCCCATGTGCCCTGTGGCACCTCCCTGCCACCACCAACACCACACAGCCCCAGCACACCCTGTGCTGTCCAGCCCTGGTACGTCCCCTGGGCATGCAGCAGGGTTTGGGCAGCTCCTTCTGGCTTCCACAGCTGGCCCCAGCCACATGGTAGCAGCAGGGACCAGTGCACACAGCCCCAACCCTATGCCAGCTGTGGGCTTGCCCATCCATACTTCAATGCAGCAACAGCAGCGGTAGCAACAGCAGCGCCAGGCAGAAAGTGTTGCTTGGCATGGGGCAAAGTGGCCCCTCCCCCCTTGTCGCCACCACTGGGCCATTTTTGGTGTGGCCACCTGGAGCCCGCACCGCACTGGGCTGCAGTGCAGCTCCATCGCTGTTGCCTCTGGGCTGCCCAGCACAGCAGCAGTGACAGTGCAGAGCAGCCACAGGGCAGCCCAGAGGTGGCAGTGACAGAGCCCCAGGGCAGCCTGGCATGGTGTGGGCTTTCGGCAGCTGCACCAAAAACTGCTCAGCGGTGATGAGGAGCTGGGGCTGCTTTCCCCATGCTGGGCAACACTTTTTGCCCAGTG
>NW_017728992.1:94615815-94618772 GCF_001723915.1 Gavialis gangeticus | reverse complement strand
AGGAGGGGCTGCTTTCCCCATGCTGGGCAACACTTTTTGCCCAGTGCTGCCGCTGCCACTGCTGCTCAGCCCAGAGGAACAGTGGTGCTGGAGAGAAACTCCTGCTCAGCATGGGGCAAAAGCAACCCCTCCCGCTGCCAGAGCTTCCTGGTGTAGCTGCCCAGAGCCCACACTAGGCTGCCCTGCATCTGCCCTGTGCTGCCATGGCTGCCCTGCAGGGCAGCCCAGATGCAGCAGTGATGTGGCGTAGACACAGAGCAGCCCCACATGGGCTCCAGGCAGCTATTCCAGGAAGCACTGGTGATGGGGAAGGTCCACTTTTCCCCCTGTGCGCCACTGCTAAGCCTGGAGCTGGTGCAGGACAGGCGTGGGATACATGGGGTCAGGGCTGCACATGCTGGTCCCCACCTGTACCATGGGACTGGGGCCAGTGGCAGCAGCAAAAGAGCTGCCACCCCCCCCAGGCCACCTAGAAAGGCAGTCCTGCACAGCCACCCCAGTCCTGCTGCCTGCCCAGGGAGCAGCAGAACACACCACAACTGGGCAGTGCCTTGGCCAGGCAGGACCAAGAGACCCGCTGGGGGCTGAACAGAGCCCCTCCCACAGGCTGTATTTACCCACCCCTGCTTTAGCTGCATATCTACCAGAGGCCTGAGACACAGCCAGGAAATGAACCAAGGCCTTTTGTGCCCAAATCCCAGTAGATTAACAAGACTATTGCTTTCAGATTATTTTCCATCCAGCAGAATTACCAAGTGATTTTCACAGCAATGGTGAGGAATGATGATTCTCAGCCCTGAGAGGAGCACTGAACCATTTAACAGGAGTTTACAACACAGTGATGTGACAATTCAAGCAACATTTCCCTTGCAGGGGGTGACTAGAATGTGAATAAATGGTGAAGCCAATGACCTATCCAGATCTGTAATTTTTGTTACTGTAGTAATTGTTGTTAAAGTTCATTTTACATAGGAAAGAAGACATGAATAGGGAATATAAAGTTGTTTGATTTTTCTTAAACTTATAGAAGGGAGGCAGGAAAGAGTCAACTAAGCAGCCTCTCTGCTCTGAAACAGAAATAAACTTGCAGTTGCTTTAGATATAAGACTTCATTCTACTGACGTCCTGTGTTCATTACTGGAAGAAAACTATTTGTGATTATTTGACATTACTGCATAGACAAGTGACTCTTGGTAAAAATCAAAAGACAAGCATCTGCCTAAAGAAAATGCTACCAAGCTGTCAAAATGACCCATATCCAAAATTAAAAACATATTTTATAACATGCTCAATTGCTCTGCATTTCACACCAGAAGAATATGCTGAGATCTCACAATTAGGGTAGTTTTGAGGAAAGCTTTTAACAGGAACTTGTAACAGAGTTACACTCCAGAGAAGACCGATAATTAAGACTTACATCAATAAAGGTGTCAGTCAAGCATGGGAAAGGGATTATTTTAAGGCGCAATGAAGAACTGATAACGTCAGTGCAGGTGGCACAGATGATATTTCAGGCTTGTTCCTGCCTCTTATGAAAGTCAATAGAAGTTTTGCAATACAGTTCAATGGAAGGATCAGAGAATTTGGGAATAAGTTAGATTTCTTCATTTTCTAACAGAGATATAAAATGTACACTTCATTACATAAAAATATCTTACCTAAAATAGGATAAGTGTAATTAAATTAGGGGTAACTTTTTACTGGCATAGGAACAAATTACATAAGATAGGAAAGAAAAATATGTGAGAACATGCACAAAATTTTCAACTATTAACACTTGTCGAAGAAAATACAGTCATTTTCTTAGATTTTTAAACACATGCATCCTCACAGTTGTATGGAACTTGGTGCAAAAAAAGCCTTGGAATTGAGCAAAGCCTCTAGGTCAGGGGTGAGCAAAATATGGCCCACAGGCTGGATTTGAGCTGGCAAAGGATTTTATCTGGCCAGTGGCAGTTCTTTTGACCCCACCCAGTCCAGGGTTTGGGGCAGCCCAGCCATGGCAGGGGCAGCTGGTCCCACCAGTCCCAGGCACACAGCAGGGGTAGGCTGACACAGCAGTCAGACTCCACTTCCTGGCAGCTCCAGTTGCAGCAGCTCACTCTGGCTGCCTCAGCCAGTATCACTGCTAGATCCATCCCTGCTGCCTGGGCATCCCGGCCTATCCACCTTGCACCTGCTGCAAGGCACACTGGATGGAGCTGGTGGGGTCACTGTGGAGACCAAACCAGCCCAGGATCCCCGTGGGCAGGGTGAACTTGGCTGGGTGAATGGGATGGGGCCATGGATGGGTGGGCAGGGAGTGGTATGCAGGATTGGGACAGGTTGGCAGAGCTACGGGTAGGATCACAAGGTGGTGACAGTGTGGGGACAGGTCCTGGGGCTGAGCAATGATCTGTTCCCTGCACAACAAATTGTGACCAGCCTAATCCAGTCATGATCCCTTTGAGCCACCCAATGCAGCCAGGCTGTGCCTCCCCATAGCTGTGCTGTACTGGGGCTGTCCATGCACACCTGTGCTGGGGTGGGGGCAGTGGGGTTCAAGTTATGTGTGTACACTCTGCCTCCTACCCAGGTCAGGCCAGTCACAATCTGTTATGCAAGAAGCAGACTGCAGCTCTTTCCTGGGCCTCAGCCTTGTGCTGTCAGTACCCCAAAATTCTGATCCCAGGCCCATCGCTAGCCCTGCCTCCTATCCCACCCCCAGATGCCACTCCCCACTTGCCTGCAGCTCCATCCTTAAGCATGCCATGCCCACAGGGCCCACTTAAGCAGTTTTGGTGAGCTGTTGGAGGTGGCGGGGTGGGGGGAGGAGTAGGATGCTGATCCAATCCGGAAAAGCCCCGTAAGTGGCACTCCAACCCAAATAATTGTGCATTCCTGCTCTAGGCATGAATGCTGCCTGCCCCTGGAGGCTGGGGGGGCATGGCAAGCTCCCGCAGGCAGTGGTGGCACTG
>NW_017728992.1:94603444-94610815 GCF_001723915.1 Gavialis gangeticus | reverse complement strand
GGAGGTGGCAGGGTGGGGGGAGGAGTAGGATGCTGATCCAATCCGGAAAAGCCCCGTAAGTGGCACTCCAACCCAAATAATTGTGCATTCCTGCTCTAGGCATGAATGCTGCCTGCCCCTGGAGGCTGGGGGGGCATGGCAAGCTCCCGCAGGCAGTGGTGGCACTGTCAGTGGCGACAGCAAGCGGTGAGCTCCCACAGGCAGCCGCAGCGCTGTCAGTGGCGGGGAGGGGGGTATTGAGTGCCAACCAGTGGTCGGTGACCACCCGGAGATGCTGCCAGGAGTGGCAGCAGTGGCCAGTGGCAATTGGGAACCATCTGCAGACACCGCTGGAGGTGTTAGCAGCGAGGAAGGGGGGTAGCAGTGAGCAGTGACTGCCCGCAGGGGCCGCTGGCAGTGTTGGCAGTGCCTTGTGGCAGGGAGTGCACCACCAAGCTCAGGGGGTACACCTGCACCCCTATGCGTCGCCAATGCCTCTACGTACTACTGAAGAATACAAAAGTAATATTAATATTAGGAATTAAAATAGTTCCCTCCTAAACCTACCAAGTTTCTGAACCCTGGCACCTAAATTCTGCCATTATTTCAATGCAGCTAGTCTGACTGAAGTCTTCCTATACTAAAGTTGCTCTTTCAAAAATATCAGTGTGTTAAATTAAGTGATATGGGGTGACACACCTGTATGGGTGGATCCAGCGTCATCTGGATGTCACTGAAGTCAGAGCTCAGGCTGGTCAGGGTGGAGTCTAGCTGGAGTCCCTGCTTTCACAGTGCTGCCACCATTCACCCACTCTCTCCCTCCCCTCAGCCCTGCATTCAGCAGCAGGAGAAGAGGGGACAAGCAGCAGTGGCATTCAGCCCCTCCTTTTTGCAGCTCTGGAGCTGAGAGTGTCATGCTGCTTGCCTTGTCTTTTCCCCTGCTACTAAATTCAGTGGGAGGTAAGAAGCTGGAGGGTGGGGGGAAAGAGGAAGAAGAAAGGCAAACAGCAGCAGCACTCACCCCCTGGGCTCTGGAGCTCTGACCAGACTCCATGCTGATTAACTCCTGCATTCAGAGATCACAGCACATACAGAGCTCCCAGGAGTGGCACTGACATGCTTGTGTGCTCAGAAAGCTCACTGCACGTGCAGCACACAGCCAAAACAGGGTGTGACCACACTATGACACCCACCTGGATCCAATACTGCATTTGTGTGACACTTTTATTTATGTTAGGAATAATATAACATACTCTTGTATACCTTTTCCAAATCTGTTCCTTAGTGGCCTCTGCTGACTGCTATCCCTAAGCTTTTGCTCATTAGGAATATGATCTGTTACTTAATGCATGCTTCTCTGATGCTACCTGTGAGAATGCCTATACATGGGCAAAGAATTTTACTAACCAATAGTGTAGATACTGCAGCATTAATTTGGTAGCAACAACCAAGGTTCAGTTTTTTCTTTTAAATAGGGAAAAACAACTTCACAGAAAATAGGGGGTGGAAAAGTTTACAAAGATCCCCTTGTGTGATTTTCCCAGAGCTTTCTTGAAAATTGAATATATTTTTCATTTATATTTTGGAGGAAAAAGGTATAACTTTAATTGGAATTTCCCACCAAACTGCTTTAAAATAAAAATTTCAGCTATCAATCATTATTTGTTTTAAGCTGAAATTTCTCCCTGAAAAGCTATGAGAAGAAAGGATTTCAGCCTCCAAAATCATCTGTCCTTCAGGTTCTACCAGAAGGCAGGAATTCCTCCATCCTGCCGCTCAGGCTTCTGTCACTTCATCCCTAGCAAATCACTCTGACAGGGCTTCATTTGCCTCTGATAAGCCCCTAACACACTGAAACCTGAATTAATATAGCCTGTTCATTTTTTAGCAGATTATTTGCTGACTGCTGAAGGAGAGGAAATGACACCTATTGCCTTCCCTTTTTTCACTCTTCTCATTCTCACATGAGGACCCCATATAGGACCTGCAGCTAGGGTACCTACTATCACAACAGCAGCTGAGGTTTTGCTTTGCCCCAGCTGGACACATCTGCTAAGTATTCATTCTCTCAATGCACAGAGGCAGAGGGAACAATTCATTTAGTATGCTTGGTTTACTGGCAGAAAGGCAGCTCTTCCTACTTGTCCATGGCAGTCTCTTGTCTGCACAGCCACCACCATAACTCCAACTACAACAACTTCCTTTCCCATATCTTGCAGGTTCAACTATTTGGCTTTTGCTGTTGAATATTTGCTTCCCAGCAGTTGAGGCAGATTTACACTAGTACCAAGTAACTGATTTGTGAGATGTCAAAGAACTTGCAACTTCTATAAGAAGGGAAATACAGCACTTGGAGCTTCTTCTCAGCAGGTTGAACTCCCTCCAGAACCAGGCAACTTTGATAGGGCCAGGTTCCATTATACTGCAGAATTTGTACAGCCATGGAGAAACTGTAGATACATGGAAATTCTTATACAGACCAGCATACTTTGCACAGTTTTTTGAGACTTATATAAAAACACTTCTGGAAATATTCATATCACAACAGTGGTATGAATCACTCTTGCCAATGCCATTTGTTGCATTACAGAGTACCAGTGCAAAAGATTATTTGACACAATATACAATACATGAATGAGATAAATATCTGTTCATAGATCATGTTATGTCTTCTGTCTTTCTAAAATGTTTTAAATGTATTGTAAAATATGGTATTTTCTAATCTACAGGACATCCTCCACCCCCCAGCTACTGGAACTGGAGTTGTGCATGATGGATTATAAGCAAGTAAATGTTGTAACAGCAGTTTCTGTCACTTAAGCTTCTGCTATGGGAAAACAAAAGTAACTCTGTGCGCACTTCACAGGGAGCAGAACAGTGAGTAGGTTGGGCTCCCTAGCTGCTACTCAGTTAATTACTACAAGGGAAGATTTTTTTCTTCATTCTGCCTTTCAAAAAACAAGGTGCATAAATTATTCTGGGGCTTGTTGCATGCAAGAAAATATGTTAAAAAGCAGTATTTGACAAAGGATAGAAATCTGACCTGAATAAGTTACTTTGCCGATCTGACACAGCCATTTATATAAATGTGGTTTTTTCCAGAACTGGTGTACATCATACTGGACAGCGAGAAGAAAGGAAGGAGAATTAGCCCAATGACACCAGATCTAACTCCCGTACTTAAAAACCCAAAACAAAATAATACCCCCTCGCAAAAACACTGCAGTAGACATAGTGAGCAATTCTTTCTATAATCACTCACACCCAGGATGGATGGGGGAGGAATTCTCTGTACAGTACAGTTGCTTGGGTGACACAAAGGGGCCATAAAGATGGCTTAATTGATTACCTTAGAGAGAAGGAAGAAGGAGAAAAACCCTTTAATAGAGTTTTGGGCTGCATACACAGAGGAATCGTGTCTTGAGCTAGGGAGAATTGGATTTGTGAGAAAAGATTAAAGTATAATTAAATATGTATAGCTTCAATAAGTGGTGATTAAGGGCATGTGATAACCTACTACAAGAATGTAAGAAAGGAGACCAAGTGTTTTAAACCATAGTTATCTGTGCAAGAGTTCTTAGGAATGGCAAGGTCAGATCCCATGTTTATTCCTTTCAATGTCTTTTTCAGTATATATATTCAGTTATCTTTACAAGCTGCAATACGTTCAAATTCAGTCTGGGGCTGAAAGTCGAACTGTGCTCTTTCTAGCTCACAAATAATAGCAATTATGCCATTGGAACCTGATTAATAATTCTGTTCTATATTTGAGCTAGGAATAAACCAATTTACTGCTCTATTGTTCTGTAGGGGGAGGCGGCAGAAATTTACATTTACTTTTCAGAAAACTAAAGAGATCTTAGAAAATACAAAACAAAGACAAGGATTGTGTAAAGTAATGCTGTTTTTAAAATAAAATTGTACTATTTTTCTGACCATAAATTCATTGCAAAACAGTTCTTGGAAAGAGTCGGATGAAATGTAAATGAGATGAAGCATGTACCTCACATTGTTTTCCCTAATATTTAGCCTATACATATTTATTGTTACTGTGTGGAACAGAGATTCATGAAAAAGTGGTGAAGGTTTTTTTCTTAATTAAGAAAACAGTGCAGAAATATGTCTGCCCATTCAGAAAATTAGTTATGAACTTTAATGTAAATATGCATGAAAATCACTAAAAAAACCTTAAAGTAAAAATTAAGGATTAAAAAGTGGTTAAAATTTATAATCAACTTTTATTATCTATGACAAGGGCCAGTAATGATTTTGGGCAGAGTGCCAGAAGCACCCACAACATCTACTTGGAAGATGTTGACATGCCAGGGCGGACATTGAGGAGGCCGCGAGGGGCCCGATCCTTGTGGCAGCACAGTCCTGGCCCCTTCCTCACCATTCACCTTGAGGTGTATGTGCCAAGCAAAAGGCAATTCAACTCATCTATATAATTTTACATTTCTCATAGTACTACACAAACAAAAACCTAACATTGCAACATTAGACACAAAAGGATATTGTTTACTATATTATTGCAAACTATGTTACAAAAATAGTTTTCCAGAGCAGTTCTAGTGCAAATTTCATATTTTCAGCCACTTTTTTCTAGTTGAGCATGTCAAAGCTGAATGGATAATGACATGCCAAATGGAACTAGTCAGTTTTGTGTTGGTTAATTCCACTGTACTGACAATGCTGTAAATGATGCTCCTTAAATATACAGCATTAGCAATGCATCTATATTAGCAGTCCCAAAACTAACTTCCAAGTTCCCAATATCCACTCTCCCTACTATTACAAGCTCTGAAAATATGGGGAGTTACTGAGTACTCAGGCTACTAATACAATACCACTGACAGTGCCATGTACTTACTAAGCACTGATTGCTTACATTAACTTCAGATAAACACATGATCCAGAGACCATATCCAAGATTATTTCAAATTTAAGATGATCCCAATAATTAGGTTCTATAACATATTTATACATTTTCCATGTCTATACTTTAGTTTTAGAGAGTCATCTTGAATTCTTCTCCCTACAACTGCAGCAGGGCAAGCAGTGACCTCAGGGCAGGTAGTGGAGGAACAGGTGGCAGGGAGTCCAGTGGCCTGACTCCTGCCCCTTGCTACTTGTTTTGCCCCCACACCACCACTTGCACCTTTGCCACCTAATCCCCCAAGTGCCTCCCCTCCTGCTTGGTCCCCCCCACTTGGCCCCCTGACACCTGCCCCACAGTGCTTGAAACCCCAACACCTGTCCTCCCCCATACACTTGTCCCCACCCCCTGCACCTCCCACCTGCCTTGCTGCCTGCCCCCTGAGCTGCCCCACCCTGCCACAACCACTTACATTTCCCTCACAGCTCTGGCTCCATCCAGGTCCCACACTGCCTAAGGCTAGGGAGCATGGACCATGTGCTGCCTTCAGGCCCAGCACGTAGTAGCAGTTTTGCAACTGGATTGTGGCCAGAGGCAGTACATACTCTGTGCTTCCTTCCCTGGGCCAGAGTAGGATCAGAAGCCAGAGCTGAAATTGGATGATAAGTGGTGGGAAGCAGGTTGTGGGGAGTCACCAACTGCGACTGAGTCCAAGCCCAAGGTCAGAATTGGACCTTCAGATCCAGCCACATCTGCACATCCCCTCCCATAGCTGTACATGAATATAAGATATGGGGTTCCCCCCACCACCTCCCCCATGTTCAGCTGTGGAGGGGTGAAAATCTCATCTTGGATTTGAGTAAATGTGGTAGGTACATAGCCTTTTTTCAGTCTTTAAATAGAGTGTGCTGTGCATTACTAACAACAAATGAGTTAATAATGAAGGTGGATACTGGCTTGGTATGAATGAAATCAGAAGTTCTTGTTTCAAAAACCTTCATGATCTTGTCAAGACACTTGAAATATATAGCCTAATAAAAATTCTTTCACAACTTCTTTTTGAAGGCTAGGAAAGTAAGAAAAAGAACCTTTCTGAAATTGATTAATCTACAGTTCTAGTTTCAGTTTGAAGGCATTTACTGATCCAGTTGTGTTACATGTTTCCCTTCACATTGAAATTAAGATTGAGTTAATAAAATTTAGACCTCCAATGGGTGAGGAAAGCCAAATCAGACCACCAATGAATACTTCACTCTGTTAACCTCTATTACAAAAGAGGATGCATTTTGGAAGAAGGTCATAGACTCTTTTCAATACATTACCTTAATTACACCTTTTGTATCTCTGAGTGCAAGACTAGATGACTGTAGTGTGCAGAGTTCATACAAGGGTTTTTTGAAAAGTCTGCGTTGCAGAGATCTGGCACAGATAGACTTCACCATTTTCAGAAACATGTTCAAGGCATCCTGACAACTACCTTTATACAAAACCACTGATTGTACATAATGAAATGGAAACGTGGGCATTCTGAGAAACCAGGATCTTTCCTGCAAAGCAAAAGAAAAACAAATAGTGCCACCAAATGTAACAGTACTGGTCTGTTACTGAAAACATTTTTTGAGATTACAAATCTAATGGCTAGAAAATGATATTTAGAGTTTTACTTTTAGGAACTGGCTTGTAGGTAGAGTAGATACGCATTAAAACAATGGTTCAGGGGGATTGAAAGGGTTAATTGGTTTCTAAAAATCTGTCTGTGACAAAGTTTCATATTCTTAGTCACTGCATCTGAAGCTAGCAGACAAACAGCCTGGGAAATTAAAGACATGTGTCACAGTGTTGTCTGAAAACCCATAACAAAGATAAGGGACTTCGCAGCATTGGCATTAGGTCACAGTGACCAGCTGCAAAGCCCCTTGGATTTTCAGTTTTGGTGGATGAACCAAATTAGGAGGCCCAGCATACCCAAGTTAAGACACTGATAAATGACCAAATTAAGATGTATGCATCTGATAGGTTTGGGAAACAAAGAATTATGCTGACAGAACAGAATGTGGACAGTATGATAACCACAGGGAGACCAATCAACAGTGCATGGAAAGAGTCATCAGACGATAAACAATACAAAAGGAGGGGTTTCAGAGCAGCAAAAGGTCCCTAAGGGAGGGAATCTGAGGCCACCATGGACAGAGGGCATACCACCAGCCCATATCACCCACCCCACTCGGGGAGAGGGGTATTGGCTCTCAACCTCCAAGACTGCTGACATTCAAGCAAGAACCACAGGGTAGCATTTGTGTACTGGCCAGGCATACCATTCTCCTTGTGAAGACTTAGGAACTGGTAGATAAGTAGAATGGGTAGGGTGGGGATATTTTGTTTGCTTGCCTGCATTATACTCTTATCTGCTGTCATTGTGTATCAGTAAAATTTGCCTACTATTAAATGTAAGAAGGGTCCTGGAGAGAGACTTACCTGGGAAGATGAAGTGAGTTAACAAAGGAGGACTTTGAGTC
>NW_017728992.1:94588121-94598444 GCF_001723915.1 Gavialis gangeticus | reverse complement strand
CCTTGTGAAGACTTAGGAACTGGTAGATAAGTAGAATGGGTAGGGTGGGGATATTTTGTTTGCTTGCCTGCATTATACTCTTATCTGCTGTCATTGTGTATCAGTAAAATTTGCCTACTATTAAATGGAAGAAGTCATGGTTGGTCTGAGGGTTTGGGTCCACCTAGCACAAGGTACCTGGGTCATAAATCCAATGCCAACAACATCGAATTCTTTTCTGAATCTCTTGAACTATTGGCAAATACCTTTTCCACAAGTCTTGCAGCTCAGTGGAATTATTTCTTCTAATAAATACAATTAACTGCAGATATGTAAAATCATCCAACTACAAAATGATGAACTCATGTTCTAGGTCACTTTCATTTTTCCTTCAACATCTACAGATGTGGCTTCAATCTTTCTTGCTATCATGTTCTCGGTTGCACAATATTTCAAAATCTTTAGGATTTCCAATTTATTCTTAAAAAAAAAAATCAAAAAAAGTCTGTAGCTGCAAGTAAACACTCCCACTAGTCAGTATATTTCACGTTATTTATTCTTTTTGGTACAGATTTGTACTATTGTGAAAAAATCCAACATTGCAAGCAAATACTTCCAGAATTAGGAAGTAATTCAGCTCTTCTGCATTTACTTTTTACATGTTTCTGTTTTGAGGATAATCACTGGACATTGTGGGCAAGGTTGTGAAGAGCCAGTTATCATTGCATTTCTTGCCAATAGCAACATTAGGGAAACACATGTGGTAAACCTTTACTGCTAAACGTTCGGGAATATATTTTGCTCCTCCAATTCACTGTTAAACTCAGGAATAATTGTTTATTTTCTTCATTTGTAATCCACAAGCAACCATTCATTTCACGTACAACTTAGTTGTGCCTAAATTCTTAACCCTGTTATTGAGGGTCAGTCAAATACATAGACTAATTAATTAATGTTTACTGCAAGTATAACTGGATAAAGATTGATTATGCTTAGAAGGATGTGACAAGGATAACAGGTGTACATAAACTGACAGAGTGATCTGCCTTTTAGGACAGATGCATAAATTGTCAGTGCTTACCATACATTGAGCTTGTTTTTTCACTGGGCCTTCAGAAGCCACAAGCTGCTTCACAAGCCAGGTGTGACTACCAGCAGGCCAATCCTATCCTCAGGTAACCAATCTTCCAGAAAGGCATCCCTCCTCAAAGAAAACAGAGGATCTACAGTATATATTTCCCTCTCCCCCACATTTTTTTTTTGCTCACAGTAGATATTTCCCCGCCTATGATTCATCAAACCCAGAGTTAATATTTTTGTTGCTGGTTTTGTTACCTTATTTCCCATTTGTCTGGCGTTATCTTTTGGTAATTGATTCTTGTTATGCCTTTCTCCATTAATGGATAAGCAGCCAGTATTTATATGTTCATTAAAGCCTTTTATCCTTGTTTTTTTTTTTTAATAAATAAATATAATCAAATTTTTTGGCATAAAATTTTCTCCAAACCTTTGAATCAGTTTTGTGGCTCTTTTCTTCACAATCTCCTTTTTTTTTTTTCCTCCAATAGGAAGACCAGAACTATTTTTAGTCTATAAAATACTGGTGACACCAATTTCAGAAATCAGTTCTTTGCTCTTACACACCATTACCTTGTTTATATAGTCAATGCATGAATGCATTT
Organism: Gavialis gangeticus; assembly: GCF_001723915.1. Classification (NCBI taxonomy): domain Eukaryota; kingdom Metazoa; phylum Chordata; order Crocodylia; family Gavialidae; genus Gavialis; species Gavialis gangeticus. Next base: position 94,596,783 of record NW_017728992.1, on the reverse strand, counting down.
TGCTACTGCACCACAGTGGAAGCTCATGCTGAGTTGCTTGCCCACAAAAAACTTACAAATGCTTTTCAGAATCAATGTTTTACATCAGGGTGACCAAAATATAGCTTGCATAGTTGTATCATTCAACCTGCAGGACTCGCTATGGATCCGGAATCATGGTGGCATGGAGAAGTGTTGGCAATGTTAACCCAACGGGCCAGAAACATCACAATTAATGCTGCCACTGCTCATTCTGCCATCAAATTTCCAGTCTTGTGAAGAGCCCCGTGTACTAGATTTGGAGTGTGGAACTACATTGTCTGGCACACAGGGCTGGCAATGGGGTTGGAAATTTGGGTGTGGGAGGAACAGCAGTTGCCACCATTCTGAGAACCAAAACAATTAACTCTACTGTCTCCAAATCCCAGCCCCTTCAGCCAGATAGGATGGCACCATGCCACTAATCTGACCTGTGAGACCAAATGAGTTGGGGACTATTGCTTTATGATACACCATATGGTTTCTTTATTCTGTGCGGAAAAAGGAAAATAAATTCTTCCTACGAGTAAAATTTTGCACTTGCCTCATCAAAAGTACATGTAGTTACCAAACATATTCAGATCACTCTGTAGAACTACCCCAATCTTTTCATTATTTACCACTTCATCAATCCTTGTGTCATTCACAAATTTTATCACAGATTATTTTATATTTAATTCAGATCACTGATAAAAATATTCATTATCATCAAACCTTGTACTAATCCCTGCAGAACACTGCTAGAAAGCATACGCAATTGTTGAACTTTTCCCATTCACAACCTCTGCTTGAAATGTGTTGGTCAGTTTTTTTATTCCTTTAATGTGCACTTTATTGTTCCTGTACAGTGTTCTATTTTTAACGCCACATAGCATTTAGATTTTAAGTCAAGCATCTTACAAAAGTCTAAGGATATTATATTTATGGAATTACTATTTCAACCAAACTTGTAATCTTCTCAAAGAGACTGAACCTTAGTGCATTCCATCTAGCTGACTACCATCTCCTGACCTGAACCCGGACCATCCTATGTTGGAAAGAGCTTTAATGGCACTAATGAATAAATGATTAACAGTCTCCTGCTGCTAATGGATGGCAGGCAGACATCATCGTCTAGGACCTAGGTCTTCTTAACAGAGAATAACATGATACTTGTCTCACCAAAAAAAAGTGGCAGGGATCCAAAAACATACGGCTGCATTTCTTAATTTTTTCATTAAAATACAGGCATCAGGCTTTTTCTCAAAATGACATGAGCATTACTATTCTTCATGTTATCAAGCTAACAGGTGATATCCTAAGTAAGCCAGCCTGTAAAAAACAATACAACCCAACCGTTATTCAATTTACCAAATGGTCCAGGAGCCCTGATGGACCTGGAACTAACCGTGCTAGGCTTGACTCAAACATAGAATAAAATGATGATCTCTGCCTCAGAGGGTGCATCCAGATGCGCAGCCAGATCCATCTGTGGCACCGCACACTGCACATGCAGGCATTCCCCACACTGCTACTTTGCAGCGTGGGGGGGGAGAGGGATTGGGAGGGGTTGACCCCAGGACATCCAGGGGTCAAAAAAACCCATTCCAAAAAAAAATAAAGCCAGGCGGCTTATGTAGTGGCAGCATAGCATCCCAAACTGGAACCTGGCCAGCCAGAGCCACATTCTGGCTACTGGCCAGAATTTCTGCCATGGCTGCAGCTTCCAGAGGCCCCCAGGACCCCAAGTAAAGCTGCTGAGGCCAGCACAGTTGCTGGCCTCAGCGTTCCCTACCCCACCCAAGGTAACCTGCTGTGTGCCAGAGTGCACATGGCACTGGCATTCCCTAGGGAAAAGTAGCAGGGACACAAGGCATGCTACTGCTACTTGTCCCTAGTAAAACAAACGTTCCTGGTTATCTGGATGTGCATAGAAAGTTTAAGCAGTAACAAAGTGTAAATAGGCATGGGCAAGAGGGGTACCAGCCCCAGATGCTGACTTAGGAGAGGTGCCAAACCTGTCCCTATGCCCATGCTCTTGCTTCTGGTGCTCTGTACCCAGAAGCAAGAACAGCCTCAAAAACAGCCAGTGCACTGTAGGGCTGTGTGAGCTTCGGCCCCTGATTCGATTTGGCAGAGATTCGGCTCGATTCGGTGGCCAAATCTCCGAATCCAAACTGAATCAGAGGACCCTTTTAAATCTCTGTGAATCGCATTGGAACCCTCCAAATCATTTTGAAAAGATTCAGAAAGATTCGACAATTTGGATATAGAAACACCCAGGGTCCCCCTGCGGCCGATTGCCAAGCCAAAGGGTGTGGGGGGCGGGGGGCGGCCCACCACACACTCCCCAGTGAACCTGGAAGTGGACTGGAAGTACTTCTGGTCCACTTCCAGGTTCACCACCAAGCATGTGGAGGGCCCCCCTGTGCTCCTGTGGGGTGCACCATCTGCCGCAGCATCACAGTGTTCACGAGCTGTGCTGGTACCTCGAGGTATGTACAAAAAACATATAAAGCTGTGTCTGTGTCCAGATCTCTGATTCTCCAAATCAGCATTGAATCTTCAGATTCGGATTCAGCCAAATCAAATCAGGGACAGTGATCCAAATCAACTAATCGAATCACTGTCCTTAATTTGGGCCAAATCCAAATCTGAATTGAATAGGGCCCATTTCACACGCCCCTAGTGCACAGACACCACACTGCTGCTGCTTTAAGAGCAAGAGCAGGAACGGGCAGAGTATGTAACAGCAGCAGCAGCATTAGCAGCTGCCAGGGACTGTGCTCCATTCACCTGATCTCAGAGCCTGCATGGACCCCATCCCTCTCCCGCTGCTCTCCTGAATGTGAACATGTGCCCTGCCCAAAAATCTCCCTCAGCGTTTGCCCAGGGTGCAAACCCTGCCTGTTATGCCACTGAGTTTAAAAGTGCAAGACAAGAGACAACAGATGAGCACAGATAAGGGAGTACAAGGGAATGGTGAGAGTAAAATTAACTGAGGTCTCACAGATAAACTCTATGACACTCTGCCTGTGTGAAAAAAACTTCAGGATCAAGGCCAAATATCCAGAGCCTCAGTCAGTCATTTAACAGAAGTTCTTTTCAATGCTGGTCAGATCACTAATGTTACTGCTGAGGAATTTTATGACTAACAGGAAACAGCCTCTCTCATGTAAGCAAAATCATTCAAATTTTAATAGAAAGTATGTTTCCAAAATGGCTTGTATGTGCATCTGCCCAAATTTTGGCCTTGAAAATTTTCCCAGATTTACTCTACGTAGATGGTGAGGAAAGGCTGAAAACAATACAGCAACTAGCTCTGAAAAGGCTGGCAGCCAATACTGACTAGTCATGGACAATTACACTTTAAGAAAACAAATCAAACTCTCAAGAACAAGGCCAATTAGTGAACAAAGTTAAGGGTGTACTAGCAATGCAATAAAAACTAATCAGAATTAATGTCCACATATGTTCTTGGAGAGATCACATTAATCACATTAATAAAGCAAACAGGAAGACCAACTCTCTCCTTTTGTCGGATAAAAGGCAGGGAAGGTGAGAACAGAGCCATATCTTGTAAGTAGCTACTGTTCTGCTGCATTGTCCTGATTGGAATAGGAGACCTGTGAGAGTGCAAATCAAGGATGGAGAGTTTCCTGCAAAAGATTTATAGAAACTGGAATCAGCAGAGACAATCTTGCAGATTTAGTAACCATGGTGCTTCCGGCCCCTACTGAGCTGCAATTAACTCATGCTGCACCTTCCCCAAAGATGCCCAATATATTCAGTCCCTCTGAGGTTTATGTACACAGGATATAGTGTAATGGCTGTTCAGATCTGCAGTAAAATATACCTTTAAATGACAGTAGATTTCAAGGGGAACAGATTGCATGGATCTACCTCCTCCCACAACCATGTCAATCTTTCCCCCTACCTCCTGGAAAACTATATTTCATCATAGCATTGGTAATGTAGGTGCCTCTCAGGAAAGGCTGTCATCTATTTCAACTGTATGAAGAGGCTCATGATATGCTGTCTTCAAAACACCATAGAATTATGTTACAAGCTCACCAATGAATGAAGCATATGTGATGATATAGGTAGCACATGCATTGGAACATGTATGTTCACACTGGGGGCTAAGTTAAAAACCTTAATTTTGGCGTTTCCTAACTTTAGCATTATGAAGTCAAACATTCAAGTAACTCTCTCTAACAAAATATTTGTGTGTATAATACAAGATAAAACACTCTCTCTGCTTGGAGTTTTTCAGCAAATTCCATTCTCATATCGCTGAAACTGTCACAACCTGAGAGAGGCCTTTAACTTCTATTACATTTCAGGAGGCATTTTGGGCTCCCGGAACTTCATGTAAGCTTATAAAGTTACAAGCTGGGGCTTAATAGTTTTATTTTTATGCCATTTTCTCATTTATATAGCTAATTGTGAGGCTTCCACCATTTTGTTCAAAGCCCCACTTCAAAATTAATTTTTCCTCCGTTTGATCTTTTTCATTTATTGTTTCTTTGATAAAATGTTTCTGAAATAAGGAGTTTAATGTAGAAGTTCAAGGATTCCCATGTTGAAGTGCTAATCCTCAAACGCTTACATGACACATGATAGTGAAAAGTGCTGTGTCAGATAATGATAGCTGGAAAACAAGTAGCAGCATGAAAGTAGCAAGTCAATCTCTTCCTAGAGATTTATTTCACTTTCCACATGTCTTTTATATTCATAAGGTACCATACAACACTTCATTACACCTATATAGTGTTTGCCACAACGGGGTCCTAACCCACGACTGTGCCCTATGACACCTGTGTCCCTATAACACCTGTGTCACTATGTCCCTTCCCCCCATCCCCCAACATTTGCTGCCTTTTTGTTTCCTCCATACTATGTATTAAATCATACAATAATCTCTCTAGATGATTCTTGCTTGCTGTGTACTGGAGATTATCTACTTCGTGCACTATGAAATAACCACCGGTATTAAGTGAGATACATGACCTTGAAAACATTTCTAGCAAGTCTTATAATTTATCTCTGCACCTGGGTTGAAGGTTTGGAAAATCATGTGAAGTGCTGAAATATGAAGAGTTAGATTCATAATACATGAATTGAACCTTGAAATACTTAGTGATACCAGTTCCAGTTGCTTATACAGAAGTTAGCTGAAATTTCATGCGGTAAGACAAAAGGAATTTTGATGCTAGAATTCCAGACATCCATGGCTTTCATGTCTCTCCCTCTTTTGTTCTGTTTCTTCTTCACAATGAAGATGATCTTGACTAATTTTTTTCATCCCCATTTTTAGTAGCATAACGATTCAATTATGTTAAAGCTTTTCATGTCCAAAAACTCATTAAGAGGATGATGTGCAGGGTTGGGGGTGGGAGAGGGACCATAGCAACCCACTTCAGGAAGCTATAATAAATCAGGGAACTGGGTAATTCAGAGAGCTCATCTTATTTTTAAGAGACATTGACATTCATTGAAAGAGAAAAAGCAGAAAAATGGGTCCCCAGTCAAGAAGTTTCTAAACACTTGATATATCAATTGTATGTTCATAGAACTGCCAATGATATCAGTAGGAGTTACAGGTGCATAAGATATGCAGGATTTGTGGGAATCACTTATGTCCTAGAAAGAAGGAACAATAGCCATACATACATGCACACATTGCTCCCTCAGTCTGTGCTAGCATTGTGCCATTCTCTCAGCTGTTTTCTCTAGCCACTGGTATTATTTCAGTCTTACCTTGCTTTAAATTTGACCCAACTAATTCTAACCCCAACCCCAATTTCATTCAAACACCAGGTCATTCATTCTGCTATGTGGGATCAGTAATAACGGAGATACATAGTGGTGAAATGACCAATTTGAAAAACACCATACAACCTGCTGATAAAATACAGAAAGAAAAGCTGAAAGGATGATAGGTGTTTAATACACCTTGCCACCACCTTGTAGTTAAAGAAATTCATTCAGCAATTTGTGGGGGGAGAGGGGAGGGAACAACTAAGTTCAGGAGGGAAACAACTATGTTCATCCAACACCACATACCACTGTAGTCAGTTCTTAGTCTAGAACAAACTCAATGAATTCATGTAGATATGAGCAAAGGCAATTAGAGATTATTTAGAAGAATCATCAAGGACCCATTTAGGTGGTGTATAGAAACTTACAATTCAAGATAGATAGGGGATGCATATTTGCAATGACCAGAGAGGAAACACAAAAGCCAGTAACTTAAAGTATCCATAGGGAACTAGTATATTCTGCTGCTTTGAACAGCAGCAAAAAAGACCTGATATTTCTCGGAAGTAATTTTTTTCTGTTATTTTTAAGTTAGATGTGAGATGCAGATAAGCTCTATGGTTTTGCAGCTCTGCCTGAACTAAAATATTTTGCCACCATGGCTCCTGAAATTCAATAGTTGTGATTCATAAGTAACCATTACAAAATGCCACTAACTTTTGCACTAAACTGGAAAAATTTGTGACATGGGTTTGGACATTATTTCTTGCAGGAGAAGTGGGAAAGCATAATTTGCATTATACGGTGCGTTTCCACTAAAATCAAATATGGGGAAACCCATTTCTTTTTTGCCACCAGAAAGCTCAGCCCTGCTGAAAATAAAAATAAAAATTTCTATGCAACAACAAAATAAAATTTTAATTGCGCTCTGTTAAATACAAAGCATAAGACAAAGAGAAAAAAAACAAAGCTAAGTATTAGCAGTGTATGCTATGGGCTAATGGCTTCAGAATTTACACACAACCTCAAATTCGCACTCTGATTGATTTTAGCTACCATTGAAATAATACATTTATGCATATATGATTCTAATCTTGCTTGTGCAGACATGTTTGAGAAATATGAACAAGAGAAAAAAGCAGCAGCTGAAGCCAGATTGTCTTCATGAGGTAGACAGGATACTTAAGCAAGACAACTTGACAAGACCTCAAAGGCGTAACTGCTCCAATTCATTCAACAGATTGTCAATTCTGAAACTAAATATAATATCTACAGCATGCTAAACATGCAAAATAAATAAAAATGCAAATAAAGAGTATTTTGATGAACATCATTGATTGCCCACTAATTTTAATATAACAAAAATATATTTATAAAGACTGTCTCTTAATATAACATCAGAACAGTACCTGTAGCATTTACATTTGCTTTGCCACAACAACATGGGAGTTGGAAATATGAGCAGATTTGACAGCCTTTAGCTAAAATAAAACTGATATCTAATAAATACTAGAGAAAGTATATGAATAAGGGAAAATTTGCTGAGGAAGACAGGATCTTTATTTTAAAAGGTTCTAGTTAAATTATTGAATTAGGGTACTAAATAAAAGGTGTCAGTTACATTATATACACAATATTATTAAACTGTCCAAATAACTGGGAAAGATATGAGTACTGCAGAAACATATGACAGTCTGTATCAAATTAAAGTCTAGGAAACAATACTATGGAATTTAGATGGTGATTTTTGTATACCTGTAAGTTAAAGAATGATTTAGAGTTAACTAACTGAAACTTGACTTCTTCACTTCATACAATCATAAAAAGTTAGGGTTGGAAGGGACCTAAGGAGGTCATCTAGTCCAACCTCCTGCTCAAAGCAGGACTATCCCCAACTAAATCATCCTAATCAAGGACTAGGGTTCCTCTTTGGAATCACCCTCCATGTAGTTGAAGGCTATTAAATCCCTCCTCAGTCTTCTCTTTTCCAAACTAAATACACCAAGTTCCTCAGCTTCTCCTCAGAAGTCATGTGCCCCAGGCCCCTAATCATTTTCACTGTCCTCCACTGGACTCTCTCCAATTTGTCTACATCCCTTCTGTAGTGGGGGACCCAAAACTGGACACATTACTCCAGATGTGGCCTCACCAACGTCGAATAGAGGGGATCACTTCCCTTGATCTGCTGGCAATGCTCCAACTAATGCAGCCCAGATTGGCATTAGCTTTCTTTTCAATAAGGGCACACTGGTGGCTTATATTCAGCTCATTATCCACTGTAACCTCCAATCCTTTTCTGCAGAGCTGCTGCTTGGCCACCTGGTTCCAAGCCTGTAGTGGTGCATGGGACTGTTCCATCCTAAGTTCAAGACTTGCACTTCTCCTTATTGGACCTCTTTAGATTTCTTTTGGTCCAGTCCTCTCATTTGTTGAGGTCTCTCTAAATCCTAGCCCTACCCTCCAGTGTATCTACTACTCCCTCCAGCCTGCTGTCATTTGCAAACTTGCTGAAGGTGCACTCCATCCCATTTTTCAGGTCATTGATGAAGATATTGAACAAAACTGGCCCCAGGACCAACCCCTGGTGCACTCCACTTGCTACCAGCTGCCAATTAGACATCAAACCATTGATTACTACACTTTGAGTCCAACGATTCAGCCAGTTTTCTATCCGCCTAACAGTGCATTCATCCAACTCGTACTTCCTTAGCTTACTTGCAAGAATGTTTCATAGTTCCATAGTTTGTAGGGTTGGAAGGGACCTGAGCAGATCATTGAATCCGACCCCCTGCCATGGCATGAAAAAGTACTAGGGTCAAACGACCCCAGCAAGGTGTTCATCTACCCTCCTCTTAAAGACCCCCAGGGTAGGAGCCAGAACCACTTCTCTTGGAAGCTGGTT
>NW_017728992.1:94579053-94588111 GCF_001723915.1 Gavialis gangeticus | reverse complement strand
CAGTTGGCAACCCATTTGACTGTGTAGATGTTGACACCACAGTCCCCCAGTTTCTTAACGAGAACGGGGTGAGAGACAGTGTTGAAGGCCTTCCAAAGGTCCAGGAAAGCTATGTCCACTAAGGATTTCGTGACCTGGGCGTAGAAGGCCACCGGGTTGGTTTGACAGGACCTGCCTCTAATGAACCCATGTTGGTTGCCCCTAAGCATAATCTCCCCTGCTGGCCCCTCATGGACATGTGCTAGAATAATTCTCTCAAAAAGCTTGCCCAGGATTGAGGTAAGACTAACTGGCCTATAGTTTCCCAGGTCCTCCTTCCTCCACTTTTTGAAGATGGGAACCATATTGGCCCTCTTCCAGTCCTCTGGCATCACACCAGAGCACCACAAGTGCTCATAAAGCCATGCCAGGAGTCCCGCAATGACTGAAGCTAATTCCCTCAGTACTCTAGGGTGGAGGTCATCCAGACCAGCTGATTTTAATACATCCAGTCCCTCCAGAAGTTCCCTAACTAGTTCCTCACTAACCCTTGGCCTAGGTGCGCCTCCCTTGGGGTTTAAGGGGAGCCCAAAGGGGGGGTGGCTGTTCCGGTCCCTGCTCAGGAAAATGGAGGCAAAGAAATTGTTAAATATGTTAGCTTTGTCGTCAGGTGTGATGACCAAATTTCCTAGTGTGTTGTGGGAGACCACATCAAAAGACTTGCTAAAGTCAAGGTATGTCATGTCCATGCTATCCCCACATCCATGGAGTTAGTCATCTCATCATAGAAAGCAATCAAGTGGGTCAGGCATGGGTGGTCAGACCTGCCAAGAAAGAAGGACTCCAGACTGCAGGGAGCTGCAAGGATGCCACTGCATCATTGGCCAACAGAGCTAAGAATTTTGCCCTTATGTTTTAGCTTGTTAGCATGATGTGTCATTGACCCAAAGTGGAGAGGAAACCTTTTGTTTGGAAGCTTATGCTTGTAACTTTTTTCTGTTGAAGTTTCAACTGGAGGACTGATTTGTGGATGTAGGAGAAGAGGAGGCCACCAAGAAGGGTGCTAGGGGGCACCTCAGGTCCTAAGCCATTTAAAGGGGTAAATGGACTAAAGCCAAGAGGGCCAAGGCCCATCTGTGAGCCCTGAGAGGCTTATAGGCCACAGACAGCTTTTGAGAGGAGCACTGCTATCAAGTGAGGACAGTAGCACGCAGCAGAAAAGACTGAGGGCACAAGCCCAGAGCCCATAAGGGCAAGAGATAGGGGACAAAGGGGCCTGGGAGCCTAGGGGCCTGGACAGCAGACCTCAGTTGGAGGGGCCCAGCCAGAGTAAAGTGGGTCAAGACCAGGGGGCTGCAGCCCAGACAAGAATCTAAGGCCTGAAGCAAAACTGCCTGACCTCTAAGGGAAGCCTCCCAATCCAAGTACAACATCAAGAAGTGGAAGACAAAATGGCAACATGGACCCCTGTGAGGTCACTGGACATGGTAAGGGGAGGATCCAGGCAGCTACTAAGAGCGTTGGGAAGATGGGGGCCCTCCCCATCTGCTACACATATATGACTGCCATTTTGTCGCTCGATTTTAATAATAAAGTAGAATTGTAAGAAAAAAAAGAGATGTTTATAGTGTGCTCTGAAGGTGCCAAGATTTTGGCTTTGATTATTCTCTCATGGCAGATCATTGTACGGGAGGATGTTTAGTACTATTCTTGAACTTCAATTCATTTTATTGGGAAGAGTCAGTTGCAGTTTATTGTGCTGACTGTAATATCAAAGTAGACTTTGGACAGAGGATACATTAAAGGGAAATAGAGAACCTTGTTGAGGAATTTCAATTCAGTAGGCCAGTAGTATGCCCTCTCAGTCAGTCTATCTGGACTTGGACTCCTACACAATGAACCAAGTGAAGTTTCAGTATATTCAACCATAGAGCTATTCAGATACATATTAAGAATGGGAAAGGTTAAATCTTTTGCAAGGTGAAATTAGTAAAATACATTTGTTATTAGTCCAGACTGTGACTCCCAAGGACCAAGGGATCTGGTTGATGGTAGAATTCATAGCAAAAGAAGTTTCCACTTTTGTGTGGATTAGACAGCCCTATATTGCCTAATTATGAATTATGGGTGCCATTAGCAAGAATATACTTAGAAATAAGATGACATTTTTTTCTGTGTAAGGGTCTATGATAATTGTCCAAAAAGATTTTTGGCAGTGATAGAAATAAAAGCTGTATCCAAAAGTAAGGAAACCTCTTTACTTAAAGAGAGAAACAGAGACAGAGAATTAATCCGAGTCAGGCAGTGGGAACTTCCTGGTTTAGCTGGACAACAAAATTAGGACCCAGATCTTTGCAAGGATGATAGCAAGACTAAATTATTTACTGTAAATAAGTCCATATAAAGTTCCTGTAAATAAAAAAAATGTTGGTTTTGTGTCACAAGCCTCATCAAGATACAGACTGAATGCAGCAGCTCACTTGTCCTATACTAGCTCAGTTGCTGCATCAGGTGCAAGCAACAGTTCTCAGCTAATATCTACTGCAAAATGCTTAAATGCTATGAGAGGGTTAACACAGGACTCCAATTTTTCTGCTTGCTGGAGCCAGAGAGAAGCAACATCCATCTTGGCAGCCATTAGAGCACAGTATCTGCTTGTTTCTAGTCTTCCCTGCTTCTATTCCAGTGGAAAAAAACCAGCCTCCCTGCTTAAGATATGTAACCCAATTTTGGAGGGCTGATTTTTGGGGGCAGAGGGAAGAAAGATACATGTGGTGTTTGATACAGTAATTCTGCATTTAGTATAATATAAATAACATTGCTAAGGTTCTCTCAAAAGGAAATGAAAATTAATTTTAAAACAGGCACTAAGTTGAATTTGTATTTCTCCCCACACCTCCAATTGTTTCTCGTTTACTCTTGTTTGCTTTGCTAATTTAGTTGCAATTTAATTTTGGGTTGGTGCTATTTTCAAGTTACTTATTAATGAACAAGTCTGGAGACAAAGTAAGAAGGAAGAGAACTTTCATAGATCTTAAGGCCTGATGGTAACAATTATGATCATCTCACTGATTCTCTTGGTCATAAGTCTCTGGTAAATGTATTACTGCTTCAAGTCTGAGTTGGGACGGAACTAGAGCATATGCTTTAGAAAAGTATCCTAATTAAAAGTTTCTGATGCTTGAGAATCCACTGTCCTTTAGTACTTGTTCCAGTATTAGCCTCAATGTTAAAAGTCTGTATACAGTTCCTAGTCTGAACGTGTTTGGTATTGGATCTTGTTATAGTTTTGCCTGCTAAACTGAACAGTCCTTAAGATATCCAATGTCTGTTCTTTGCCATATACTGAACAAATACCCTATTTTCTCATCTCAGGCAGTGATTTTCAACCTTTTTTCATTTGCAGACCTCTAAAAAAGTTCAAATGAAGTTGCAGACCCCTTTGAATTCTAAGCGTGGGTATTCACATACTTCTGATTGAACATAACCATCTTTCATGGACCCTCTAGACAGTTTCTGGACCCCCAGGGGTCTGCAGGTTAAAAGGCACTGATCTAAGGAGATTGAGCTACCAAAGGACTCTGCAGGAAAGGGTAGAAGGAAAGGGGTGAAGTTACAAGGGGAAGAGGGGGGACATGCAGGAGTCTTACTAAGTCTACAGCAGCTGCGGCTGCTGCCGCATGCCCCTCCCCCCACCTTCTGCTCTAAACGCAGCAGCAGAAGCTGATGCACGGACAAGAGCATCACTGTGGGGCTGCTCTTCTTGTCAGAGCATGGACTCCACAGTGGGAGGATGATTTTGGCAGCCTTCCTAAGTCAGTGCCCAGGGCTGGTGCCCCTCTTGCCCACCCCTCATAAAGCTACTGGATTGATCTCTTTAAGTCTCTCATCATAAGGCATATTTTCCTTTTTGTTAAATCATGCTTGTCAATTTTTCAGCATCCTAAAAACGTAGACATCCAAACTGGAATCAATATTTTAGTACTGGCCACATCGGTAACAAATATAGGTTATATAAATCTTTCTACTTCTACTTGGTAATTTTCTTCCTCTGTAACTAAGGGTCACATAAGCTTTAATTAGCCACAAAGTCATACTGGATGCTCATGTTTAGCCAACTATGTACTGTGATGCACAAGTTTTTCAAAGTTACTTCTTACCCAGATAGTCTCTCAGCTGGAAAGCATGGCCTTCATTCTTTGACACAGGTTCCTTTTTTTGTCTATATTGTTTCCAGTTTACAAATAATCCAGACCACTTAATATCAATAACCCGAATTCTTCATTAGGCACTGTTTTTTGATCTTTGGCAATAACAGGGTTTTTTTTCTCACCAGTGTAAAACCAATACTTGTTATAATCAAGATTAAGGGTCTAGAGTTTCTTAGCTATGCCTTTTAAATATCCTGGATACCAGTGGTCTTGACCAGGCAATTTATAAATTTGGATCCCTTCCTATTTGTTCCAATTTTTAAGTTGCTCAGTTTTACTGCAAGCCTCTGGATTTCACCTAAAGGCCTGGGACAGAAATGACAGAAACTGGTATAAGTGATGGGAAAACAGTTCAAATCTGTAACACAACAGAAGCTCAGTGCATGCAAACTACTTTCAAAATGGCCAAAACTGGTTTACAATAAACCTAGATGGATATATTACCAGACTTAATTGATTTAAGTTAAAATGTTTTATTGAACTTCTGTCCTCAAATCCCATCGTCCTGATTCAAGTTAACTCACAGTCCCCCAGCATTCCAGGATGCTCTACATCTCTCCAACAAAGCAGCTAGCCTTGGCTCAAGCTGTGTGCTCCAGCAGAGCAGAGAGGTGTGCTTTAACACTTCTCAGCTTCTGACCTGGGCCACTGCAGGCATGCGGCTATATTTATCTAATTAAAACTGAATGACTGTTTACTTGCCTAATGGTTCAATCTGCACAGTTTAGACTAACCTGCAAAGATTGATTCAATTCAGCTTTGGGCTTTTTGATTATTTGTACTTAGCCATAGTGATCCATCATACATCTTAAATCTTACACATTTCTTAGAATTGTTCACTTATATTTCTGTGCGTTTGTCTTTCCCCAAAATTCCTTTATGTATATGACTACTTTAGCTATATTCTCATTAGATCTTGGAGCGTTATTATTTTAAAAGACAATACTCTGCCAATGTATATAAGTACCTGTAGAAAACAGCTCACATCTATTTTAAGGTAAAACTGTGGCCCTGCAAATGTATCCCTGATTAATTTTAACAGGAGTTTGCATAAGGGGCAAACTTGGGGGTAAGGGGTCATTCTAGAACAGACAGACTTCTTTATTATATATCTAAAATGTTCACTTCTCTTTCATAAGAAAATACAGTTGGAGATCTGGGAAAGAAAGACATAATGAGAAGTAAGAAATAATAATAATAATAATAAAAAAACAGTAGTCAGTGGTGTTTTCAAACTTCATTTAAGCATTGTATGATAGGCCATTGCCAGTCACTTTTTGAAGACTGATGAATTGTGTCTATTATTTGATCCAATATATACAACTTGGATACATCTCTTCACAGAAATGAGCTATAAAGATGCATATACACAGACACACTTTGGGCCAAATTTGCTAGAAGATCCCAACCCAGATAAAATTATATAGGCACCAGTTTCTGGATAAAACACATCCAAGTTTGGGTTTAGCTTAATGTAATTCATTTATTCCAAGTTTGGCAAGCTGTCCCCTCTCCTTCAGATTTCAAACCTTGCCCCTTTGCTTTCAATTTCTAATTTAATTGAACTGAGAAGGAAATACTAAGACTTTATGGAAACAGAACCATTATTTTTCCCATTTCAGCTGAAGCATCTTTACCATATTAGATACTGGTTTTATTTACATTAACTACCAAGGCACACAACTTGTGATTGTGTGTCCCATAGTCAATTTTTAGAGATAATTTGTAAGTCTTTAATAGGGACATTTACAATTTTTCTTTGAAAGCTTCGCAATTTCAGCTTTAATTGTAATGAGAGCTGGATAAACCCCTTTTGTTACCATTTGGAGTACAATCATAGCTTTGCATGCAGATCAGAGACTAATTACAGTTACCTTCTAATCCTTAGAGTGCCTGCTGTGTGTTTTTCCTCTTGTATATGAGGTACTGTTCAATTTCACTTCCATACTATGGGATGTATCCAGGTCAAAATCCATTTAGTGACCTTTCTCCAAGTCATTTCAGCTACTTTCTTAGCGTCTACATATAATTAATAATTTTAAGCAGCAAGCATCATTACTGATGCCATTCTTCCTTTGTGGTTTGAACACTCCTTTAATGGCAATTTTAGGTATAATATAGGCCTTTGCTCAAGAGTGAAATTAAAAACCTTATTGAGTTCTCTGAAGAGGAAAAGTCTACTGAAATGTAAGAGAAACAAAGAGGCATGAATTAAATGCCTTTAACTTTTTGTTGCAGATGCATACAATAGTGAGTACATTTTCTGCATATCTCAACCATGGATATGTAGATTATGACTATGATAGTATAAGACAAACTGACACACTAGTAACAAATGTCAGGGCAGGAAAAGGATTGCATTACAGTCCATCTACAAAATAGTTTTTAGATTCAAATCAAAATTACCCTAAGATGTGCAGTGATGTATTCTGCTATTGATTACTGGTAGTAAGTACTTTTTGCTTCTGACCAAAAAATCATCATTTCCTCTTCTTGTCCTGTATATAATAGTATAAAGCTGTGGATATGATTTGATGCTCCAATTGTCATAACAGGTAACTGAAGTTCTCTTTGTGCCAACTTAAGGCATCTTGTATTTGTGAAATAAATGTTTGGAACCAAAGACCTGAGAATTATTGTTACCTTAAGTGCAAAGTGATGCCTAGAACATTACAAGTGTGTGTGTGCGTAGGTGACCTAACACATTCAACACTTTTAAAACTGAGAGATGTTCAAGTGACAGTAAGAAGGTCTCAGTTGAAATGCAACAATCATGGTACTTTTTATAAGATTTTTTTAAAAATGTATTAGCTGAAAGACTTAAATATTACTAGATCGCATGCTGAAGGAAAAAAAGTATTTGAAGGATATAGCATTATGACTTGCAGAAAATTATTATAATTTTTTAAAGCACTTTAAAGTGCTTTAGGCATATATGCGCTATCACAGAAAGAAAAAATACCCTTACTATTGACCAAATCTTGTTGCAGTTATATTTGTAGTAGGGCCTGCTGAGAACTTCTGAACATGAAAGGGTCAGGAAACAAGTGCTGAGGTAGTCTCACCAGTCCTTGGAGCACTATTGTTCACATTAACATGTAAGTAGACCACGAATTGGAAGTCCATCACCACTCATATGAAACATGCCATAAAAAAATTGCTTCTTTCTAATTAGAGAAGATCCTAACAGCTTAATAATTCTAAGTAGGGATTTCTGTGAGCTCCAGCATACTGCAGTGCATCTGTTCCTCAAACCATGCTATTCTAACTGCATAAGTGTAGGGGAACATTGAGCCCTGAAAAAAAAAAAAAAACCACAACACACACATTTCATAGTTTGTAGGGTCAGAAGGGACCTGAGCAGATCATCAAGTCCGACCCCCTGCCATGGGGAGGAAAGAATGCTGGGGTGAAATGACCCTGGTGAGGTGTTCATCCAGCCTCCTTTTAAAGACCCCCAGGGTAGGAGCCAGCACCACTTCTCTTGGAGGTTGGTTCCAGATCCTAGCCGCTTCCCCTAGGACTCTTACCAGAATAAGCAGGGACTGAGTTCTATTATATTAGTAAACATTTCCTTGTAACAGTTATATTCAGCAGATGAACAGAAACTCTTCCTACTGTGATCCAATTTAAAACACTTACATAAAAGCAACCAAATACTACCTATATCTCTGTCCTGAGCATGATGGAGAAGTGCCAGAGAAGAACAAAGGTGGCTCAAGTACCATACAAAAATAGAAAAAACACGAGAGAAAATAGACAGCAGCAGAGCTTCATGAGGCTTATTTTCAAAGGCAGTTTTGAAGTGAACCCCCACTCCCAGCAGTTAGAACAATAAAGGGATAAGTAGCTTAGACCCTAACTTTAGAATTTCATTTATAGAAGCAGCAGCAGGTAAACAAAGGAAAATTCATAGTGTATGGTATGCCTCCAATTTTCTAAACTTTTCTTTAACTGATTATTAATACCAAGTCTCTCATATGAAATCACAGTTATAATAAAGGTAAAGCCACCAAAATAAAAGAAAACATGCATTTAAATGGAAGAAAGGATATACATACTCTTTAATGAGATTATCACACTTCTCTTCCTTCTACATGTAATTGGAGAGTATATTTGCTCATTTCTTTAAGAGCAAGACAGAAAAGCAGTTCCAGTAATCAAGAGACTTTTGGAGTAAAAGGAAATCAAGCATTCAGGTATATCCATGTCATGATGGATGTAGTGGAAACAAATCCATTAGAGGTGTTAGGGAGCAACAGGCTGACCTAAAGAAAGGAATGGAAGCCAGAGACGTGTGTTCACGATCAATTGTGTCAAAAGTATTAAGATACACCTTAGGAAGAATAATATAAAAAACTACAAGCACATGCAGACTGTGACAGGTGACAACTGGCTGGATGCCAAAACTATGGAGAAGGCTACAAGACTCTTGGTAGACCACAGATTCACTAAGAGACTTTAATGTGATACAGCTGCACAAAAGGTGAATACTAGGCCTGTGCGAAGCGGCTAGTATTCGCTTCGGATTTGGCCAATTTGGGGGACAGCGATTCGATTCGGTGATTTGAATCACTGTCCCGAATCAATTCAGCTGAATCTGTTTCAGAGATTCAGCTGCGGCTGAATCTCCAAATCAGGCAGGCCTACCCCCTGCCTGCTCTTCCAACCCTCTTAAAGTGCGGCGCCCAGAACTGGACGCAGTACTCCAGCTGCGGCCTGACAAGTGCCGCATAGAGGGGGAGGATCACCTCCTTGGACCTGCTCGAGATGCATCTGTGGATGCACGACAAGGTGCAGTTGGCCTTCCTAGCCGCCTCCCCACATTGCCGACTCATGTTCATCTTGGAGTCAATAATGACTCCCAG
>NW_017728992.1:94572728-94574053 GCF_001723915.1 Gavialis gangeticus | reverse complement strand
TCCTCCTTGATATAGAGTGCCACTCCTCCCCCTCTCTTTCCTATCCTGTCCCTCCTGTACAGCCTATAGCCCTCAACGTTCACCGCCCAATCACGCTTGGAGTCCCACCAAGTCTCCGTAATCCCCACAATGTCCGGGCTGGTGTCAGCCAGCAGGAGGGCGAGTTCATCCTGCTTGTTTCCCATGCTACGGGCATTAGTGTAGAGGCATTTCAGGCCTCCTGGAGATCTTGAAACCTGTCAGGTTTTATGTCCTCAGCAGGGGCTACCATTCCTGCAGTTTTCACCTTGCTCAGCCTTACGCACACACAGTCACCCATGTCACAAATTTTGCTTGTCAACAGCCTGAGGTATAGTTTCTCAGAAACCCCTTCATCTATCTCTTTGAAATGTGCCAGGCTTCATGGCCTCAGGAGGGGCTACCATCCCTGCAAGTTTCATCTGACTCAAGCAAGAAATGACAAAGTTATAGCCAGTTTCATGCTTCCCCATTATAGCCTACAGGTGAAACACTGAAACAGCGAAACAGTTTCAACTGTCCCATCAAAACAGAAGTTGAAAGGAAACGGTGCCATTTCACACAGCTCTACTATCTAATTGCTTCTGGGTGGGGAGAGGAGGTTAAAAAGACTGTAAACCCTCCTTACAGGGGCTTAAAGACTTGAATATGTACCAAATATTATTTTTACCCACCATAAACAATTTCTTTGACAAAAAAATTGTGCTACCACAAATTAAAAATCTAGTAGTCCATGAACACACTATGGGGTTGTGACCTTCACTGTGAAAACATTTGTGTGTCACATCCTAAAATGAGGACTGTGAGCTTCAGCCATATATCCAAATTTTTTTCCTCCCTCCCTACTGTTCTCCCTGCTGCCAGCCCATCTCTCCTCCTGGCAAATGATGGAAACATTTTACATCAATTTTACTGGAAAACTGGAGAAATTCAACCTATATCTCAACCAGTTTTAGGCTTTGGCATTCTAAAATTATCTGTATGATAAGTTAAAAAGAAAAAAAAGAGAGAGATAAAGACTTGGCCAAGTTATGGCCAGCATAAAACATCAACCTGCTGGTTAGTCAGTTATGGAATAAGATTTATCGTATTTTCACGCATATAGCCTGCACCCATGTATAACCTGCGTAAAATTGTGTTTTCGTAAAACACTCCATGTATTCCCCGCACCCTGAGACGTAGCCGCAAGTGCAGCTCGCAGCTCCTCATTCCTCCCCTCCCCTCCCATGCAGAGCCCCACTCCCCGCCAGAGCTGGAGCCAGAGCCCGTGGCCAGGGACGGGTAGGAACAGCTATGCTGTTCTAAAG
>NW_017728992.1:94550278-94567728 GCF_001723915.1 Gavialis gangeticus | reverse complement strand
CCTGAGACGTAGCCGCAAGTGCAGCTCGCAGCTCCTCATTCCTCCCCTCCCCTCCCATGCAGAGCCCCACTCCCCGCCAGAGCTGGAGCCAGAGCCCGTGGCCAGGGACGGGTAGGAACAGCTATGCTGTTCTAAAGACTCTGCATAGCCCACACCCTTGTTTGCCCGCACCCACCCATCAAGTTTGTAAAAACGTCTATAGCCCACAGGCTATATACATGAAAATACAGTAATTGAAATTAATATTGTATTATGATAAACTAGTGCAGACCGTTGATCATATTGCCACCAAAACCTCTCCATACCACAACCACCATTTTAAAATCGAAAGAGTACATTAGGAAAACATGGTATCTAAATAGCAAAAGCAAGGTCAAGACAACCTTCATAT
The DNA here is from genome assembly GCF_001723915.1 of Gavialis gangeticus. Classification (NCBI taxonomy): domain Eukaryota; kingdom Metazoa; phylum Chordata; order Crocodylia; family Gavialidae; genus Gavialis; species Gavialis gangeticus. The sequence goes on along the minus strand of NW_017728992.1, from coordinate 94,567,337 downwards.
TGACATATGGAAGAAAAGGTGTTGCAGTGCTTAATTAGTTCATTTCAACACATGCCATCTTATGTCGCTGTAATTAAAACAATCAAAAGGGAAGCTAAAAACTTAATTCTTTAAAATAAAGAAGTTGAGTTATGGTGCTGGACATTGAAATGATGCAAATAGTGCTTTCAAATTCAATAAAATAAGAAAAAAAATTAGTACATTAAATTTTATATCTTAAGTTTTTACCTATCAGAGCAAAACCCAGAAAACAGCACTGTAATTTTACAGGGTGTTAGTTTTACATGTTACATATATGGTCTTACATGTGACAGCATGTATCCAATATGTCTTCATTGTTCTCAAGTAATTAATAAGCAAATTAACCGACATTATTTAACAATTGTCCAACAGTAACTCCAGGTTTTAATCCAAATGTGATTTTACAAACATGAATTTGCACTCAAAATATTATAGAAAGTTTAGCCACTGCTTCTTTTTTTTCCAGCTGAGTTTTGCCACTCACAAAGATTTGATGGTCAGCAATGGCACAGGTAAGCAATCCTGACAAGAGGACAAATAGCTGACATACAACATTTTACCAGTGACCAGGTATTATTACAATATGATGCAAGATTCAAGGCATAAAATGGAATTCTTAGCTTGTTCTGAAGAATGGCAAAATGGAGCTTTGTCTTTCTTTTTTTAAAATAAGATTTCTCTTTCATACACACACACACTGTAGTAGTGCTTTGTTTTAAATATTTGGCAAACTGTTAATTTCAAACTAGGTATTGTAAATATCTTTTAAATATTCCTTTACCTCTTGAGAAGCAGGATATGTGCACGCAAGTACCTGCTTGGCAGAATAATGAAGTCAGGAACCTTACCAACCTTAAGGATATACATGCCTTACCTCAAATTAAAAAAAAAAGCCTTTGCACTTCAGATACTGACATAGTACATGCAGATCACTTCCTCTGCCATTACCAAGCAGCAGCATTTAGTAAAGTGTGTACAGAAAGATCACACTATCAGTTTATAATTATTTTTCTACATCTACCTCTCCATAAAAATTAATCTGTTGTTGAGAACTCACTAGAATCAACTGTCTTCTGAAGTTTGGAGTCATACAGAGTAACATTACATTCAGTTAGTACAGAAGTACTATTTCATTTTATCTCTAGGCATTTTAATCTCAGGTTTTGAGTTTTTTTTCCCCATTCTCTCTTTGAAATGATACTTTCTGATTTTTTTTGAAGAGTCAGCGGTGCAATGCATCTAGCCTCTTTATGCTGAGACATTTGTATGCCCCAAATCCTTCAAAATACTTTTTCATCGTGATGTGATGAACTTTTTAGTACAGGGAATGAAGACAAAATAAAGTGGGATCTCTAACATACTTTAACATTCTAACCCATCCCCAGCAAAATGAAACACACACACACATACATATATACATATAAAGAAGTTTAACGTATGCATATATTTATAATACCTGTGGAATTTAATAAGTTTTGTCAGGAACTACAAGTGTAACAGGTTTATTCAGCTCTTAATGAGATGACATCTCTTTAAAAAGGTACAACCCTTTTCGGAAGCATTGTATAATTATACGGAGCACTATGTGATAGACTGAACATAGATACACAACTAAGCTTTCTAGTTTTTTTAAGTTTGTATGGTCTTCCAATCAATTCATGATTCAGGGTTTCCTGCTACTAATCCAGGTATTAACAGTAATCCTGAAGGTACATTTAAAAATAATTGAAAGTAAATTGGAATATGTTATTCACATATAAATATTTTTGCCCAAAGAAATGATTTCTTTCAATATGCTTGTTAATAGGTTCATCTCTAATTTGCTAAAGCTTTTGCCAAGAGATTTCTTCTACGCTTACATGAAAAGCATACATACGCAATAAAAAACAAACTATTATTTGAGATTTCTATAGTCGTCTCTTCACCTGTATGTTAAAAATGTTCTTTGTGTATGTAAAACATTGATAACTGCATAACTTTAATTAAAGTAACTGTTTCACTGTGGATGTGGCTCTCTGCATCAGACAGAAGAAAGCTTATCCCACAGCACTTATGCCTTCTACAAGCATACAACAATAAAAGTGTTATTTTTAAAAAGGCTCATCTAATAATTATCTCTCATCATTACTGAGGATAATCCCAACCAGAAGCTAAGGAAACTCTGGGGCTTCTTTCTTGTTCTTCTGGAAAAGCTATGCAAATGAGGAAGACAATTGGGAAATAAAGGAGGGGTAAATAAGTGCAATGTCCAAAAGCTACTCATTCTACAACTGATTTTGAACTTCACTAACATTCAATCACGTATTATAATAGAAAAACATTGATATCAAACTACTTAATTACTTTGTAGCATTGGAAATTTACAATTATATTACCTAATCTCACAATAAACTAATTTTCAAACAAGCCCCAGAGCTCTTGAAATTCAGAGACTTCATGAAAACCTTAGCTTTTATTTTTTTCAAAAGAGAGCACATTTCTGGTTGTAGAGGAAAGCTTGAAAACATGCCACAAGTGCACACAAACAGCTAAAAAGAAGTCTTATAAAAAGACTCCACCACTTATTTTTTTTAAAAATCTCAAAATTGGATACTAGGCTTTTTAAGCACCCAAGGTTTGCAGAGGTTCTTATGTAGAATCATGCAGGTGTTCCAGAGGTCCCTACAATAATGAAAAACTATGAATGTTTATTAATAAAAATAATAAAAACTAAAAAATATAATGGAACTACACAATAATAAAAAAACACTTGCATTGAATCCATCCTGAGAGCTTTGCAGAGAGATGGAAAATATATATGATTTCCAGAGAGTTTGCATGATCGTGCATTTGCATGATCATGCATTTGCATATGGGTCTTTTTTAAGAAACTGCCTCACAAATCTTTAACAGACTACTTAAGTGATCATCCCAACATATCTGAAGGAGAAGCTGCTTGCTTCAAGGCAGCAACAAATGAGAGTCCTTAAGAAGAATACAGGCACTAGGGTACAGCTTTTGAAGAAGTTTTTTGTCCTATGAAGCCTCATCCAAATACAGAGCTCCTAAAGGTGTCGAGTCTCCAGACAAGGGAACCATACTGGAAAAGAGACTTTATGTCCATTTCTGGGGGGAGTTTGTAGGCATGGTGTGGTCTCCTTGACCAATGAAATCTCTAATATTACAGTGAAGTACTCATGTTCCTCACTGAAGTTAAGTTCATGCACAGCAACATTTCTGTGGAATGCTTTTTACCATCATAGGCTGAGTAGTACACTGTGTCGTGCTGGCAGATAATATTCTTACCTTAGTTGTACATGTGTCACCTCCCAACTATATTACAGCTATCAGCTCTCAGGAAATTCCAGCTGCTACAGAATACTGCATCTCATCTCCATAGAACCATGGGCAACACTAAGTACCTCTAACATGACACTTTACTATCCTGCATTCCCTTTGGGGATCTCAGTCTATTTCTGGACAACCTGGGCTAGAATATCTAAAAGCCCGTAGAAGTCCAGGGTGAAGTGTGGGGTCAACAACTCTGTTCCTAAGGTAAAATGGGACTTTCTAGGCTGAAGCTTGTTTATACAGAAGACACCACTTTCTTGGAGGCTGGTCCCTGTCAGGGGCCCTAACTGGCAGCCCAGCCAGACTAATTGCCTAGTTGGTCAAACCTGCCTAAGGCTTAAATTGGTAGCCCACACCTGCTGATGAACCAGCTGACCACTGTAAGGGCTTCCTGATTGGCTACTGGGGAGAGTAGCCTCCCCATTTAAGTCCATCTACGGCAGGAGACTGCAGACTAACCAATAGTTCTGTTTGCAGATCTGCTGTGGCAAGCCTCTATGGACTTTGTGCTTTCTGGCTTCTGACCCTGATTGGCTCTGCCTCTGGACTTTGGGAACTCTATTCAGTTTAGGTAATTTAGATCTTGAATCCTGACATGGTCTGTGACTTGGAATCTGCCTCTGGAATTCCCTCTTGGATCTGGTAACTTAGTCCCTGATTCCTGACCTCTGACTTGTCCTGCAATATGGACTTTGCCCCCTGGCTTCTGCCCTCCCTCAGTGGCCTATGATCACTATTCTGTGATCTAGTCATAGACCACGATGACCACGAGCCTATTATCTAGTCCTTATTGTCCTCCCATTGTATTCCTCCAGAAACCATAAAATACTGCAAATATCATTACCTTCCAATGACAAATGCATAGCACACTTCTTCTACCTTGCTTTCTCAACCAGAAATGTATAGCAGTCTTTACATTAAAAAGAATAGTCCCCCAATAGTAAATAACTTGCACAACTCTTCCCTTGGGAGGTGTTTGAGTCGAACATGATCAATGTTAGTCATGTTGCATAAAGCACTACTGATAAGCACTCAAACTACTGCAAGAATGGTGTCAAAATACCCTACTTCAAATAGATTAGCCAAGGATATGGAGGAAATGAAGTAGCAGCCAAAGAACTGAAGCAGAAGTAGAATAGGGAGCACAACAAGAAATCACAGAGAAAGCATCTACCCTTGAAGCACTTATGTCTACTTGTTAATTGTTTGCCAAGAGTTGGACAACACCAGTAGCTGCAAATTCAAGTGTGCCAAGTATCCCTGGATAACCTTCCAGAAGCAGTAGTTATTTCTGGATCTACTCTGAACACCCATTTATATGGATTTCTTTAGGTTAAGAAGGGAAAGTGAAGTTTCATCTACCATTTGTAACCATTGGGGCACACATTATATGACCACTTCCCGCATGTAAGAGCCTTCTCTTTTTTCTGGTAGTTGGGGACTAGGTAAAAATTTCAAGGAATATTTATTCAGATCTGCAGGGAAAAGACCATACTTTTTTCAGCACTGCATAAACACTAAACAGGATGGAAGAGGTGCTTACTGCCCAGTTGTAATACCATGCACAGCATTATTTTAATTTGGTAAGTAATTACCCTTCAGCTTCTTTTCAATTACTTGAGAGAGTCATTACTGAACAGAGTTAACTATAAGAGTTAACATTTCCGCTTATAGTATGAAAATACTTTTAGTTCTACCTACTCTGATAAAGTTCAGTTTAAAAATAAGGCAAAAGGCAAGGCAGGATAGCACCATGGAGACTAACTATGAGTAAATACCCTCAGGCTGAAATAAAAGGGGCATGGAGTATGACACTGTGTATCCCACATAGGAAATGCAGGGAATACCCAGGTTGTTTGTTAAACCAGCACAGACAAAGCAGTGCTAATTGAACAAAGAATCAAGACCACACACTACTTCTAAAAATTGTTTTGATGCACATAAGTTTTCACTGACATCAAGTATTTGAGATTGGCTAAGACAATTTAGAAAAGAATCAAGGCAAAAGTTGGATGAAATACAATAAAGAAAGATTTTGACAAGAATGCTGACCACACAGGAGTGACCCAATTCATTAGCTTTCAGTAATATGTTAGTCACTCAAACCATCTTGAAAATTTTACCTCTTACCTAGCTATGAAAATGTCACATTACCCTCACTTTAGGCACCTACTATGAAAGGCATGAATTCAAACAAGAAAAATGTGACATTATCAAAGTGTTTTTTTTCATACAGAAACAGTAAGAAATAAGTTTTCCTCCAGAAAGCACAAAAAGCAAATCAGTAAACCAATGTAGCCAATACACAAAGCTGAAAATACAAACTAAGATGATGAACTGGACAACTACTAGAAAGAAAAAGAAAGAACACCAATTGTTCCTGCAGACAAACACACACTAGCATAAGCTGTCCTTTATAGACTGTGGTGGGTTTGTACCCACTCTGGTGGGCATCCAACGCTTAAGTCCATAAAATCATGTCTTCACTGCTATTTCCACTTGTATTAGCCAGAATAATTCTCAGACACATTCCGTTTGTTGCAATCACACCTTCAAATGCAATGTAGACATACCGCAACATAACAGTGATTGATCATTGAAAAACAAAAACAAAAAAAGCCCCAAAGCCCCAAAACAAAATGAAACAAACAAAAAAATCCCCCACAAATAAACCAATTTTTTTTAATAGAACATCTTACTATTCATAGAATTTCTATGAGTAGACTACCACTACAGCAAATTCCTTCTTTATCCATAATTACATAGTATTAAAATAAATAATTCTGCAAAATAAATTACTGAACACTTTTTTTCCATTAAGTAGTAGCAGTAAGTCATAGTCAGGAATATTGTTTCTGTTTGCTGACTAGAAAGAATACAGCAGGATTGGATAGGTTCACACATAGGTGATGTGTAGGAGGGACATGGGAGGGGCGGGGGGCATGTGGCCCCCCCCCCAAGTTGACCATCACCAAAGCCGCTGCTGGCTTCTGTGGGCAGTCGCCTCTGCCCCTTGCTGCCGACATGGCCACCAGCATCTCCAGGCGCTCCCTGCTCTCCAGCCCTCTCCCTGCTGCCCATACTGCCACTGGGATCTGCAGGCAGTCCCGGCTGCCACCTACAAATGGTGCCTCCCACAGTCTCAGGAGGCACACATTTATGGGCTCACAAACTAAACAACACTACAGTAAACAACACTGCATCCTGTATGACAAATGCTACCTACCATGCATAAGCTTACACAGTCAGCTGTGCCTCTACTAAGCTTGATTCAACCACACCACCCAACACTATGGCACTGCCATCATGACTATGGCACACTGATTATAACAGCGTATGAATTTATAGCAGAAAGAGTCATGGCTGCTAATACCAATTTGCTTTGAGGGAACATTCCTTCTCACTAAGTTTACTTACCTGAATATTAAGGGAAAGCAAACAGAATACAGGCACCCGACTAAAGCAAATATATTTAAAATGTTTATGAAATTTCTAGAAGTAATCACTCAGTTATTACAAATTTGCATTTATGGAAAACACATACCTAACAATGGCATAACCTAATGTCATTGCTCTTACTTTCTCGTCACTGAAGTCAGGTCCCCCTTCCCCTCTTCCCCCTTTTTATTTTTTGGAAAGGGGGTGGAAAATAGGGAACGAGAGTTTCTCAACCCAATCAGGTGATTTTCATTCAATTAACTTGTTAAGATACAGGATTAGGGAACCAAATATATCCAAATATTTCTTTGCAACCTGCCTGGTCAGTCCATCCTCAGATCCCAGTACATCAAAGCAACAGAAGTATGAGTTTCATAATTTCTGCCAGGTAAAAATGCAATTGAATGTTAAATCTCAGAAAAGGAAGTAGAAAGGCCCTGGAAGTGCAGTCTAGGTCTGAATTAACATAATTTTAAATTAAGGTATTCATCTAGAACAGTCTTTTCAGAGCCCATTAGTACTTCTCTGGAGATAGACAGATGATATCCTAAGGAGCAATATGAGGAAATGCCTTTTCCAGTTCTCCCTTCAGGACTCAGTGTTCTACATCTCCTAGTTTGAAACAAAGCACAATGGAGACCTACTTACACATTTAACTGCTGGTCTCCCCAAACTTGGGCTGGCTGGTATTAAACATTCTTTAAAACTAAAATTATGTCTCTGTTGAATGCAAGATTCACTGAACTATGTAAATGCATCAATTTGGTTTGCTATTGCTTCTTTTCTGCCAAAGAAAGGAAAAAACATTGCCATCCATGGGCTTAAATGCATTAACAGGGTTTTCACTTCTTTGGTGGGTAAGGTAGGGGGTGGTCACACTCCTGTCCTTTCACTTAAGTGAGATCAGAATCCAGCACAAACAATCACACAGAAGAGAGAAAAAGGACACGGTTATAAGTACTATAAGGACATACTCCAGATATAATTTTACCCTGAAATTATTAGTTCTGCTTTGTTGTTGCTTTCAGATACATTGGAGTCTCCTGATACTTCAATCCCACAATTTAACCCATTTTATAAAAATTAGTATTTCTACTGCCTAGAAACAGAACTCAGACTGACCTTTCAAACTTGTCAAGTATATCCCCTGGGGAGCCCTGTAAAGAATGAATTTTTTGGTTTAGTAATCAGAGAAAAAAAAGCAAAAAACAAAACTAGATTCAAAATGGTATTTTTTCATTCTTCCAGGTAAAAACAGAGGGCAAATAACCCCCCAACATTCATTCTGGGTTGACTCAAATTATTTGGTCTGATCTTAAGAAAATGTTTTATTTTGTTTCCATTTTATTTGATTCATTCTTTACTTCTTCCTTCCCTAAAATCAGACATTTACTTTCAGAAGAAAAGGCTGCTTCAACATGAAAAGTCAAAATATTTCATTTAAAACATTAAACAAAATGTTTCAAGTTTCCTAAAACAAAATGTTTCGATATTTTCAATTCCCCTCCCCATTTTTCCCAGCTGAAAATGTTCAACTGAATAGCTTCCATTCCCCAAATAGTAGATTTATTGAACTTGATATTTGCCAAAAAAATTACTAAACTGTAATCCCCAGCAAAAAAACCATTTACAATCAAGTTAAAGGATGAAACAAAATAATGCACAAAGAACCTACAAGTCTGTCTGTGTCCACAGAAAGCAAATTTATTTCACTATTTCTGGCAGAAGAAAACTCGGGCATCTGTTACTTCTGGGCATACAGGACAAGAAACCCTCAAGTCCATGTCAAGTTAAAGTGTGTTATCCCAACACAGAAGTCTGTGCAATAGGTGGCAGTGAAATTCATACACCTTACCAAACCAGGAAGTATTAAGCTGCTCATTTTTTTCCTAAGAAAAGTTACTCTTTCAGCTATCTGCTGATCCAGATAATTTTTTGAATTAAAGAACTGCTCTCCCAAGAAATGTATTTACATTACTCTAGCTTTATTCACTCTCTGTCCTTTAGGGGTGCTCTACAAAGCTACTAATAATCAGCTTTCTTTCCTGCCATGATCTGCAGATACATGCTGAGATAACCTGGTTTATTTTTTAATCTTCTATGGCTATGCTAATGACAAGACTGAATATTTAAGCAGACAGAATGTTTCATTGTGCAGGAACAGAGACAATTTCTTAAGAATTAATTTTTCACCTATACCTCTTGCAAAGTAACAGAATTTTGCCTTATTATTCTATTTATATATGGGGAAAAACAATTAAAATGTAAGAACAACAAAAATGTTAAAAACCATGCAATCTTATTTCTCACTATAACTATTATGCTTTTTCCCCCCCACAGGCAAGTTTTTAGGCCTCTTATAAACAGCTGTATACCTAGAGAACATGTCAGTCAGCTTCAGACTCTGTAAAAGCTTCCTTTTGTCAGACTAAATTTTTTAATGGATGGTGGTCCCTGCCCTATCCCATCTCTCACACATACATATACATGCATTTTCCCTTCTTATGGAGTTCAGCAGAAGCCAGAAGTCAAACAGTTGGCAGAACATAACAATTGGAAAGTGATCAAGGGTGTGAACACATGAAGTTGTTAGCACAAAATAAAAAAGGAGGAGGGTTTTGCCACTGATCAGCTGTTTGATAGTAACTGCCCTTGTGGACTCATTAGCCTAAACTAGTCTTTCATTGCAGGCTAAATTACCATAGTATAGTTTTCATTTGCCATACACTAAGGCTAGGGACAGATGTTACACAAACCAGTTTAAGTGATCAGAAACTGGTTTAAACCTATAACAGAACAGAAGCTCAGTGCACATAAACCAGTTTCAAAATGGCTGAAACTGGTTTAAGATAGACCTGGTTAAATGTAGTATCAGACTTAACTGACTTGGGTCAAACTGGTTTATGAAACTTCTGTCCCAGACGCCTTCCTGGTTCAAGTTAAATCACAGTCTCCCACAGTCCCAGCATGCTTTTCTGGGCTGGGCTGGGCTGTCCTCTTCAGCGAGCAGGGCCTGTACCTCTGCTCTCTAGATGGAGCAGTGAGGGATGGCTGACAAGGGGATGGCAGGGTGCAAGCCCAGCTGGGGATGCAGCCTAGTCTGCAGAGGGGCAGGACTGCCCCCCACCCAGGCAAACCCTGGCTGGGGCCAGGGGCTGGGGGGGGAGGTTAAACACCCCTTCCCCTGCTCAAACTTACTGCTGGTTGCAACTGTGGACTACAAATCCCAAAGGCACCTGGAAACAGGAAGAGGAAGTGATGAACAGGCATCTGGGCTTTCTGTTTCCCACAGAAAAATGAAGGAAAACAGATTTTGCCTTTTAGAAGAGGAAAATGCAGATTTTTCATTTTAGCAGAGAAACCTGTGGATTTTGCCATTTTGCAATGAGCTCCCTGCAGGCTGGCAGAGAGCAGGAGGAAGGCAGTGGGACAAGGGGTGCTACATGCATAGACATCCACGTGGCTCCAGGCAGCCTGCACAGCAGCTCCAGCAGGTAAGTGCTGGCGAGAGGGGGATTGAGGCCCTGCAGAGCAGCTCCAACAGGTAAGTACAGGGCGAGAAGGGGATTGAGGCCCCAGTAGGGAGGGAGGGAGCTGGGCAGGACTGGGGCTGCTGCCCAGCTGGGTGGGGCAGATCTGTACCCAAATCTGTACCTGGGGAAGGCACAGGCTGCAGGCTGAAGCTCCTGCCCTGCTTTCCACCCCATGCCACGCCCCCCGCCCCATGACCAGGCACAGCAGTAAGTCAAGGAGCCATGTAGAAAACCTCCTGACTGCTTTTCACCCCCCTGCTAGCCCAGCAGTGCACCTGCTGCATGCGGGGCTGCAGCAAGGGCAGTGGCACAGGGCTGTGCCCCCTAAAGCAGCAGCAGGCACTGGAGGTGCATTGCCAGGGAAGTGGCAGGGGGGAGGAATCCCCATGCCGCACCACTGTCTCCAGCTGCACTGGGTCATGCCCACTGGCTCCAGAGGCCCCAGGTGAGGGAAGCAGGGTGAGAGCTCAAGTCTGGAGCTCGTGCCTGCCCCAGATACAGATCTGGGGGGCACGGGTCTCCTCTGCTCCCCAGGAATGCCTGTGGTAGTGGGGAGCAGGCCCTCCCCTTTCCCCTCCCATGGAGGTGCCACCTGTGACCTGAACCTACTCCTGACTGGGGCCCTGCATTTGCATGTTGTGGCCCCAAGTCCTACCCAGCTGGGCAGCAGCTTCAGCTTGCACCTGCCCCAGGTACAGATCTGGGGAGTGTGAGTCCCACCTGCTCCCTGGGAGTGCACACAGCAGCAGGGCGCCACCCTGCCCAAGCCAGCAGCAGGAGGGTGAGAGAGAGTGGAGGCAGGGGCTGCGGACCTGGGTTGGTACCCCTGGCAGCAGGAGGCCCCCTCCAGCAGGGCTGGGGGAATAGGAGCTGTGGATGGGGGCAAGGGGTACCAGTAAGGCTGTGGGTGGGGAGTGAGGGGCACCAGCAGGCTGTGGGGAGACCTTTAATTTTAATAATGGATTTGTGGGGGGTTAGCAGGGAACTTTTGATTTTTTTTTTTAAGCAAAGAATTCGTAATTTTTTTATCAGGGAAAACCAGGATCCCTGGTGATGGGCAACCCTGCAATGTCCTCCTGCTGTAATTCTGGGCTGGAAATCCCAGAGATCTCCGGGGCAGCAGGAAGAGGAAATGAACACACAGCCAGAGAACTGTATCTTAGTGCCCCCTGGCTTTTGGCCTGAGCCACTGTAGATACGTGGCTGCATTTCCTGAATGAAAGGTAGACATCTGTTCACTTCTGCTTCAATTTAATCTGTGCAGCTTAAACTATCCTGCAAAGACTGAATTGATTCAGCCTCAGGCTTTTTGACTTAGGCCAGGAGCAAACACATAGGCCGCTGCAGTGGAGTACCGTCCTCTCTTTGAACATGTGGATGGCCATACCCTCAGGACATTTTCCACCTGCTCTGTTGTACCCACTCTTTGATCTCAGTACTGCAATATTGCAGTAGCACATCTCTGGTGTTTCTTCTACCAGAAAAACTGCCATGATCAAAGAGTGCGAAAGGATCAGCTCCCTGAGAGTGGTCATTTTAGAGTGGTTCCCTAGCATTAAAGCTATATTATGCTGGGAGAAGAAATGAATACCGTCTAAGCGTTGTTACATCCTGAATTAACTATATTAACTCAAGAAAGGGACCTGGGCATCATTGTGAACTGCTCAAATAAGACACTAGTAGTTAAATAAGCAAATAAGATATTAGGACAGATGGTAATATGGAAGTAATTATGCCATTATATGAATTGATACTGTTGCCTTACCAAGAATAGCTTTGGGCAGTAGTGATCACCCTATTCCGCCCCCCTCCCCCCACAAAAAAGCAAACCTTCACTTCTCAGATGGAGAGACTGAAAACAAGTGCAATGTTGTAGTATCCAGTGCCATGTGTGTATGAGATGAAAATAAAATACTACATAGGGAAGCAATCTTACTGTATGGGAAACATACTTACAGTAGTCCTGATAATGTGGTATCTTAGTTTCATAATAGCTAGGATCAGGAGGGACCTGAACAGATCAACTAGCCTGACCCCCTGCTACAGGCACAAATGAATGCTGGGTTCACTAGACTCCAGACAGGTGATCGTCCAACCTCCTCTTGAATTTGCCCAAGATAGGGGCGAGGATCACATCCCTGGGAAGTTGGTTCCAGATTTTGGCCACCCTAACTGTAAAATACTGCCTTCTGATCTCTAACATTGCTTTCTGATCTCTAACCTAAACCTATTCTCCACCAGCTTATTACCATTGCTTCTCGTCACCCCAGGTGGTGCTGGGGAGAAAAGGGCTCTACCTATTTGCTGTTGATCTCCCCTGATGAGTTTGTAGGCAGCCACCAGGTCCCCCCTCAGCCTCCTCTTGCTGAGGCTGAACAGGTTCAGGTCCCTCAGTCTTCCCTTGTAGGGCCTGTCCTGGTGCCCTCTCACCAAGTGGGGGACCCTCCTCTGAACCCTCTCCAGGCTGGCCACATCCCTTTTGAAGTGTGGCGCCCAGTACTGGATGCAGTACTCCAGCTGTGGGCTGATCAAAGTCGCATAGAGGGGGAGTATCACCTCTCTGGACCGGCTTGAGATACATCTTTGGATGCATGACAAGGTATGGCTGCGGTCTGGCATTGGCAGCTCATGTTCATCTTGGAGTCAATAATGACTCCAAGATCCCGTTCTGCATCTGTGCTTTCAAGAGGGGAACTCCCCAGCCTATATGTGTGCTGTGGATTCCTTCTCCCAAGGTGCAGCACCCTGCATTTATCTACGTTGAAACTCATCCTGTTCTCATCTGCCCACTTTTATAGCCTGTCTAAATCTATTTTCAGCCTCTCTCTCCTTTCAAGTGTGTCCACCTTGCCCCACATCTTAGTGTCATCAGCAAACTTGGACAGCGTGCTTTCCACCCCCTTGTCCAAGTCGCTGATGAAGATGTTAAGCAGTGTGGGCCTGAGGGCTGAGCCCTGGGGTACCCCACTGCTCACATCTCACCAGGTTGAGTACAACCTGTCCACCACTACTCCCTGGGTGCGCCCCATCAGCCAATTTTTTACCCATCCAATTGTATAGGCATCAATGCCACAGTCGCTTAATTTATTGATGAGGATGGGGTAAGAGACAGTGTCAAAGGCCTTCTTAAAGTCTAGAAAGACTACATCCATGGCGACACAATCATCCAAGGATTTAGTTACTTGGTCATAAAAGGCAACCAGGTTAGTCAGGCAGAACCTGCCTTTGATGAACCCATGCTGATTGCCCCTGAGCATGATCTCCGCTGATGGCCCCTCACAGATGTGCTCCTTGATGATTCTCTCTAAGATCTTCATGAGCACCGAGGTGAGGCTTACAGGCCTATAGTTACTTGGGTCCTCCTTCCTCCGTTTCTTGAAAATTGGGACCACATTAGCCGGTTTCCAGGGCATCTGGACCTACAGATTTAAAAATGTCTAGCCCTTCCAGAAGATTCCTAACTACATCTGTAGTGACTGAAGGCCTGACAGAGCTATCCCCGAGGTTGTCCCTACCTCTGATAGGTGGGATGTCCTGGTCCCTGTTCAAGAAAACAGAGGCAAAGAAACTGTTAAAAATATCAGCTTTCTTGTTTGGCATAGTCACAAGATTACCGTTCGTGTCTTGCAGGGGCCCTACATTGCCTGGTGCCCTCTTCTTGCTCCCAATGTACTTGAAAAAGGACTTTTTGTTGTCCTTAATCCTGGATGCTAGCCTGAGTTCCATCTCTGCCTTGGCCTTCCTAATAGCCCTCATACACTCACGGGCCAAGGAGAAGTATTTCTCTTCAGTGATAGCTCCTCCATTCTACTCCTTTTTAGTCCTCAGGCATTGCTGAATGCCCTTGCTGAGCCAAGGGGTTTTCTGATCACACTTACCCCCCTTGCTTCTCTCAGGGACTGTTATCCTTTGGGCCTGGAGGATCACCCCCTTAAGGCACAACCATCCCTCATGGACTCCCATCTCTTCTACCTTCTGGGCCCTCAGTGCCTCCCCCACTAGTCTCCTAAGCTCATTGAAGTTGGCCCTTCTGAAGTCAAGGGTTTTAACCTTGGTGTAAGCCCTTGACACCCTGTGTTGGATAGTGAAATCCAGCAGGTGCTGATCGCTATTACCCAGGTGGTCAAGGACCTGCGGTCCCCTCACCAGGTCATCCCCCATGGCCAGGACCAGGTCCAGCGAAGCGTTACCCCTAGTGGGGTTGTGCGCTTGTGTATCTAATTATGATGATGTAGAAAAGTGGGCCTCAAGGGGGCCAGAAAAATGGCATGGAGCCAGTCTGTGCACTGGGATTGGGCCCTATGTGCTGGGATCAGGCTTTGGGACCCTGTATCACCTCTGATCAGCCTCATGTATAAGGATCAGACCCTGCACTGCCCTACCCTGTGCTCACTCTAGTGTGCAGGGTCACAGGCTTAAGACTAAAGTGAGTCCCAAGTTAGTCCACACATGGTTACTGAACAGTAAAGCATTTACACGTGCTTTACTATGCAGTAAGTACCCGGGTGTAAAATTTGCCACCTGCATCCTGCAGGTGGCAAATTTACACCCAAATTGGCGTCAGTCGGCATCATTACTGCACAGTATGGGCATACACATATAGACACACACTTGTACTGCACAGTAATTTTTGGTTACTGCGCAGTAACTCTGCATGTGTAGACATACCCACTGTAGACAGATGCATAATATTCAAGGCTGGCCTTAGAAGTAGTTAACCTAGGTAACCTGCCCAAGGAGATAACCTAGGATTTGCTGACAATGACATCGGCTCCATACACACTTTGAAATTGTCCAGAACAACTTGTCCAGTTTGTTTTCCTGAGAGGGGAAAAAAAAATCAATCACCTGTACAGTAGTTCAGGTACTTAGAAGCAAAGAACCTGCTATGTAGACTCTAGGCTGCCAAAGGTCCCTAGAGCATGCAACCCAGAGAACTTTGCACTTTTTTTTTTTTTAAGTGAAAGTAGGCAGGGATCATCAGGGTCAGGGAAGGTTCCATACACAGAAGAGTCTTCCACCCTTTCTCTGCACACAAGTGCTGCAATATATTCAGGCAGGGAACAAGTCAGAGGCATAATATGCCCCCTACCTGCTTTATCACTGGGATTTTGCAGCCCAAAGTACTCTGATGGAGTGTTATGCTCCTTGCTTGGCTGAAATTGATACATTCTCTCCCTCTCTCTGGTGGGATGGAGTGGAGAAGAGGAAGAGGGAAGGAGAGAACGGGGGGGATCATGGAGGTTGGCTGTGCATCTGCTGCCTGTTCGGAAGTTCTGTCTCTCAAGAGATATGCTCAGAGGAACCACTTCACTTGAGTTGCTTCTCAAAGTATTTTTCTCCCTAAGCATCTACTCTTTACTCTGGGAGAAAAATTCTGAACTTCTGTACTTTCATGGTTTCCCCAGAGGGAGCAGGGACTCTCTCCAGAGAAACCAAACATCTGGCCAAGCCCATAGATTATGTGTCATTCACGTACAATTCCAAAAGGTTTGGTTTGGTAATGCACTTTTCCTGCAGACTTTGTTGTCCTTTATGACTGCTTTCTTGAAAGCTCAAGATCACACTTAGTTCACAGTACAGAAACCCAAAGGGCCTAACCATAAAGTTTAACAGCTACTAGGTATTTCAGAACATTCAGCTTAAAAAATTACCAATTCTGTCTCCTACCAATATTCTAACCATTGGCTAGTGCCTGCTTTTTTCTCTCGATATATACATAATCACAAAGAGGTAAACATCAGTAGTACATTTTCAGTTTTGATGAGTCATATTCTAGGCTGAAAAAAGGTTTTTTGATTTGAACCACCACTCAAAGCAATATGGTCACTTTAAAAATAAAAACATGACATTTATATGGCTAGGACATTTTGTTCTTGTTTTGCTGCTGTTCTTTAAGACTGAATTCTGTCTTTAGGAATGCTCCTAAACCTCCCAGACTTGTGAGACTCTCCCAGCAACTTTAACAGCTGCTAAATGACTCCTGCCTGGCAGAGTTGGCCTATTTATTGTCTCTGTTATTCCTGCTGGTAAGTCATGCTGCATAGCAAACACTCTGCATTTTCCAGTGCTCAATTAATATTGTTCAGAGAGATGTTGATTAGTAAAAAAAAAAAAAATGTGTTTGCCATAATCTAAATTCTGTGGATATTGCACATTGTACTCTCCCTCTTTTGTTTTGTATCAGACAAATAATTAAGGAATGAAAATTGCAAAGCTAATTTAATGAACTGTTTTGTGTGCTACATGTAAAAAGAAAGAGAGAGAGGCACTCGCAAGGTTACAATCTAAAATGATCAGGATGTATATGCGATCTAATAATTCAGGAATGCAACATAGTGGTTCCTGTTGGAAGCATCACACTGAAAATAAACACAAAATGCTACACTTTAGATGGCTTATATTATAATTGAATTTGCATAAATCTTGTAGTCCATAATTTACAACTATAGTTCCTATGAAGCAGTACCATATACCATCAAACCAGAGGTTAGCAAGATCTTACTCTAAAGAGTCACTTCTGAATGACTGCAGTAGAACACTTCACACTGCGCTCCATCAAGACTCAGAATGTTTTCAAGATGGGGCATGTGTAGATAAAATGGTGGCTACTGCTGAGGAGGGGGTGAAT
The DNA here is from genome assembly GCF_001723915.1 of Gavialis gangeticus. Taxonomy (NCBI): domain Eukaryota; kingdom Metazoa; phylum Chordata; order Crocodylia; family Gavialidae; genus Gavialis; species Gavialis gangeticus. Next base: position 94,550,384 of record NW_017728992.1, on the reverse strand, counting down.
ACCCGAGGAATGAAGCTGCAGCTGACGCCGGCAGCAGGGAAGAACCCACTCGCTGGACCCGAGGAGCCTGGCAAGCGTGAGCAGATGCAGGCAGTGGAGAGTGGAG
>NW_017728992.1:94521282-94545278 GCF_001723915.1 Gavialis gangeticus | reverse complement strand
GCGGACCTGCCACTCCAACTGGCTCTGCGCTTCTGCTGCTGTGCCCCTCTCCACGGGGCTCCCAAATCATGGGGCCCTGGGTGGGCACCCTGATTTGCACCCCTCCTAGGAACAGCCCTGCCCACAGGCACCTAGCTTGGGCGGTCCCAGGGGGCACTGCAGCCATGGAGGGAAGCACCAGGCCCCTGCACAGCTCAGGCAGAGAGGCAGGCTCTGGGGGTGGGGGGGAGAAGGAGGGGAAGATCAGGCTCACTGCTTTTCTTGGGTGGAGCCTGCTCTCCCGGGCTGCTGCCAGGCTGCCTGCAGGGCTTCCTTCAGAGCCCCTGAGCTGCACGGAGCCTGGAGCTCCGTGGCTGTAGGGGCAGCAAACGAACTCCTCAAAGGAGTTTTAGTTGGCTGCACCCCAAGTCATTTAAGATGCATTATGCCACCAAATTTCCAGCGGCATCTGGAATTAATACACAGTACACTGCCGAGGTGTGCAAACACTGACACCATTAAAGTGGTGCAAAAGCATTTAGCTTGCTTTAAAGTGTTGTGCGCACACGCCTCTTATTTCATCTACACATGGCCATAATCAGCAATTCACCCTCTTCTCAAGCCTCCTCTGAAATGGAAAAACAACATTAAAAAAAAGAAAATGGAAAGGAAAATTTGTTATATATACAGTTCACATTTTTTAAAGTCTTCCCCAAGACCGTCTTCTGGTCCTGCATTCCTATAATTTACACATCAGCAGAACTCTTAATAGAGAATAACAGTGAGATTTAGCTAGGTTGTTAATCCTTGGAAATTGATTCCCAGCCACCCCTTTCCAACCAGTTCTGAAGATCAACATAAAACAACAATATGTATCCATTATTACAAGTATAACCTAAAACCTCACCAGCTGCTTGGGGAAACAGCTGTAATTTAGTTAGAGGAAAGGATAAAATGAAATGGGATCCCATAAATGGATTTCTTTTTAATTTATCAAAGCTTTTTGTCCGGCCATTCAATAGTAAAAATGTTTACTACTTTGTACTACTTCAAAATTATAAACTTGAAAGTTTTAACATACTTCATTTAAAGAGTAATTCAAGTTAACATACTATAATAAAATCGTGGGCTAATGGAGAAAAATCTAGTTATGTGTTAGCCCTGTATATTGAAGTTGGAAAGAACCACATTACCCTCCTGTGGAAAAACTTGTGTGGGAGGGAGGGAAGGCAGGCAGGCAGGCCAAAAAAACACCTCTTTGAGATTTTCTCCCTGGAAGTTTCTTCCCATTTATTTTTATCAAAGAGTGGCATTCAGTCCCCAAATGCCACCTATGGTTACTGCACTCCTTCCTCCCTGGAGAAAAATTATTTCCAGAAGAGGGATGTGGAGAAACCTGTTAAAAAGGTGAACATAGCAAATAAAACAAAACAAAAATAACAAAAAAGTGCTGTTTTGTTTGGGGGGGGGTAGGATTGTACTATGAAGCTCAGTCTGGAACAAACAGCACTACTGACAAGGCAGCCGCAATGAAAAATTTAAGAGTAGCCAGTTCGTTCTGCACTTCAGATTCCTTCAAATTATAACCCTTTCCTCAGAAACAGGCAGCAGCAGCAAAGAGCAAAGAAGCTAAGCCAACCATTTTTATTCTGGGCATATGATGGCAGTACTCAAGTCAGAGTGCAAGAAACTGGATAAGGAAAAATAACCTTCACAGTGTGGGTCTATGCAGCATCCCTGGTTGAAGTAATTCTATTGCAGGATATTTAAGGCTGCCTTATTAACATTAGAACCAATTTTTAAGGGGATTTCCATGTGCCTTGCATATTGTGCAGTTATGTACTTCAGTGGCAAATGCGCATGCTGCCTCCATTCTAATTTAGAAGCATTTTAATCTTCTGTTAATGCCTGTGGAAGATGAGCCCAATGCACATATATCTCTTGCTACTACTACATAGTTTTGAACTTCATTAAACTGAAAGGCGTTTCCCCCGAACTCTGCAGTTCACTGAAATTAATCTACATCTTTGAAATTTTTACCATCCAATCAACATGTTAACTCATTCCACTCATCTTTATAAATAGCATGGGTCTTTGTGCTGTCATTCAAATGTAATTTACACCAGGCATGGAGATTATAGACCTTGATTTTCTATGAAGCATCTTTGCCTCACAACATGCAAAATGACTCACTTCCATCAAGGCTACTTAGTAAAGTGACTTCTCTAATGTGTCAAAATGATTTGTTCTGCCTGGCATCCCCCTTTTCCAAAAGATTTTTTTTTCTATTATAATTTTGGCTATTGTTGAGTAAGTGATTCAGGCACACGTCCACATCTGCCAAAATGCTAGCTTTTCCAGATGAAGTCTTAAGACATTGGTAATCCCAATTTTTTGGATTTAAACTTCCTATGCAAATTTTTGCTTCAAAGATGTTATCTCAATTCAGAGGGCCCAGGTGATAAAATCTGTGTATTATGAGAGCACATCACTACAATACCAATATAAAAAAGAAGAGAAAAGATCTAGATGCTGTTCAGAATTTCTCGCTGCTATTACAGAGGAGCCCATCTGACATTTGACATTTCATGTCTTCCTTACAAGAATCCAAAATCTAGCAATATCTCTCTCCGTTTCAGTGACAGAGCACTGACCACAATATCAAAGGCCAAAAAAATTCAAAACATTGCATTGAATGACCCTGTCCTTGAAAAGCCAACTGAGGAAAGATGAGTGTGAGTCATTTGTTTCTTTGCTCAGGACATAAAAATCCATGTCCTGGGGCCTATCATGGTTATCAGGATATTCTAATGCACCTGCTTGGGAGCGGGGTAGGGGAAGAGCTGTATCAAGAAAGGATCTTCAACTGCACAATTTATTTTAAACCCAGCTCATGGTCAGACATACCTTTATGTAACCCAGGTGGCGGGCCAACATTTGTCACCTCAGGCCAAATATCAGGGATGGTGTGGTGAGAGTGGGGCAGGGCTTCCAGCCAGCACCCATTTACTTTCCAGCCAGCCCTGGCTCCCCGCAGAGCAGCCCGTGGTCCCAATAAGGTCTAACACTTAACTGATTTAACTATTTACACTTTATTTACAAAACAAGAATAATAGGAAAGGTTATTTACAAGTGAACTTAAATGGCAAAACGAACCAGAATGCATTAGTCAACCCTTGACTCAAGAACCACAGGTAGGAGAACTGGCAGCTTTCAGCCACTGCTGAGATGCTACAGCAAGGAAGCAGGGTGCTCGTTTCCAGCAGCTCCAACAGGCTTCCCAGTAAGCTTACACTGCAACAGTGTAAGCTGGTCTGCATCAATCAAATTGTATCAAACCCCAACCCTGCAAAGAGGCTGAAGGGCAACCCTTCGTGGCAACCAAAAAGACAAGCAACAGAGTAGGCTCCTGCAGCAATTGGCATGACCCAAGCACAAAGCTCAGGGACTCCATCCGATGACAATCAGCTGTAGAATAAGGGACAGGACTGAGTCCCCTCTGGGGCAGTCAGTGGCAGAGGGTCAGCAGCACAGGCAGCTCCCAGGGGTCACTGCTCTAAACCCCTGCTCCAGATGACTGGCCAGGCACCCCACATGCCTCGACATGCTTCGTGGCTTGCCAGTCCCGCTCCGGGCACTGGCCTACACCCCAAGCTCCTGGGGCTTGTCATCCTGGTGCTCTGCTGCTCCTTAAGATCCCAAAGCTTTGTCTACTGCTGTCCCACTTCCCACGGGAATGTCAGGGTTTTCCTCAACTCACCGGCCCAGGTCCCTGCTCCATATAAGGATGCCGCCTGCGCTCCTGGCTGCTGCTGCTTCTCCACAGTACAGCGAGGGGCTGACTGCCACCCCTAGCCTCCAGGATGCCTGGCACATCCAGTACACTACAATGGGGCCTTGGGGAACCAGCTCTCTGCCCCAAGCCCTGGCCGCTGCTCCCTCTCTGCTGCAGGGCTGGAGGCACGGCCGACCGCTGCTGCCTTCTTCTCCCAGGGCCTTCAAGGCTCTTCAGAGGGATCTCTCTGCTCCCTCTGCTGGGTCTGCTCACCCCAGCTCTTCTTAGGCCTCCTGCATCATTCCCCAGAGTCCCTGTCAGCAGCCCATACATGCCAGTTCGGCTGCTGCTTTTATCCCCTCCGGCAGTCCCTCCCTGCCTTGCAAACCAGGCAACCAGGGCTCAGGGTGGATGGCCCACAACCCCAGACATCTCCCTTCCATGTGAATAAGGGGATTGAAAACCCCTTCTTTCGACTGGCTTCTCCTTTTCCACAGGGAAGGGCTCCCCTGCTCCACCCTTGGGGTAGCTCAGAGTTCACCAGCACTGTTTCTAGCCCTGGGTAAGTATCTCAAGCCAATCAGGTGAGCCCACATCGGCAGTCTGTTACATTTATAAATTTCAGGACCTCAGGCCTGTGATAAGCCTCACCTGTAGTGACCCTCAAACAAAAGATCTTCATGGCAAGCTATCATTTGAACCCATTCTCCAGTTATATTTGCAACTTGGATCAGAGTGTGTGGGGGGGAGATAGAAAACCCTAAATAAACTGAAAGTACAAGAATGCCTGTAAGTACAAATGTTAGTCCCATACCTACCACTATGCATTATTACTCCTTTTTTTAAGGCTAAAAGTCATGCTAATACACAATACAAACAGGGATTTATCCAAGCAACAGGGGGAAATTCATGGATCCCAATGCTTTGCCTGCTGCTGTCCCACTTCCCTGGAGAAGGTAAGTGGTTTCCTCAACTCACCGGCCCAGCTCCCTGTTCTGGATAAGGATGCCACCTACACTCCTGGCCGCTGCTTCTTCTCCGCAGTGAAGTGGGGAGCTGACTGCCACCCCTACCCTCCAGGATGCCCGACCTCCAGCAAATTCTTACATTCAAACACCTCCTGAAATTTGAATGTAAGAATTTGTATGTGATATTCCACTGAGCAGGGGAGGACAGCTTGCCTGAAAAGTTTAAGAAGGTGGAGGAGTAACCTTAGAGGCCAGCAGCTCCAAGACCCTTCTCTATCCCATAGCCAAACACCAGAAGGAAGCTTCTGAACAAAATTTAATTGAGTATTCCATAAAATCAGTGTGCCTGAAAAGCCTGTTTGCTTTCATCTCAAAGTAAGCTCAGTTACTTTTTTCTCCATGTCTTTTTCAATATATTTATATCTATCCACAACCAGGAATCAGGCCTGCTGAAGGAAGCATGAGTGCTAGTGGTCTTCTCTGCACCAAATTGGCAGTCACACTAGTTTGTTCCTTTTTCGTTTTTAACCAAATTGGATTTCAGGTAAATAAGAGCTCTCAGCTATAAAGAAAAATATGGTAATGTTGCATGTGGAACAGCAGATCAGATTAACTCACTAATAAACAATTGCATTAATCATGTTTGTCTTGAAGATGGGCACTACATCCACCAAATGGAGACAAAAGAAAAACACATGCTGACTTCTAATGTACGAGGCCCAGATAAATTGTCAATTTGCTTTGAACCAAAGCAGCATGAAAAGTAATCAGCAAGTAGATACCGTGGGGGGGAGAGGGAAATTTTATGTATGTATAGGGTTGTTACTGCTATACTGTAAAAATGAACTGAAAATCTACCTGGCCAAATCTTTATTTGTTTTGAGTATCATTACCCCAGTGAACATTCTTCTATTATGATTATGAGACCTTTTTTTTTAGCCCTCGGAGAAATATGTATTGCACATATTTTTATATCAGGGATATTGGCTCTGTATTCATGAAAGGCTCGACAATCTGATTGACTATGCAGAGTGACTACAGACCATATTCAGATGTTGCAGAAACTTCATCAGCAAATGAACCAGAGATGGACTACATTTTTAAGAGCAATACCAATTCAGTACCAGGAAGTACAACCCTGGCTGTAGGCTAACTATTGGTGGAAATGAGAACCCTCCTCTGCTACGAGTAGTAGTGATACAGAGTTCTGGGTGCCCAAAAGCCCTGCTCCCCCATGTGATCTAAAGATGTGTGATGCAGTCTGTAAAGTGGACATGGGAGAGCTAGGAGATAGTGGCAAGTAGATGTCACCTCCAAAACAACCCTCTACTTCCAGGCTCTTATGAAACACTGCCCATTGGATAAAGATGACCTCTGGCCTCATTTCTCAGGGAAAAGGGAATCAATAGACAATGACCTCTTGAAGCAGGGAGGAGTATATGTGCTTTCAGCCTCTAACCCATAGTCTTTGGTATAAGAGGATCTGATTTTTTTTAATGAATATCCCCTCTACCTTTGTAATGGCAAAAAATGCTATGTGAACTTATTGAAGGAAAACAAAACAAAAGCTTTAAATTGTTGCATTTACTAAGGGACTATGTTTGTTTAGAAGATATTAGAAATTTATCCTCTTTTGCACAGGACTAGAGGCAAGTTTCAGGAAAAAAACAAAAAAGATGTTCCCATTCCTTGTGAAAATTTACCAGCTTTTCATCATATTGCAGGATAAATGTTGTTTGTAGACAGCTTGTCAAAGTACAGTCATGTTCCCCTTTTTCATATCTTACAACAAAACATCCAAATAAGTCATACTGATGATGCAGGGGGGAAAAAAGTTTGGTGTACATCAAAGGAATTTTTAAAAAGTTATTGCATATCAAAAATAAAAAGGCGTCTGAGTCATCACACACAAACTATTTTTATATTTACATCATCAAATGTGCCCACATACTATATAGAAATAATCTTCCAGCTATGGACTGAATATCCTTCAACTGTAATTAATTCTTACAGGGCCTTTCAGTTATTTAGAAATAAGTTTACTTTTGTCTCTCACAATCCTGACATTCTCTCAGATTTTTTACCATCTGCCACAAACAACAAAAATGCCAACATGAATCAAATGATATAAAAACTATTTTTATTTTTTGTAGTTTATGGTGTAGTTCTTGCACATTATTAGCAAGACCAAGCACACATAATGAAATGGACATGACATTATCAAGAGAACTCAGATGTGACAATGACAAGCCACCAGCATGCCCAAAACTGTTGTTTAACAATGAAAGATAGCAGATCTTCTAGCATGCCAATTAGGAAAAGAATTAATCTCACATTTCAAGTTCTTTTACTGTTCAGTGCTCCATGCCCCTGCCATAAATATAAGTCCTTGCAACTTACTTTCTAATGAAAAACACGTTTGGGAACCCAAACAGGTTGCCAGTATGTCGTTTAGTCTTCAGCAGTTGTTAGCACTCTCTCCCAATAGCTATATCATTAATGAAAAGCCTAATGACTTCCATTCTTTTTCGCAATTCAGCATGTCAGCAATATTTATGAGGAAGCCAGTTGTAGCTACAGAGATATTCCAAAGTTCACTATATTTCAAGCTGAGAGATACTGAAGATGGAACATCACTTCATCTGTTTCTTCAACAATCCCTTCCTTCTGTAAATAGATGTGCCATGTTTCTTGCAGTCTGAAGCTACAGAAATGTCTTTGGGCTTGTCAACAGATTTATTTTCCTCTGAATATCTACCAAATTGCCAGAAACACTTATTAACTGAGTGAACTGATACATTAGCAAGAAAATGTTATAGGCTCCACAGGGGTTTCCGCTATCTGCTTACAGTAAATTATTTAAATATGGAGCTCTGTGTACTTCTGCATTTAGCTGGCTTTGCTTATAAAAAGAGTCATTCAATGGACCAATAGTTGTACAAGCTTACAGGGGTTTACCACTGAGATAAAAGATGCTTTGACTGGGGTTCCCTAAGTGATGTACTACCCGCCGGATGTGGAGCTCCTCAACTGGTCTGCCACGACTTGATGTTATTATGTAAAAAGAGGGGGTTCAGTGGAGATCTTCTTCCCGGGGGGCGCTCCATGGGGGGAACGGCAGTACTCACAGTTCAGGTGCGATGTTCCTCGGGGCTCCGTCTCCCCTAGACTCCATCCACTCGCCAACTGGATGGGCGTCAGAAAGATGGTAATTCAGTCATGCTGGCTCGACTGCAGCTTGCTTCGAGGAGAACCCCACATCTGAATGGGCTTTGTTGGTACTTATACAGCTCCCCCTTTTCTAGAGACTGGCGAGCCATAGGCACGTCAGCTGACACCTATTCTCAGTGCCTCTGAGTAGGGCATTTTGCCCCTCCACCTTCTCTCTCTCTTTCTTTTTTTTTTAAAGAAATAGACCCCTGGACTGGAAAAGGGTGTGGAGTTGCCTCCTTTCCCCCAGTCTCCCACAGGGGGCTCAAACAGCTTCCTGATTCTGCTTGCCCCCATTGCACCAGCTGTGTCACTCCTCTCCTTTGCAGAAGCCTCAGCGCGCCCTGGTGTGCTCTACACCAGCGCACTCCTATCTCACCTTCCCTTCCTCCCAGGTTTCTGTGGGGCTTTTAAGTCTTCCCGCAGTGGCTGGAATGGCCGCCATGATTGGCTCAGCTGTTGCCTGCCCAGAAAACAGCTGATTAAACAGCCAGCGAAATGCCGGCTCGCGCGGCTGCGGCTCCAGCTCCAGCTGCCCAGCAGGAGGTAAGTTTCCCCCACAGGGGTGCTGTGTGTGGGGTTTGGGTCCCTCGGGGACTATCCTCTCCCCTTCGGGAGCCTGTGAGGGCATCTCGCTGCCACAACCACCAAACGATCATATGGATTATATAATGCCTACTCAACACAAACATGAGTCTCATTTTATTATATATCTCCTTTTCACTTTCTCAAACACGTAATTTGTTTCCTCTCATGACTTCACTAGAAACTGGTAGTTGAATAGTTTAGGCCCCTGCTGTGCAAACCCATGGACATGCTGAGCATTATTTAGGAATATACCCATTGACTTCATGATATTAGTCACATGGGGAAAGGTAAGCACATGCTTAAACATTTACAGGACTGTCATCTTTAATTTCTGCTTCCAGTTTCATCACTTATCTACTGTATTGACTATAAACTCACCAGTAAATATACAGGTTGAATCCGTCTGTTTTTGGCCTACCTCATGTACCTAAGCATTAAAATTATGAATAGAAATTCTGAAAATTGAGTCACATTTAGTAAGATTAGTGTTCTGTGGAACTACCATAGGAATATCAGTAGAACTCCTACAGAAAATAAGTGTATATTTCCCATTGGCCCCCCTGTTATCTATGTAAGGGTGTAGAGGGAAGGAGAGGCACATATACACTTTTATAAGTACCTTTGTTATCAGTCTCAGAGCCTCAAGTGGCCATGCAGAAATACTGTGCATTTCACATTTTGTGACATTGTGACTGGTACATGAGATTATAGAAAATATTAAAGCAGCCTTCTTCTGGGCCCTTCATCTCCTCAACCTTAATCATTTCCTTCTCAAGATGCACATCACATCACATTCTTGGTCCCCAAGAAATGATAAAAAAGTATTTCCCCTTCCATAATCCTCCAACCCCTCCCCCCCAAATAAACCCCCCAAAACCCAGAACCAAAAAAAAAAAAACCCTGACCACTGTTTCTTAGGTGAACAATCCTTCCTTCAAACTGCCCACAAGGCACTTTGCTATGAATCAAGTAGCAGTGGCACAGAAACTGCCCTGCTCCCCCTCCAAGCCACATCATAAGAGAGTGATGGCTGGAGTAATTTTTATTTTTTGTGAAGTCTTCCAACCAGGTAAGAATTCAACTCTGCACCTCAGCACCCTTCCCCTGTGATCAATGGCTCCTCCTCTCCTATTTCCACTCCTGCCCCACCCTCCTGCTAGCTGCTGCCACTGTTCCTGACTGCTGTGGGGGAGCTCCAGAGTTGCTCCTGTCCCTCTCCAGCTGGGTTGTGGGAAAAGCCAGGCTCAGCATGGGGCAGTGGTAGCAATAAATGGGTTACTTCTCCCTACCCAATCCCCCCTCCAGGTGATCTCTGCTAGCTCAGAAGCAAAAGCAGGGAGGAACCCTCCTGCTGCTGCTGCCATCCCTCACTCCCCCTACTGCTTGGCTGCAATGGAGCAAGAGAGATCTTACCACCTCTGGGACAGCCAGGGGCAGTGGCAGTGGTGGACAGAGGAGGGGGAAAATCAGAAGGGAGGGGAAGGGATGTGCTCCTGAGCAGGGAAGGGAAAAGAGGGGAAGCTGAGAGAGTCCAGAGAGAGTAGATGGAGAGTGAGATTCTGAACCTGAAGTCACCAGCTGCTGTTTCTGCAGTCTGGTCTGCTCATCCTGATTGTGGGGGCAGGCAGAGGGGGAAGGATCCTTTAAAAGAGAAGGTGCGAATGCAGGACCAGAAGGGAGAGGGAGCCTGGCAGTGGCAGATCCATCCCATTGGCCGGCCAGAGCTTGAGAGGGGATCAATGGAGGACCCAGGAGCACACAGTCCTGAACAACCAAGCTGGGGTTTTAGGATGTAACAGGCTGATCCCTGCAGGGACCGTCCACCAGGACCCCATGAGTCTTGTGTGGGGTGCAAGGGAAGGCAACAGTCCAGGACACCTTAGGCATTTGTGAGAGGTTGGGTTGGCCTGAAGAGAATGGGTGTCACACAGGAAAGCTGTGTGATCAAGGGGTTGGGAAGCATGGTGGCTCTTCTGTTGCCTTGTTTGTGTTTGCCTTTGACTTAAGGTTTGTACCAGGGCAAGACAGCACTATGTGAAGGTATCTAGAGCCAGAGTCAGCTACCAAATGAGGGAGAGGGCATGGCATCCTCTACCAGCTGCTGTCTGCAAACTCAGTTGAAGACCAGGTTGTGTGTGCTAAGCCTAGCAGACCCCAAGCTGTGCTCCCCTGCTGACCGCTGGAGAGATTGCAAAAGGTATTTTATTGTCACTGAGCATTGTGGTACTGTCATTAATGTATCTGAAGTGCTGTGCTATCAGTGTGAAGTATAGTATGTTGTGATCAAATTGGTGAATGTTGGGCTGTTTATTGTTAGTTGTTAACCAGTATTATGTGATTAGCCATGCATCTTTCCTTATATGTTTTTCATAAAGTTAAGTGCCTATAATTTGTGTGTGTGTGTGTATTTGTATTAAAGTTTGTGTATATATTGGTTTGAATCATGTCTTTCACTGGAGGAGGGAACCTCAAGGTACTCTGCTGCTCGGCTGCTATCATTTTTTTGATGGACTGGGAAAAACAGTGAGGCCATTGACACTCCAGAGATCCAAAATTGGCAGAAGGCTGCTCCTAGTGTGGCAGACCACAGTTACAAACAGAAGCCTGCTTAGTTTATAGGATAATGGTAAAGAAGAGCTAGAAAGCAGTCTGTGGACCTTATCTAGTCCAGCCCCTGCTCAAGGCAAGATTATCCTTGACTAAACCACCTGAGTCAAGAATATCCCATAGGTATATTCCTAACCTGCTCTTGAAAATATCCAGGAAATGAAGATTCCACAACTGCTCTAGGTAGCTTGCTCCAATGCCTTACTGCCCTCATAGTGAGGAAGTTCTTTCTAATATCCAACCTAGATTCTCTGTGATGAAGTTTTAAGCCATTGCTCCTAGACCTAGGCAATAGCTCCAAGTGCAACTAAATAATAATAGCAACCATAACCAGAATGAGTCTCCCTTCAGTTTCTCAGAAAAACAGCATAGGACTAAAAGAAGCAATTGTAATCAGAAACTGTGTCATTGCTGAAGAAGAGTAGCACCTGAAAAGTTCAGAGAGCTAATACAGGAGAAGCATTATCCATAATGATTCCTCATGCTAGTATCCACAATACTATAAATCAACAGACTCTCCTGAGTCTTAGGAAAGAATTTATAATAGAACAGTTGTGCAAAGTGACAACAGTTCTAAATGGCCATTAACACAGAGTGGTACTTTACAAGTACAAGCTGATTTTATATAGTACTTTGAGTGAGCCAATCAGTCTTTTCTGGACCTCAGCCTTAAGACACCATTTCCTGGGGAAATCGTAGAGCTGTTAAAATGGATATTTACTATCCCATGGCATTTGTTCACTTATAGGGGTTGTAGCATTCCCTTAGGAAACCTCTTAAATACTAACATAATCACTAATCATTTAATGATGCGTGGTGTAACTGATGCTTGGTAATGGACAATCTAAGGTCTAGGTTAGAAAAATCTGATAAGAGACAGCCATAACTGCATTCAGTCAATGAATCTACAAACGCTCACCAACTCTAATGTAAGTTGTAATCCATGTGTAAAGTAATACACATGGATTCCTATCCATGTGTATTACTGTACCAAAGAGGCTTATGACTCAAAAAAAAAGATCAGTTTAATCCTGTGTGTTCAAGGAATGGACATTGTGCTACAGAATAGTTCTGTTTAACAAATGAAACTGTAAATCTGTGCTTTTTAGCATAGTGTTAGCATGTTTAGCATGAGTGTTCAAGCACACATTTTTTCCTGATTATGGTAACGTTTCAGACAATCTTTGGAGGTTTAGTGTAACCCCCTAAACACTACTTATGTATGATTTATATGATCATAATGAACATAATTTTTTCCTTATCTGTTTTGGTACCAGTATATATTGCCAACTAGCCAAAAGATCTTACAGGAATATGCAAAGCTGGGAAACTGAAGCTTATGAAGTATGCCTATGTGGGCTAGAAGCAAGCAGAAGAAGAATAAAAGAGCAGGACATCTGACTGGTATTCATGTCGATTCAATTGGGTATACAGCTTGCCAAATAGGGGATTGATATCCAATCATTTTCCATAGACCAAAGCAGATATTGTACATATGAAACACATGCAAATATGAAATAATTGTGCAATTGACATCTTTCTAGCTATGTGCACTTACCAATCACAAGAAAGGAATCATTATGAAAAAGTGGTTAAAGCGCTCAGTATTTCCCCATGAGAGCAAGTGTTGAATGATTTTAAATATAAGTTATATGTAAAAGGGAAGAGGGAGAGGGAGAATGCTCCTAAGAGATGGTTCTAATGTAGCCAGCTGATATTGATTCAAACACAGCCTCTAAAAAACAAACCTATTCTTAGAGACCTGTACTTAGGCAGAAGAATTCAAAACAGTGCATAGGGAAGCGCATAGTTCGATGCTTGAAGTTGGATGTTTGGAGGAATAAGATCTCAAAAACTGATAAATAAAGGGGACAACGTATAAGGAAAGTCAGAGAGTCATACAGAAGTAGGGCTGGAAGGGACATCCAGGTCATCTAGTCCAATCATTTGTCTGAGGCAAGATCATCCTTATCTAAAACATCCCATACAATCATAATCTAAATTCTACATAAGACTACCCTCAACCCTGACAACATAGACCTAACATGCTAGCCTGCCACAGGTAAAGCAGGGAAAGCACAGCAACCAATGTTCTGCTTCTTTAAAATGTTACCGAGTAATCAAGAGTGCCACAACTCAGTAATATCATAGGGTAATGGCAATGGCTGGCTGGGATTTGTAATGTTTAATACAGTACTTTACAAGTTCAGGCTGTAGGAGCTTGTGGGGGAGCAAAGTATAAAATCCTGCAAGTTAAATTTGCATATAGCCCTACAGTTTTGAGATCTCTCAAATTTTTACTTAAGTGTTAATTTTAGAAGAAGAAGCTATTTTTAAAAACACAACATGATTTCTGATCTCATAGTGAATTTCTGAAGGGATGGAAAGAAGTTCATATGTGACACTATGTCTGCACAGCTCTCCTCACCATTACCCACATATTGAGATATCCTCTACTTTCAAGGAAATTTCAATTTTGGAGATGGTAAAATAGAGACAAAGCATGTTTTGGGAATTTCTTGATCTTCAAAAGTGCAATGTGAAGGATGAGTTCAGGTGATATTGTAGTGATGATGGTCCAGGAAAAATGGAGGAAGCAAGCATTTTTGTGGGTGATAGCTTTATTGGACCAACTATATAGTTGGGAGGGATATAGATACACCTTCAAGTATCAGGTTCCCTACTTCAGACATTGGTACCCAAAAATGTATCTGTATCCCTTCCAACTATATAGTTGGTCCAATAAAGCTATCACCCACAAAAATCCTTGCCTCTTGCAAAATGAAGGACAATGTTTAAATAGTCATAAGGGAACTTAGTGAAGGGAGCAGAGGGAATTTTCTTTTCTGCAGAAGGTATTTCTTTTGAGAAAAATCATAATATTTACATAGCTGGTGGAGCTGGTTCCCAGACACTTAAATGTATTTTCCCTGCCACCATAAAAAAATTGATTCTCTCAGTCATTTAAAAAGTTAAAACTATTCTGAAGCAATAGGGGAAAAATCCATATTTTGGATTAGGGCATTGCCTCTTTTCTAGCCAATGAAAGGAATCAATTCATAAATCATTTCATATTACAACGGCATCTGTAGGCAATGCAGGATCAATGAACTGCATGTCTTGCTTGAGATATCCAAAATTACATATCATGCTCAGTTTACTTTGTTTTCTGATGCTGAAACCATAAACCTCAGCTGCTGAATTCCCTTTCTGTTTCTCTTTCTCTGGCATGACAAATCACTATGCTAAAAAGAAAGAGATGAAAGTTAAGGACAAGCAGAAAAAAAGAGGTGATGAAGATACACATCCAGAACCAAGAAGAAGATAAACAGTTGGGAGGGAGATGGTATATACTGAACCCTGCTGGCAAACATGGGGACCATCTTGTATCCAGGCCAGAACTCCTATTCTGTGGAACTATTCTGTACCCCAATAGTTGTACACTGCATGCTCAAGCCATTGTCTAAGAATGTCTTCTCACTGCACAAGTACAACTCTCACAGAAAAGTTATGAAGGACAGAGACATAAGCCCACCACTAGAAGCACATTTCTCACAGAACCACTACTCCTTCTCTGACCCACTACCTTAAGTTCAAGATAAATCTATTTAACACCTTTCAAAAGGAATTTGGAAACAAAAGTTCATAAGTTGGCTGGACACTAAGAAAAAAGGAATAAACACTAATATTGGATTTATGACCCATTATAATTTATGCAACACCTGAATACTTTCCACGCAAGAAAAGTATTCTGAAACTGACCCTCTCACCCTACCAATGACCTTTTAGATAGACCTTCATCTTCATAGTACTCAGCTTCTTTTCTTTGGCTGTGTTTCTGCTACATCAGAGAATTTCTCTCAGCCCTTCCTCTATGCTGTGCTTAACTTGCTGTACCTAACTTCTTATAATCAGACACCTAAGGAAGAATGTCTTACTTTATATGAGTGGTTACCAACCAGTGGATCTTGATCCACCGATAGATCTCAGAGCCTCTTGGAATTGATCCGAGGCTGGGGTGGGTGGCTGAGTGCCTGCATGCATGCATGCATGCACGAGCCCCAGCCTAGCAGCTCAGTCTGTGGCAGAGGAAAGGGGTGGGGGCTAGATCGATGCCCCCACAGTGAAGGACAGTGCTGCAGAGGCAGGAGCAGAGGTAAGTTGAGTGAAGCCCTGGCTGGGTGGGACTTACTTGCTGGGGAGGCTGTGAAGAGGAGCTGGCTATAAATCAAATACTTACAGCAGGAAACGAGACTAAGCAGCAATGAGTGAAGACAGAGGGACAGCGCTGCTTCCAGAGCAGCTGTTTCATGAACATAGAGCAGCCCCGGGAGGGGAGGGGTGGCATGCCAAGGGAGCCAGGAGCAGAGGACAGCTCCATGGAAGGAAGCTTGAGAAGGCTGCTCGGGAAAGGAGAGCCTCTAGGACTAGTTCTTAGCATGGGAGAGAGCTCAACCGGATCCTGTTGAGCTGGGAAGAGTTGGGTTTATTGTTTTCTTTTATCATTTGTGAATATTGAGTGAAGCCAATCAGGCTCTAGAGGGTTTGGTGGGAACTTAAAAAAAATAGGTGTGCACAAAGGAATTTTGATGAGACAAGATCTCACCCAGAGATAGGGTGATCTTTTAAGATAAAAACAGAAACAAAAAAAAAGAAAGGTTCCTTGTTTAGTTTGAACTGTTAAGTTAAAAATTATCCTAAACCATATATTACTTAAAAGTAGAGTCAGCCACATATTTCCAAAGTTTAAATTACAATTTACTGGAATGGAGTAAAATAACTGCAGTCTGGCTAACTGTGGGTTAGTAATAGATGTGATAATAATAATAATAATACAAAAATAAAGAAAACTGTTTAACCCAAATAAGACTGTAATTCAATCAATGACCTAAATTTTGGGGTTGTCTGGAAGAAAGCCAAGAAAGGTTGTAGCTCAAGTAAATCCACACATGGATTGCTGGTGTTCAACTGCAGTAGAGAATAAATAACACCTCCCAACTAATAACATTAAAAATAAAAGAAATAATACTGAAGATGTGGCAGGTAAGAGTTGAAATATACTGCAAAGGGCCCAAGATTGTAAAAATCACTGAAAGAAGGGTAAGACCCTTAAGCATAAGCAGTACCACCACAGAGGCGCTCCCACAAATATTTTTTTCTCCCTCTGCCTCAATCTGTCCCCCCTTCCCTCCCCACAGACTTACCTGCTGGGCGGGAGGAGGGGGAGAGGGGGGCAGCAGTGCATGGTAGCTCTTGGGTTGCTTTTAAATGCCAAAGGTGATCTTCCACTTACAAAGGTTGGAGACCACTGCTTTAGATATTCAGAAGTTAGACATTCAGAAATTTGTCTAACTTTATCCCAAGTACATAGTTGGTCCAATAAGAGATATCAATCTAAGAAATCCTTGCCTCTTGCATAATTTTTGGGCCATCATGGCTACATCAGTCTGACACTACCTTGCCACTGTACATCTCTGTGCCAATGCAGCTACCATATGTAGGGCTCACCTATATTATAGTACGGGACTGGAATTTTGTAAGCGTGGGCTAATGTAGGCTCCACGACCAACTACATGTCTCAGACTACATAAACATGTAGCTACCAGGCATGGGAATTTATATTCTCTTCCAACTGTACAAAGCTATGTAAATAGCTATAATTTTTAACATTCATTAATGAAAGTTTTAAATCTGTTCTCCCACTGCAGTGCCATCCTATACAGGCACAGGACAAGAGGCTTCTTCATATTTCGTTACTGCAAAGCAATTATTTCACTATTTTGTCTTCAGAACTAGTCTCCTTTGTCTGTTTTCCCATCAGTGCCTTGCAATAATTATTCCTCAAAAGTTCACATGGAAGTTAATTAGCCAGTGTTGATCCTTGTCATGCTAAAATTCTGCAGACTTCCTGCTTAGAGAGTAAAGCAATTGTGTTCTTAAAAGTTTTCTTGTAAATACTTCTGTAATGATTATTTTACAGCTGCACTTACTCTTAGCAAATATATTCCTTGCTAATTTTAACTATCCCAGGTCAGGAACCAGGAAGAAATTCACTTAGAAAATAAATCAAAACAGCATTTACTATGTTTAAGTTTCTGATTGTTCCAGTATTGCCAACCAAAGCATTCCAAAATATGATTATGGGGGAAAAGGTGACTCATGAGAGTATTTTAAAAATAATACAAAAATTTAAAAAAAATAATTGATTTTAGAGCCTTTTTTATTTGCCTTCTGAAGTGAGTGCACCTGAAAGACTCAAAATAATCAGATTTTCAAACTTTTCTCAAATATAAGACTGTACATGTCATCAGGCTACACTGCCATAAATATTACAATGACAGTCTTCAGAGAATATATAGTTATTCATTTCTTAATAGTAACTTGAAAAAATATACAATTTTTAATAGAATCTTGTAATAGTAATTCAGCTGCTGAACAGAAACAACAAGACAGAATTAATTTTGGATTCAATCAAATTTAAATGTTTTTCCTGATAAAATAAAAACCAATATGTCATTTTATTTGACCCAAAACACTTAGTTTCAGGCACTCATCAGAAAAGCAAAGCAAAATATATGGTTAGTATCAAAAGAGCAGGTAGCTGCAAAGGTCTCTTTTGATTCAATAGCTCTCACTAAGGATCCACTCAGGTGGATCTGGCTTGGATGTGCAGTAGCACTGCATGGTCCCCCCCCCCAAATCCTGCTGTACCCAAAGTTTAAAAACAAACTGCCTGGCAGCAGCATTTCTAGTCAGGCAGCAATGAGGGAGTCACTTGACTTCATGGCTTGTTATAATCTGGATTCCTTTTAAACTCCTCGTTCAACGGGTGTCAATGGCCCTCTCACCTTTTTTAATAGTCTTAATGTTCCACGAATCAAGCTGTCCTTTGTTCCGCAATTCTGCTCTCTACTGCTGTTCCTGGTAATGTAGCTCCTATCTCATAGCCCTGAAGACTGTTTTTAACTCTAGCTAAAAACATTAATTCAGGAGTGGAAACATTAACTCGGGTACGGAAATAACTTTCAGTGAAGCATTGGATGTACTATCAAGATGCTCAAGAAGGCTTGATTTTGTTTGACAAGTTTAAGAAATGTCAGAATTTGTTTTATAAATCTAATTCTGGCTACAGGACTAAAGAAACAACCATCTTTTGATTGCTTTTGCCTAATTTGTGGTGTGTTTTATACATAATAGAAGATAAAGCAAATTAATGCACATTCCAGTAGTTATATTTGTTTTTGTTTCTATCTTAAACTGCATAATACAGCCCTAGGCCCCTAGCATATTAGCAAAGCTTCTAGTTTATTTTTACCTGGAGAAAAAGGTGTTATGTTATATGCAATGAAACACCACACTATCTGCACCCCCCTTTTCAAAATCCTAGATCTGCCCGCACCTTTGCCTGAGAGAATTTCAACCTAGTATCTCGCCCTCCTACCAAGGAAGCGTCCTATAAGGTAGTCTTAATGGGACTCTCTGAATCTCTTCTCTTGGAACTGGTCCATTTCAGTACAGCGGGAAAGAATGATTCCTCAGCCTTAGTTTTTTTGTTTAGGGCACTCACCTGGGAGTTGAGATTTTTATATTCTAGTCATTGCTCTAGTAAATAAGAACTACTACTATGAATATCTGTGAATCTAGTCTCTCTCCCCCTTGACAAAAATTCCCAAACCATAACATTATCTAATGAATTTGACTCCAGTTTACAGATGGTTTTGAACACCATTTTTAAAGCAAATTACTATTTGTAGGTGAACTCCCCCCCCCCACCAGCTTTACAGATTAAACAATCCATTTTTTTAAAAAAAAGAGAGACCTAAGATAGCCATGGATGCCAACAAGTTTCTTTCATTTTGGAAATCATTACTTCTTCCAACTTTGTTATACACATTGCATACCTTCAACAGAAAGAGTAGTAGCACAGATAAAAGTTTCCTTATTCCCCAAACCTGTCACCAAAGTTACACCTTATTGACTTAAGTTACCTCAGATCAGTGTCTGCTCCATAAGAGGACTCCCCTTTCCATGTAGGTTTTGATCCATGTGAGCTAAGTCTGTACAGCCCAGTTGACCTTCATGTGGATCCTAGATCTTATTTCCATGGGTCAGAGAAAAGAATGGGAACTTAATATTAGCGCTGCTAAACACTGACAGTGTGTGCTTATACTATCTAACACCTAGTGAAATTCATAGGATCACAATGGCCTTAATAAACCAGACGTTCCCTATAAACCTCACAAAAGCTCTAAACTTGTTTCTACCAAAGATGTAGTCATTGTCTTGAAATCTTACTTAACTTATACTCATCTTGTGACTAAAACATTTATGTTTTTTCTTTCTACCTTCCTTCCCAGTCAAACTAATGACCTTAACTCTTTTATGCAGAGTGACAGGTAGACGATGGTTGCAGGACAATGGAAATCCCATACATTTGAATTTTGGTTTTTCAATTCCATGTTAACTCTGCTTCATATATTTTTTCTTTTTTGAAATCCTGCATGGACTTGAAGCATGAACAGATCTGACAGGGGATTTCAAACACTGACCTCATTTCTATACATATTTCTTCCCAAAAGAGCCATCATCACTATGTCTTAGCAAAAGAAAGATGCTTTTCTCTTGCTTCAGTATAGACATGTATAATGTAGAAAAGATAAAGGACTCAGGAAAACCTGAGCTTCTAATATTGCCAGCAAGTTTTATCTTTTCAACAAGAGCAAGCACTGTACAGATATCAGCCATCTTGGAAAATCAGTTCATCCTACACTTTGTAGTACAACCCCAGGGACAGAGGCTGTGCGCAGTGGATATAGCACGTAAGATAGCATTAATCTTTAAGCAGAGTGAAGTTTTAACCAAGAAACTGTTCATTTAAGATTTAATGTATTAAGCATAACTTTTAAAAAGTTTCTAGATGCAACTGAGCAGTCCTTGAGCAGAGGTTTGTTTTTTTTTTAACCAGAAGTAAGATTTGGGAAAAAGGAACCATATTGAACTAGGCCAGAGGTGTGAAGCAAAATCTTCTTGCTGTCAGTTACATGGCTAAGCATGTAGTAAGAGGCTAATGCAGTAGTTTTAATATTCACTGAGTGAAAATACCAGCATTAATCACCTGGGGATTAGAGGTAGTAACTAAATGCAGTGGGAGGTTTTTGAGGTTTTTGTTTTTCTTTTTACACAATACTTAAGTCTTAGTTAAGATCAGAATGAAACATTACAGTCTAAATGTTTTCACAGTCCATGCCTCTAAAACCCACCTCTCAACAAGCACAGTGTGCAATAACAAACACTAACAGGTAGAATCAACAACCACAATAGGACAAATACTTAGAAAGAGAATGGATCACTGACAAAGCCAATCTGAGAGTCAGCCTCTGATGGATTTACACCTAGACTATATGTGCTAAGGTGCACTTAGATCTGAAGCATAGGACAGACACTTCCCCAAAGCTATAATTGTATCCAGGCAGTGAATCCAAGATCCTCACCTAATTACCACCTAAGCTATTGTAAAGAATCCACATTATCTTGCAAAAGAGGATTACTTTATACTTAGTAAAGTCTAGTAAATCTCATGTCCAAAGTACTGGACATCATAATAACAGAGAAGCTATGCTAACAGTATTTGGAGCAATTTTTTCTCATTCATACATTTTAATTCCAAAATACTACTGGTTGATGCTAATAGGAAATACTTTAAATAAGCCTTAAACTCATGATGCATGCTAACTTTTTTTTTCATAAAAGTTGTTTTTTAATCCCCAGCTCCTAGAATCACATTATTGTATGACACTCTTTTCTTTCAGTCTTTATTTTAGAAACAAAATTTACTTTTTATTGCAAGGAAGATATTACCATTCATGAATATTTATGATTTGATAACACATTTACATAATACTTAGTAAAATATTTGACTAAGTAAGATTTTAGCCTAATTAAAGGGGGGGAGGGGAAAATCACTGTTTAAAAATAGTTTATCTTAAACATGCTAATACTTAATGTAGAGTTAGGGTTTTCATTAAATAGAAGACATAACATCATTTACTAAAAAAATGCTCATGTAACCAGTTTTTAGGATAATATTTAATGGAGTTGGTTTTGCTCACAATAACCTTTAGGGAAAATAAAGAGTTATGGCATGGGGTCCCCAGGGATGACCGTGATGACTCTACGGCTCCATGACCGTGTATGCTCCACCCTGCGGGCACCTTCTACTATCACCTGCCACGTCTTGTTGGTTGAAATTATACATTGGGAGGCTGCCACAAGTATGTGTTGTCATGGTCCCGCTGAACCCCACTAGATCCTGCTGATCTTGGATCCCTGGCTGGGTCTCACTCAAAGAGACACCCTAAGCCTTATGGGATAGAGATGTGGCTCCAAAACTGCCCCTTTACCGTGCCCCATGCCTCACAAATGTTACTTAAATGTTGTCCCTTTTTGATGAGGCCACCATCTAGCTCAGCCTCCTGTCATCACTGGGCTCCCTTCACCCCCTGTAGCAGTGCCCTCTGGTGCTGAGCTCCCTTCACATCTTGTAGCAGTGCCCTCTGGCACTGGGCTCCCTTCACCCCCTGTAGCGGTGCCCTCTGGCCCTGGGGTCCCTTCACCCCCTGTAGCAGTGCCCTCTAGTGCTGGGCTCCCTGGAGACCTAATGCTGTGCCCTCACTGATGCTAGGCTCACTGCGGCCCTGTCATTGTGCCCTCACTGGCACTGGGCTTGCTTCATCCCTAATCAGGCCTCCTCTTCCCCAAAAAGCCTCATCCCAGTCCACCAGATTCAAATAACAATGTAAATACAATCTCCTGGGCTATAACATAACAGCAATAACACTGGAGGTTACACACTGTCCCTTTAAGGAGGCAAACTTTCCCCTCAGTTATGTGTGCCTCCTAGTCCCAGATACTTTAGGAGCTCCTAGAGCCCATTAGTCTTACCAGCATCAGAATAGGTAAGCAAGCATCTCTGCATAGTTTTTCTGCAAGAGGTCACTCCCCATGGCTGCTGACAGAGAACTAACTCCCTGCCAGCCTCAGCCCTAGGGCTTATATGTGCCCAGGGCCCTGTAAACCACTAGTAAAATGGTGACCAGGTGCAGGTGCCAGTTAATACCCTGATTAGCCTACTGCCAAGGCAACCTGCAACCATGGAGCCCTGCCTAGCTCTCAGGGCTCCCTAGCTAAGCTGCCTCTGCTCTTGAAGGAGCAGGCACAACTTAGTGCCCTGCGACACAAAGTTTCATACATGTATTCAAGTTAAAATTCCCACACAAGGTGCTCATATACTGGAAGTCTCCAAATTCCCTCCTACTGTTTATAAATATTTCATTTATCCAATAAGAACAACTTTTTATATTTATACTGAAGATTATAGTTATCTTTTCCACCTTTTACATTAAAGAAAACAAAAATCAATGCTAGAAAGTCAAATGCCCTACTTTTTTACATTTTTCATTCATCACTATGCAAGAGAAAAATATTTGAATATATTTAACCTTTTGAAAAATATCTATTTGTTGTGGCGCGATGCCCCCCACAGGTTCCCGAAGGGGAGAGGGTAGTACCCGCGGGCCCCAAGCCCCACAAACAGCCACCCTGCAGGGGGAATTTACCTCCCGCTGGGCAGCCAGAGCCAGAGCAGGAACCACGGCCGCAGCCGCGTGAGCCGACATTACGCTGGCTGTTTAATCAGCTGTTTCTCAGGCAGGGAACAGCTGAGCCAATCGTGGCGGCCGTTCCGGCCACCACGGGAAGATTTAAAAGCCCCACCAGAACCCGGAGGGCAGGAGAGGGAGAGAGGGAGCATGCTGGCATACAGCATGCCAGATGCACTGAGCTTCCTGCAATGGAGAGGAGCAGCACAGCTGGTGCAACGCCAGCAGGCAGAGCAGGGGAGGCATTTAAGCCCCCTGTAGGAGACTGGGGGAAAGGAGGCAACTCCATACCCCTCTTCTCCCAAGGGGTCTATTTCTTTTGGGAAAAAAAAAAAAAAGAGAGAGAAGAGGCATAAGAACAAAGCGCCATACTCGGAGGCACTGAAATAGGCGCCAGCTTACGCACATATAGGTTACCAGTCTCTAGGGAGGGAAGGCTACTAGTCAAAGCAGAAGGGGCAGCCTGACAAGCACCAACAGGGCCCACCTGGACGTGGGGTCCCTCTCAAGGCAAGCCATGGTCGAGCCAGCATGACCCAATCACCATTGCTGGAGCCCATCTGGTTGGCGAGTGGACAGGGTGTAGGGGAGGCAGAGCCCTGTGGAACATTGCACCTGAACCATGTGTACTGCTGTCCCTGGAGAGTCTCCCAGGCAGAAGATCTCCACTGAACCCTTTCTTTATATAATAACATCAAGTTGTGGCAGGAACGTTGAGGGGAGGGGCTCCACACCAGACAGATAGTACATCACTCAGGGAACCCCACTTAAGGCACCTTTCATCACACTATTCTAGAATTTTCCATGAGTCAGTTTAAAGGGCATTAGGTTACAGATCAGGGCTAAGTACAGACAGTCACAAAGCCTGAGGCTGAATTGATTCAATCTTTGCAGGTTAGTCTAAGCTGCGTAGATTGAACTTTTAAGCAAGTAAATAGACATTCACTTTTGATTCCAAAAATGCAGCCACATGCCTGCAAACACCCAGGCCAGAAGTCAGGGGGCACTACAGCAAGCCTCCCTGCTTTGCTGGAGCAGACAGCTTGGGGCAAGGCTAGTATCCCCTCCCTG
This sequence comes from Gavialis gangeticus, assembly GCF_001723915.1. Classification (NCBI taxonomy): domain Eukaryota; kingdom Metazoa; phylum Chordata; order Crocodylia; family Gavialidae; genus Gavialis; species Gavialis gangeticus. The sequence continues at coordinate 94,521,423 of NW_017728992.1, read as the reverse complement.
CAAGGAAGGAGGGGGTTGTAGGGGAGGTGCAAATCATCCTGTGATGCTGGGGAACTGAGAGTTAAATTGAATCTGGAGTGGATCTGGGACAGAGGTTCAATAAACCAGTTTAACTTAAATCAGTTAAGTCTGATGCTACAT
>NW_017728992.1:94510919-94516282 GCF_001723915.1 Gavialis gangeticus | reverse complement strand
GGGAACTGAGAGTTAAATTGAATCTGGAGTGGATCTGGGACAGAGGTTCAATAAACCAGTTTAACTTAAATCAGTTAAGTCTGATGCTACATCCATCCAGCTTTATTTTAAATTGGTTTTGGTCACTTTGAAAATTATTTATGTGCACTGAGCTTTTTCTATGTTACAGATTTGAACCAGTTTCCAATACTTATACCAGTTTGTGTGTAATTTCTGTCCCTAATCCAGGAAATTGTCAAGTAGGGAAAGTTAAATGAGGTCTTTGAAATTTTAAGAAATAAGCTCCTAAGCTCATGTGTTTTTCTACATTTTAAAAATAGATTGAAAAAAGATATTAATTAATAAATCCACCAAAAAAACCCCCCAAACCTTACAACTTACTGTAAGTCATATTTTTGAAGTGGAAAGGGATGTAAATAAAAACTTTCATTATCACTAACTAGAATTCTATTAGTGAGGTACATAAAGAGGGGAACAGATCACTCTTTAATCAACATTTCTCTCCCCCACAATGAAAGATATTGTTCAGGAATTTTCTTCAGAGCTAAAAAAAATAATAATTTGTTTATCAGATCTATATGCTGTCCTTTCCAAAAAGGCTCAGGGTTAATCTCCTAGGCTGCCTATATATATGCTTGCAGGTGGGGGAAGGGGTGTTTTAATTAGAGCAGTTTCCAAAGAGCTGCTCTAATTAAAATGCTTCACCATCTTGTACATTAGCCCCCACAGGTTTAAAAATGACCTCAGGACACTTTATCTAAACTTCATTTGACAAGATTTAGATAAATCACCCCTATGGACATTTTTAAACATCCAGGGGCTTATACACATGATACTGAGGCTATGCTGAAACATTCTAATAAGACTGTGGAAAAGACTCTTTTTCATAGATTTCATAGACATTGGGGCTGGAAGGAACCTCGGGAGATCATCGAGTCCAGCCCTCTGCTCCAAGGGCAGGAAGTCAGCTAGGGTCAAAGGATCCCAGCAAGATAAATGCCCAGATGCTTCTTAAAGGAGTCCAGGATAGGTGCTTGCACCACCTCTGGAAGGAGCCTATTACTGTCTGGGCCCCCAAGGCCTGGAAAGAAGCATTTCCTTATGTCCAGCCTAAAACAGTCTTGGAGAATTTTGTGACTGTTGGTCCTTGTTATCCCTTTGGGCACTCAGGTGAACAGATGTTCCCCCAGATCCTGATGCACACCCCTGATGTACTTATAGGCTGCCACCAGGTCACCCCTGAGCCTGCAGTTTTCCAGGCTGAAGAGTCCCATGGCTCTCAGCCTTTCTCCATAAGGCCTAGTCTCCTGTTCTCTGATCATGTGCATGGCTCTCCTCTGGACTCTCTCAAGCTTCTCCACATCCTTCTTCAATTGTGGGGCACAGAATTGGATGCAGTATTCCGGCTGTGGCCTCACCAAGGCTGAGTACCAGCAGGAGGATGACATCCTGAGATTTACCTGAGAAGCATCTATGGATGCAAGCCAGAGTTTGGTTTGTTTTACCAGCTGTGACATCACATTGGTGGCTCATGTTCATCTTATGGTCAATCATGACCCCCAAGTTTCTTTCGGCCTTAGTGCTAGTGAGCGTAGCCCTGCCAAGCCTATAAGCATGCTGTGGGGTTTTTGCCCCCAAGGTGGAGTACCTTACATTTGTTGGTATTCAGTGTCATCAGGTTTGTATCTGCCCACTTTTTCAGGCTATCCAAGTCAGCCTGGACCACCAGCCTATCCTCAGGTGTGAACGCTCTACCCCAAAGTTTTGTGTCATCAGCAAACTTGGCCAGTCCACTTTTGACACCAGTATCCACATCATTGATAAAGACGTTAAAGAGAACAGGTCTAAGGACAGAGCCTTGGGGGACACCACTTGTCATGGAGCACCATGATAATTCACTTCTGTCAACCACCACTCTCTGTGTCCGGCCTCAGAGCCAATTCCCCAACCATCAGACTGTGACGTAGCTGAGGCCACAGCTGGCCAATTTTTCCAAGAGGAGATCATGGGACGCCAGATCAAAGGCTTTTTTCTAAAGTCCAGATATATGATGTTAATCTCTTCTCCCTTGTCCAGGTGATATGTCTCTTGGTCATAGAAGGAAATGAGATTGGTTAGGTAATTATTAATTGAGTCTGCTATTAATCAAGTCTGCTCTGGTGTGTTCTAATTGGAGTGCAAACCAGCCTTAGTATAGGAAGCCCTACTGACCACAACGTGCCATGCAGTTTTAAAATACTGTTTTTTGTCATCTATAACAGGATGAGGGCCAGGTTTGTTAGAAAAGGCAACATCCTAAAGTGAACAAAAGTGCAGCACTGCACCATGGAAGAGAGGTTTTCTTCCTATGCAGTTATTGCCTTACATCCTGAAGCATGAGCATTAAGCTTGTATACTAGGCTCAGGGGTTTTCAACCTTTTTGGATCAGTGTACTCCCAGGAGCCAGACACAGAGCAGGGGAGGGGAGGTGGTGTGTGGCCAGACAGAGCAGGCAACCTTCCCCTGCCACCTGCATCTAGTGCCTACACAGCAGAGTGGGATGGTGCGTAGTGGTGCTACGTCCCTGCCCACCCGCCCATACGTACCCCCTGGAGCCTTCTCAAGTACTTCCGGTTGACAACCCCATACTAGCTAATGTAATTGAAATAGTTATTCAAAGGGCAAAGTGTTGGGCTGGGGGCCAGAACCTTTTGGAGGGCTTTTTAGAGGACGCGTGATGGATATACCTGATGTAACTCCTCTGCACAGGAAGAAATTCATTCATTCTCCTATTTAAACCCAGCTAAACATGGGCTATTCCTTCAGTGGGAAGCAGTGAAAGAAAGAAGAACCCTTTCCTTTGGCTCCATGAAGAAACTATAGAGAAGATTTCTGCAATTGGGAGAGTGTAGAGGTGGCTCCATTTCCCTTCCTTCCCTGTCCCTTCAAACTCAAGCACGTCACTGGAGGGAAAAGTACCCAGCTTTCTTCCCTTAAGGGTCTCCTCTGTGGATATGTCTACACAAGACACTAACTGCGCAGTAGCCTAATAACATGGAGCAGTAATGGGTCACTGCACAGACAGTGCTAATATGCTACTGCAGTATTATTAGGCCACTGTGCAATAGCATCACTAAAAAGGTGGTTGACAGCTCTACCACACAGAAACTCTGGTTACTGCTCATTTATTTAGTATTTGGTTATATAAGTACTAAATTAAATTCACAGTAACCACTGCACATTAATGAATATGTAGATGAACCCATCAGTACTTCTGAGCTTCCAAAGAGTGAAGGTCTCTCTGAGGATGAGTATTTATTTGTTTTAGAATCACAGGAGAAGAATCTTGACCTTTGGGAAATTAGTTCTACTAATAGGTTAGACAAAGTTCTAGTCATTAAAGTAAGTTTTCAAAAACAGTATTCATGAAGCAACACCAGATTATTTATCAATGTATTGTACCAGGTTATCACTCCCTTAGGCAAATTCAGGAGCCAGTTTCCTAATAAAAGCCAGTCCATTTATTAAAGAAGGAGATAGCTTCTTTCCATAGCAAACAAAAGCAGTACAGGTGCAAAGAACAAACACAAAATCAAACCTTTGGTCTCTTCTTCAGACCAGAAAGAGCAACACAGGTCCTGTGCTTCACCCCAGGTACCTCACCTGGCTTCCTTTCTTGGGAGCTTTTAATGTCCTCTGAGCCCAACCCAATCATCTCTGTCAGCTGATCCAGTGTTCTTAAGCAGGTAGGCCATTATCCCCTAACCCTGTGCAGCTGGGCTCCAGCCCCTGAGCCATGTACATTCTTGCATGTATGTTTCTAGAAGGCTTGTATATGGGAGAAACCTCGCCACCATAAGCCCAAATTTGAATTTTTAACCTATTCATATTTCCATGAAACACAGCAATTTTGGAGACATTCTGACTCAGAATATGAATTTTAGAGCACAGAGTAGTCTCTATTTAAACAAGCAACTCTCAACATTAACTGTAACAGAGCAACCATTCTTCTACATGCTTTGGTAAAGAAATACTTTTCCTCTACACAAAATGTCTTTTAAGCTTCACTAGGTGTCCATTAATGCAGAAAAGTACATATAAAAGTGTATGATTGATGTTTTTTATGCTTATGTTGCATCTCAGTTCATATTATTTGGCTTGTATCACTAACCTTCTTACCCTCTATACATTACACATATTAGGCAATTACCTAGTTAATTATGCAAATAATTTAAACTGGTTGCCTGTGCAAATTAACGATGGTGCCTTAAAGGGGTCCAACCATCTATAGTTATTGCTGGAAAATGTATAATAAATTGATAGCTGGTTTCTATCCAGTTTTAATTTGCATGTGTAGCTTGTGCCCCTGCACCCTGTCAGCATTGGGCTCACAGCTACAGGATCTTACTTCTTGCTGGTGCAGGGGAAACTCAGGATCAGGCCCTCCCTGCACTGGCAATAAGGCATGATGGAATCTGATTCATAATCCCACAATCATGTCTCCTGCCACATGTGTGGGATGGCAGGAGGCACAATTGTGTGGATTATGCATTAGACCCCATCATATCTTTACCTGCACATGTAAAGGGGTCTTTAGAGTTTTCTGTATCACAGAATCATAGAAAATGAAGGTTGGAAAGGACCTCAGGTGGTCATCTAGTCCAATCCCTTACTCAAAGAAGGACCATCCCCAGCTAGATCATCCTGGTCAAAGCTTTGTCTAGCTGGGTTTTGAAAACCTCCAAGAATGGACCTTCCACCACCTAACTGGGTAACCTGTCCCACTGTTTTACTACCCTCCTAGTGATAAAATTCTTCCTAATATCTAACCTAAACTTTCCTTGCTTAAACTTGAGAGCATTGCTCCTTGTTCTGTCATTTGCCACCACTAAGAAGAATCCAGCACATGCTCTTTTGAACCCCCTTCAGGTAGATGAAGGCTGCTATTAAATCCTCTCTCAGTCTTCTCTAAACTAAATAAGACCAGTTTCCTCAGCCTCTCCTCATAAGTCATGTGACCCACCCCCTCACCATTTTTGTTGCCCTCTGCTGGCTCTCTCCAATTTGTCCACATTCTTTCTGTAATGGGGGGCACAAAACTGAACATAGTACTCCAGATGTAGCCATACCAGTGCTGAATAAAGAGGAATAATTACTTCTGTTGTGATTATTCCCTTTATGTAACACACTTACCAATGTAGCCCAGTATGACACTAGCTTTCTTAGCAACAGGGGCACACTGCTGGCTCATATTCAGCTTCATAGAATCATGGAATCATAGAAGTAGGGTTGGAAGGGACCTTGTAGATCTTCAAGTCTGACCCCCCGCCTGGGCAGGAGAAAAGACTGGACTCAAATGAGTCCAGCCAGGTAGTCATCAAGC
>NW_017728992.1:94494273-94510534 GCF_001723915.1 Gavialis gangeticus | reverse complement strand
CTTCCCCCAGGTCGAATATGACCCCTCCACCACCACCCTCTGAGTACGACCCTTCAGCTTATTGTACACTGTAACCCCCAGGTCCTTTTCTGCAGAGCTGCTGCCCAGCCAGTCAGCTCCAAACCTGTACTGGTACATGGGATTGTTCTGTCCTTCATGCAGGACTTTTCACTCATCCTTATTGAACCTCATGAGATTTCTTTTGGCCCAATCCTCCAATTTGTCTAGGTTACACTGAATCATAGCCCTACCCTCCAGCATATCTACTACTTCCCCCAGCTTGGTGTCATAAGATAACTTGCTGAGGGTGCACTCTATGCCATCTTCCAGGTTGTTGATGAAGACACTGAACAAAACCTGCCCCAGGACCAACTCCTGGGGCACTCCACTTGATACCAGCTGCCAACTAGACATCAAGCCATTGATTACTACTCTCTAAGCCTGATGCTCCCGCCAGTTTTCTATCCACCTTACAGTCCATTCATCCAGCCTGTATTTCCTTAGCTTGCCTGCAAAAATGTTATGGGAGACTATATCAAAAGCCTGGCTAAAATCGAGGTATACCACATCCACTGGCCTCCCCACATACACTGAGCCAGTCATCTCATCAGAGAAGGCAATCAGGTTAGTCAAGCATGACTTGGCCTTGGTGAATCCATGCTGACTGTTCCTAATCACCTTTTTCTCCTCCAAATGCCTAAAAATTGATTCCTTGAAGATCTGCTCCATGGTTTTTCCAGGGACGGAGGCAAGGCCAACTGGTCTGTAGTTCCCTGGATCCTCCTTTTTCCCCTTCCTTAAATATGGGCACTGTGTTTTCCCTTTTCCAATCATCCAGGACCTCTCCTGATCATGATGAGTTTTCAAAGATGATGGCTAGTGGCTCTGCAATCTCACCAGCTGACTACCTCCGTACCCTTGGATGCATTCCATCCAGCCCCATGGACTTGTACATGTCCAGCTTTTCTAAATAGTTCCTAACCTGTTCTTTCACCACAGAGGGCAGCTCACTTCCTCCCCAAACTGTGCTGCCCAGTGCAGTAGTCTGGGAGCTGACTTTGCCTATGAAAACTGAGGCAAAAAAAGGCATTGAACAGTTCATCCTTATCTATATTCTCTGTCACAAGGTTGCTTGCCCATTCAATAAGGGATCCACACTTTCCCTGATCCTCCTCTTGCTACTGACCTACTTGTAGAAACCCTTCTTGTTACTCTCCACATCCCTTGCTAGGTACAACTCCAATTGTGCTTTGGCCTTCTTGACTTCATCCCTGCATGCCTGAGCAATGCTCTTATATTCTTCCCTACTTATTTGTCCAAGTTTCCACTTCTTATAAGCTTCCTTTTTGTGATTTAGTTTACTGAAAGGTTCCCTGCTAAGCCAAGCTAGTCTTCCTGAACATCAGGATGGTTTGTTCCTGCACTCTCAGTAAGGCTTCTTTGAAATACAGTCAGCTCTCCTGGACTCCTCTCCCCCTCAGTTTGGCTTCCCAGGGGATCCTGCCCATGAGTTCCCTGATTGAATCAAAGTCTGCTTTTATGAAGTCCAGGGTCTTTACTCTGCTGCTCTCCATCCTTCCTTTCCTCAAGATCCTGAACTTAATCATCTCGTGCTCACTGCTGCCCAAGTTGCCATCCACTACTACATTCCCCACCAACTCATCCCTGTTTATGAGCAGAAGGTCAAGAAGATTATGGCCCCTAGTTGGCTGCTCCAGCACTTGCACCAAGAAGTTGTCCCCAATATTCTCCAAAAACTTTGTTGATTGCCTGTGTATTGCCCTCCTAGCAGATGTCAGGGTGATTGAAGTCCCCTGTGAGAACCAGGGCCTATGACCAGGAAACTTGCACTCGCTGTATGAAGAAACCCTCAATCACCACTTCCTCCTGGACTAGTGGTCTGTAGTAGACCCTGCCATGACATCATCCTTGTTGCTCTCCCCTCTGACCCTAACCCAGAGACTCTCAACAGTCCTATCTCCAGTTTCATGCTGGAGCTCTGAGCAATCATACAGCTCTTTTAAATAAAGTGCAACTCCTCCTCTTCTCCCCTGCTTGTCCTTCCTAAACAGTTTCTACCCAGCCATGACAGTTCTCCAGTCATGTGAGCTCCCACAGAGTCTCTGTTATTCCATATATCTGTTATTCCATATATCACATATCACCATTGGATTTCATGCTCAGATACCAAAGTTTACCAGAGTCTTCTTTATAAATGGCTATCTTTCCATGCCTCCTTCATTGTTTTTTCTGGTACTTGTTCTCACAAACCCATCCAGGAGTTAGTTTCTCAATCCAAGAATTATTTCTGACATTTCTAACAAATTAAAAATATATTACAAAAATATTACCGACCTTCTGAGTCTAAATTGTATGCACTGTGGGTTATTATGAAAGAATTAAACAGATAAATGCACTATATGCTTGGTTTATGAAAATTGCATGACTACGATGGCATAAAATAAAAATGATTTTTACTTTGCACTCTTACACGTACTCATCACCAGAACAGAAGTTTATTCTGCAAAATGGTTGATCACCTATGTCTTATGGAGCCAAGGGAAACTGAAGAGTATCCAGCATTTTGCAAACATCAGTTGGCTTGACAGATGCTGTGGGAGAACACCATCTAAGCTGACTAATTATTAAGAGCAAATTCTGTTGTTTTTTAGAAGGCACATATATTTTGAAACAACTTATTACGTTTTACCAAATGATGAATTAGTCAAGGTATTTTGTGTATAAATCAATATACTGGGGATTCAGTGCAGCAACTAATCAGACCATACTGATGAGTTATGCTAGTGACTAATTAGCCAGACTCCACTGCACTGTCCAAAGCAGGGATTCTCAATTAGGGCACCACACAATTTTAGCATTGCCAGATGTGCAAACAAGTATGCATGATTCACAAGCTATACCCACAGATTTTAAATAGGGATCCATAGTGTTAAAAACATTCTACCTGATGTGGTCTTTCAGAGTTATTTGTGACAAAATAATTACTCTACTATTTTTCCCCAGAGGCATAACTAATGAGGTTCATGTCATAGGCAAAAAACTCCTGTGTGCGGCAGAAGAGGGAAAGGTGTATAGAGAAGGAGGGTGGCCTTACCTGCCTGCGTTGTACCAGCAAATTGTTCCTACAGCCAGGCAGTCCAGGGCTGCCATAGCAAAGATTATGAGAAGCAGGGAGTGCCATTCTGTTGCCCTGTTTAAGATGGCAAATGGAGCAGATCCCCTATTTGTCCCCACCCCCTCCATCTGCAGATATTCAACTTATTTTTCCATGGCCAAAAGGGGTGAAAACTAAGAGCTGGCATCTTGTGAGGGATGCCTTGAGTCTAAAAAGGCTAAGAACTGCTGGTTTGAAGTCTTAACAACTTTTGCATACTGAAGTATTTTTTTCCTTTCTTTTGCTTACCCTCACTGATGCCTAATTATTTTTCCTAGGTAGTTACAGTTAATTTAAAACCTATTAAGATATCCAGGTAGTCCGTCGTGCCTTCAAATAGGTGCATAAAGTCTGTATTTATTTTCATCTGCCTTATGGTGTCCAGCCACCTACCTTCATTAGGTTCTTCTGAATTACTTCCCAAACCTTTCTTCTGTTGACTAACTAGAATCATTCCACATAGACACTTCCTTCATTGTAAAGTATTTTGGTGTTTAACTTAACTTAGTGAATGGACACTGAAGTTACAATTTCCATATTTGCTAATGAGAGTCCTTCGCATCCAGCTGAGACTATACCCCTTCATCAATATTCACTAGGTCATAGGAAGCCCTACAAGGGTTGTTTCCGACTTCTGAATTCTAAGTGTATTTAGTATCCCCTCTTCTCCATGGGAAATTCCTGCAGTGGTATAAAAATAGCATGTAGAAAGCTAGTTCCTGACTGAAATAATTATCTCTTACCATTCTTAATTAGAGGTCCTGTGTAGGCAAGTTAATTGCATTAATCTTGAAACACTATAAAGTGTTTTTGGATAACAACTTGGTCAAATAAATTAATTTAAAAACAAATCCAAATATACCATAACTTTTTAATCTAGTACCTTGAAGCATATTCCAAAAATGTATCCAACTATATGGAATCAATTCAAATGAAAAGTATACTAGAAGATACAGCAAACAAAAAATATCATAGAGAAAGTTAAAAGAATCAGGAGTGAAGGAAAAAATGAAAAAAAAGCATCAACATACTAGATGTGAAGCCAGTTCTAGTAACTGCATGAACTCTGGTACTTTAAAAAATTGCTCCAGAGAAATAGAAAGCAAAAAAGCATTTTTCACTATGCAGTCCCAGACATTAAACATAACTCCTACCAGGTATCTGTGGGCCAAGCTGCAGCAACAATTATCTAATAACCACTTACCTGGTGTGTAAGGCATAGAGATCAGCACAAGGGAACAACGCAATACTAGAAGTGTACACTTTTGATGGGTTGTTGAGAAAGTAGTGGTATCGGAGTAGCCAAGGAATCCACTGAATCAGAACGCACCAGTTTTATTGTATTATCCTCACAATCTCATGTTGATGATTTCCCCCACAAAATGTTTCCCTTGCACCACCACTGATAGTGAACTAAGACTACAGAGAATGCTTCAGGATAAATAACTATTCCCTCATTCCCCATTGCATTTTAGTTAAATTATTCACCGTTTTGTGGCAGAAAAGGAAATGCAGAAAAGCATTTGAGCTACCAAGCCATTTGTTCAGTGCCACGAAATACCCAGGGATGACTTTCTATGGAATGAAACTGCTTTGCTGTTGTTCCTTATATTTCTGCCCTAGTCAGCCATCTCTCCTATGTGTATGTCTCAAACAAACCCAGGTCTATCTGCTATTCATGAGTGCTCAATTAAAGGAGGAGCATTCTCTACAGTTTCACTGCAATTCACCATGCCAACAAAGAAAGTTTCATTGCTTCTTTTTATACCACCCAGTAACGAGTAATACAGGTCACGCAGAGAAAAAACAAACTACCAACATCTTCTTTTGGCATTTACAATGTACTGATTGATCATCTTAACATCATTATCTAGGCTATTCTGGAATGTTAAGTAGGAGAGATTAATTGAATATAATTTGTAAGTTACAAATGAGACAATACAATCATTTTATTTGTAGAGACTACTTTCATGTAACAATTACTGTTGAATTGATTGTATTACTTATGAAAAACATTTCTTCTCCTGATTTTTTTTTTAAACAAGAGTAATTAACCAGTGAAAAATCTTACCCCAGTTATGACGTTAGCAATGGAGAAGCCAATTTTTAAAATAAAACTGAATTAAAAAGATGTGTTTTACTTTTCCTAAGAATTAAATTTAGGGAAGTCCTCCTAATCTATACATTTCTGTATAGTAGCATTAACAACCGGAAGTTTACAATGTACTGAAATGGTGTATAAAAGCCAGGACCCAAGCACACAAAACAAAGCCCTGTTTCCATACAGAATGTGAATAAGCTAAGTCCTATTTCTACCTCAGTTTTTACTCTCATAGAAAGCCTTTCCTCTTAGCATGTATTGCAAACGCTGTGGAAACACGTTATTTGAGCCTTGATCACACTGGAAACTGCCCCAAAAAAATTACTATTTGATATAATGGTACCAATGAAAATCCAAGTATGGGGGGATCCCAGCACCCACGGGTGGTGCCTGCTTGCCCAACCTTAGTTATGAGGGCACACTGTGCTCATTCTCTCTTTTAGGAGAACAAATCTCTGTCATGCCCTATATCTTTTCATTTACAGTTAATAATCTAGTAAAGAAGATAGCAGAACAAGGTGTTCTTAAATCATCCTCAGATAAAGCATGGAGGGCAGATGTTACTTCATAACATCTCCAAGAAAGAACACAAGTAATTTTTTTGTCAGAGTAAATGTTCAGGTGGCTAACCTGAACCATATAGCAACATGAGCCAAGGCAACCCTTTCGATGCAGACAGTTGATCAACACCTAGCATATGGCAATGACAATAAAGATTAGTGTAAATTAACCAATTACATCAATAGAATGAAATTAATTAATTGAACTAGGGTGACTGAAACAAGACAATGAGAAAAGCAATAATTCTGCTTGGCGCCACTCTAAATTCTGCAAGTGTGTTTGAAGAGGTATACTGTACCAGGCAGGGGCAGTGTTAGCAGGGGCTATAGCCACCCCAAAATTCACCTTAGCCCCCCTGTAGGCACCCCTCCCAGTGCTGCCCCTCCCTCCCAGACCACTGCCACCCACCCCACGCAGCTGAGCCTGCTCCCAATTTTCTGTCTAGCTCACCTCAGCACCTCCCACCGGGAAGAGGCTGGTGCTGCCCCTGGTCCCAGGTACAGAACTGGTTGAAAAATGGCATTACCAGGCTGTAGAAAATTCTGTTTTTGGAAACTGTGTTCTGTCTCAGTTCAGGTCAGAAGACAGAAGACCATACATTTGTTGCAAAATGAAATATTCTGAGAGATTTCACAATGACATGATCAAAATGTTTGTAATATAAAATTAAAAATGAAATTTAGAGTTGAAAAGCTGTATTTCAAATTGTTGAAAAGAAGTACATATCAAATTTCCTGTCAAGCTCCTATGAAAGTCAAACATTCCAGGAAATGTTTTTATGTTACAGAATCAGCATTTTCCAATAGAAAAAAAATGTTCCATGGGAAAATTTTTAGTTAACTTTAAGTAAGGATAACACAGGTGGAAGATACATTCCCATAACCCCAGAGCTATGGGAACCAGAAGGAAAAATGACTGAATCATAGTCTGCTTCTCAGTTTTCTACAGTAGCACAGCTCCATGCTTCCCTGCATGCCATATTGCAAAGACAGACAAACTGACCACTTAGCTCTGAATCACATTATGCATTTTAACAGACAAATAAGATACTCAAGTCATTTGTACTCTAAGGAATGCTGCAGCAGTTTGAGAACAATAGCAGCATTTGCAACAGCCAATGTGGCAGTGCATTCACAGATTTGTTTGCTCAGCGCCAAAAGATATTTCATTACACGATGACACCTCAGCTGCAGAGCACAACTAGTGCTCCATGCTGTTTTGACGCTGAATTATTCGTTCCTTCCCACAGCCAGTAGTCTGGCAAGCCAATCCTCTGTCGATCTTGCTAGATGTCTGTGAAAGTGTGCTGCCAGTGCCCACCAACAGACAGACTGGCAGTTTTATAACTGTGACAACTGCTAGTGGCAAAATTATAATTAGTACATGAGTGTTGCTATGCATTCTAAATTGCAACATGCTACCTCTAGCTCCAAATCTCTTCAGCAGTACAGACACATTTTAAAGAACTAGTAAAAACAAAATTGAAAGTACAGCGGTTTCCATCAAAACCAATATTCACCAAGCTTTAGCATCTGCGCCTTGAAGCACTGTGTACTGGTCTGACCCCAAATGTTTAAGAGATTAATTTACTGGAACACATCCAGAAAAGGGCTACTAGGATTATCCAGTTAAAGAAGTTGGCTAGCAAAATGAAAGTCATCCATCCTAAGTGTCTCCCTACAGGTCCAAAAATTTGGTGGTGGGGGAACAGTGGCAATATCACTCGCTGCTTCTCTGCTACCAAATTTCCAGACTTGTGGAGAGCTCCACAGGTTGAATGACATGGCCCTAGGCATTAGTTAATGTTGGTACATGGTCGGGCCAGCGCATGGGACCACTTATGAGCTCTTTTATACTTGCAGAGAGGCTGCTCCAATGAGCTGTATTTCCAGTAGGTTGGAGCAGACTCGATTAATCAGGTCTACTGAAGCATGGTAACTACCACGCTCCAGGATCCCCACACTGAAAATTGATGGCAGGGTGCTTTAAATTAAAATTTGTGTGATGAGATTTAGTTCAAAGTGTTCCGCTCCCATTTTTCAGCACAGGGATGCTGATACATGTGATGCTCTGGGCACTTTAATTAGTGCAGCTCTCAGAGCTGAGCTAAAGAAAGCCCCCAAGCCTCCGCCTCCCAGAGCACATTTATAAATGCCAACGAGTTCCACCATGCAGCTAGGTCAAGTTGGGCCCCATTGCACGTGCCCTGATCTGGTGCACTTGATAACACATGTGAAGTGGCCCTATATGCCGGATCCAGCATGGAGTACCACTAATTTGAAGGGCATACTATTACTTTTTATAAATATACTTGGGTGCTGGGAGGGAGGAGCAAATACTGAAGGATAAGAACTATTCAAGCTTAGGGATAACATTGGTATAAAAACAAATGGATACAGATTGGAAGTTAGAAGTTTTCCAATCGTAAGACTGAAGTTCTACAAAGGATTTCCAAATAATTTGGGTTTCTTGTTCCAACTGCCTTGTTTCCAAATGAAGCTTATTAAGATCTTGGAAAAAACTATATGGTAATATAGGGGTGACCTTTAGTAATTAGAGCCTGTGATATAGAACTTCAAGTGTTCAAGTGGTCAATATACCCAAGAAGAACTTGAAAGGAGAGATTTGATCAGTGTCTGGACTACTTGCATTTGATCACTGTGTCTGGTAGCATAGGTCTCTTGTTCACTGTGACAGGGCCATCCCAGGGCCAGTCACAACATCGACCTGCCCACCTGTCCAGGGCAGTCTGCCCACCTGACTCATCTGCCATGCCTTTGTTGTAACTAGAAAAGTTGTTTCTAGGTGGGAGGCTGCCCATTTAATGCCTTGATGCCAAGGGCATAATACATAGCTCTAAACCACCTCTACACCATGTTCCATGCCTTGCAGATGGCATCCAAACAGAGTCAACTGATTCTTGTTTAGCCCTTTCCAGGGCTGAACTCTGCACCTATTCTGGGCCTCTTTAATATCCCATAACTGGATCCCACTCGCACTGCCCATTTTTCTGGGTCCCACTCATTTTCACTATACCATGGGCCACATGCACTCTACTCTACTCTGTATGGCCCTTCAGGTCCCCTTGGCCCTACTCCATACAGCTCTTCAGGATTCCTTTCTCTCACACTTGGTCCTGGCCTTCAGGCTTCCCAATTCAGGCCCTACTCTATAACAGAGCATCAGGCCTACTGCCCCATACTCCAGGCTGACTCTGGTCCCTGTCCTTTTCTGGCCCCAAGTGTCTCAAACTTGGCCTACAGCCCACTCAGGCCTCAGATTTCTGTCAACATGCCTGTCCCCTCTATAAGGTAATACACCAGATCATGGAGGCTGAGGCTAGATGATGCCCCATCCTTGCCTTTCACTGGAGAGGCACAGGTGTGGTATTTCCTGGAGATTGCCCTACCACAGGCAGCCCCATCACAGCATCCAAGCCCAGCAGGGTGTAATTTCAGGTCATATCCCAGGATCAGGAACCTCCTCCTTCCCCATAGTTCCTACCCTAACCTCCAGGTGTTCTGGGAGATGCAGATCTCCAACCAGATGATGTTACTTCAGCAGCATCCCTGCAGCAACTGTCAGTTCTGCTCTCAGGGCCTGGTCTTATACCCAGGCTGCCCAGCCCTCCACCAATCAGGCAGCCTCCTGACTGCCTGATTGGGTCTGCTTTCACCTGCAGGCTGATCTTTAGCCTTCTCAAGCCCTTAAAGTGGCAGGCACCCAATGGTGCTCTGCCACATTCACCCCAACAGCAAAGTCAAGAAACTGGTAGCAAAGGTCAAAACTGAGAAAAGTGATCTCAGGAAAAAACATGACTACTTGGTGATAGCGGTAGGTCAAGTGTTTAAATAATTTTTGTATTTAAGTAATAATCTTACAATATTCTGAGTTTCCTGAGACTACTTCCATGCATTTGTACTTAAGTTTGGGCTACTGGGGCATGTCCCCACAAGTGTGCTTGCAGTTCATGGCACTTCCAGAAACCAGAGGCTGGCCAGCCAGCGAGAGCCATGCTCTGGCTGTCAGCCAGGCTCCAAGCAGCTGCCTTGGCACTTCTGTTTCCCTGGCAGGCCCCCAGAACCTCAAGTAAAACTGCTGGGGCCAACACAGGTGCTGGCTCCAGCCTCCCCTACCCCACCTGGATCACTTTGTTGCATGCCAGAGTGCACATGCAGGGGTGTGCCCAGGCACAAAAAGCAGTGGCACAAATATGTACCACTGCTATTTGTCCCTAAGAGAAAACATGCCCCTGCATGTGTGCACTCGTGGAGATGCACCCCAGGAGATATTATGTAAAGAAGAACGGGCTAGGTAGTTGTGGCAGCTCTTTCTGAATTAGGTTTCCTTCCTTTGATTTTTAATGTGTTACAATAGTTATTGCATTCTGTTATGTACTGTATTAATCGTATGCTTCAGGGCTTCTGGTGATTGTTTGTTTAAAAAGATTTAGAGTCTAAAAAGAAATTGTTTTTCCGTCTTGATTGAGTTACCTGGCTTGTGGGGCTTTTTTTCCCTAGCTTACTCTGAAGCACTGGATATTGGCCAACGCCTAAAGATCTGGCAATCTGTTTAACACTGAGCACATATTTGGGGGAAGTGGGGGATGGGAAGAGGGAAAGAGAGGGATGGTATTTCTTTCTTGAGATCACTTAGTCATATTTGACCTACCAAATTCCCTGCCATTCTCTCCTTGCTTTTTCTGCTTTCTTTCTATGACACATTGCAAGGTTTGTTCTATTAATGCTCCTAAATTTTCCCAGGTATTAAAGAGTTACTTTGTGGTATGCAGGGGGTAAAGGCAGAGCAAGACGAAGAGTCAATGATCATACAAAACATTATGGACTAAACATTTATTACATAATTACCTGAAATTGTAGGGGACTAGGCTTGATGAATTAGGTGGTTTCTTCCCATCGTATATTCAAATTCTTTTAATATTTACATAGGAGTTCATTCCCACTCTAAGAAAAGGTGCTGGCTTAATGATCTTAGGAAAATCATAAAATAGGTTTGAATGACAACTCTGATGGAATTTTATAATATCTCTGAAAAGATGCTGGAATCTGGGCAATACTGCCTTTTCATCATGCACAACATCCAGCATACAACTGTTATAATATAGAAGCAAAATATTTAGAAGCCAGGGTTTTTTTTAAACCACCTTGCTGCTGGGAGAGGTAATGAGGAATACAGAACACACTGGAGGATACAAAGCACTGAAATTACTACTCACAAACATTTTTACAAATCAGAGAAAAAGAAATGTACACCACCTCACCATCACACACAATTGCCTATTATTCCCCAGGAATGGAAGGGCTGTGTTTCCATTACTTTATTTTTAAGAAGGATGCAAATTCCTGTTACTTTTGTTTGAAATATTCAGAGTAGGAGCCTCATTAGTTCCACAGATGATTTTAAATCTGGACTTTCCCTGGAAAATTCCCATTCCTTGGAATTTTGAGCCTAGAACCATCATACAGCTTTGGACTTACTGATGGAGCTTACTCTTCAAAGGCCTGTTGCCATGGTTGCTCAGTTCTAAATAGGGAATGGGATGAGCCTTTTATTTGATGCAGCTGTGCTAGGCAGTAAATAGATTTTTTTTAAAAAAGGATATACTTGTCTCTACATAATTGTACTAATTATGGGAACCTAGATGACAGAGGATCTTAAGCAAATCCAGCAGCTTCCTTATAATTGTTTCTAGTTATTATCACCTACATCATGAAACTTAAACAGCATCATTGGCTTCTGCTCCTTTTAATAAATAAATATAATTGCAGCAAAGGCTTCTTTGAAGAAGAAGCTGTTCCAGCAAGAAATAACATGCCTATGACAAAGATTTTTGTGGTTGGCCAATTTTTTAACAGATTTTTAGTGGGCCAATTGGATAGTTGGGATAAAGGCAAACAAGCTTTTGAACGCAAAGAATTCTTCTTCAGGTCTACATTCAAAAGCTTGTCTAACTTCATCCCAACAATGTAGTTGATCCATTAAAAGATGTCACCCCTACCCCAAAAAAATCCTTGCCTCCCATAATTCTTGGGCCATCAGGGCTAGACATCTTAGGGTAATATTAGCATGATACTATATGGGATGCAACAGTTCTGAGTGGTACAGAACCTCAGAGGTCATCTAAAATGCAGTAGATATAAGTTCAAAAGTACTTTTAATAGGTACAGTGAAGAGAGACGACCTTGGATTTGTAGCAACCACTGCAAAATTTGGTTTAAATCAGCCCTAAAGCCCTTGGGAATTGTAAAAACAGACTTAACAGAAAATGAAGGAAAACTGTGGTCAGGAAAGACAATCCAAGAACTGGGTTTTAAAAAGGGGGAAATGGCTATAAATACCTCAGTCAGGTGGTAATATGACCTTCAAAATGTATACTTTTTTTGACAAAAGACCCAAATTATTGAAGTTGTAGAACAAGCAAGGAAGTTCATATAGTGAATTTCCACAGGCATTTATCAGTGAAAGTTAGGGTGAATGTTTTTTTAGGATGGCTTCTACTAGTTTAAGCAAGCATGTCTGGTAGATAAAGGTATGTTGTTTTGTTTTTCTTGTTTTAGGTATGATAACCATGTTTTCAGTTGTTTATAGAAAAATACGTGTATGAAAACAAACAAGTTAATCTCCAGTGAAGAATACACGAGTAGTAATAGCTGCTCTTTCCTTGATATTAACTTCCCTTCTAGCTCATGACTGTAGTCAACATAGGGAATTGGCCAAACTGATACAATTAAAATAACCATACCCTTCTGAAGTATAAGTTCCTACCATTCTATTCTGATAGCATTGCACAATGATTTTCTACAAGGTTAGATGGCTCTACAGATACAACATGGTTGCAAAGCAGGGGGGGGGAAGGGAATGATAGAATCCAGGGAAAAAAAACCTATTTAAACAACCAGACTAAGAAAAATTAAATTGAACCAAAACACAACTAATGCTTTTGAGACCATCTAACAACTAATCTTAAACCACAGGGGTCTTAAATTACTGTGGTAAGATTTATTGCACCCAAAGCATGTGTAACTTTACTGATCAAGTGGTATAGTGTAGAAAGGATTATACATTATTTCCCCCACTCCCCCCCGCCCTTGCTTATCAACATCACAAATGTTAACATTTCCTTTTTTGGGATAGATCTTTATGTTCATCCTGGAAAAAGACGCAACATTTTTAAGCAGAAACAGCAGCAAGATTTTCATGATACAATTCCATTGTTAAAAGCAACTAAATCGAACTTATACATGTGGTCATTAGCCTCCCCCCTACTCCAAAACTGAATGATAAGCAAAGAAAAGATAAAAGCTTGTCATGAGCAGAAATCAAGAATATGTTTTACAATTATACACCATGACTTGAGGGAGGGACCCTATCCCCACGCTAAACAGGCAAAAGATATTACAGTAAAATATCTGTCTTGAGCAAGAGATCCTACCATGTGCACTCTCACACACTCACATTTAAATTGATGAAAATACTCTTGAATTCTTCCAAGCCAATTTAGCTTATTTTTAAAAAGTGGGATGTTTATTCATTTGCAGAATTCCATACTAGAAAAGACATCAGAAAAATGCATTAACTCTACTCCTTAGAAATACTTATTTTGG
The DNA here is from genome assembly GCF_001723915.1 of Gavialis gangeticus. NCBI lineage: Eukaryota > Metazoa > Chordata > Crocodylia > Gavialidae > Gavialis > Gavialis gangeticus. Next base: position 94,497,072 of record NW_017728992.1, on the reverse strand, counting down.
CTTCATAATTAGTTTGAGAGGTTCAGGGAAAGATTCACTGGCCTTGCTTTTAAGGCACACTGCATATAATCCACTGGAGCATTTAGTACCAGTTCCTTGTGAACCAGTACCAGATCAATGCTGATCTTCTGTCAGCCTTGTTTCTGCTACAGCTCTCATTTGGGAGCCAGTCTGAATGACATAACTAAGTGGACTGATTGCTGGATCAGTCCAGCAATCATCAACTCCTAGCATACCTCAGGTGATACAACATCTTTGTGATCCTGTACAGAGATGATGACATAGTTAATCTGGTGCCAATGTTTAGATCATGGGTGTCTTGTGTCTGTGCCATGATATCTTGTGCCTGTTTTTTTCTGGTGGAACAGGATGTTATTAATGGTGAGTCCATACTCTGTACATTTGGTTAAGAGGAGGATGCCATTGGAGTAGACTTTTCCTAATCCTCCCTGCTGATTATTCTGTTCCAGAGTTTAGAGTCCCTTTTGATTCTGGCTTTAAAATTTTCAAGAAGAACAATTCTGTTTCCCTCTGGAACACCAGAAAGAACTTGGTCAAGGTTGGCATAGAATTCCTTGGTTTCATTGGTGCTGTCAAGAGTCAGGGCATATGCGCTGATGACAGTAACATATTGACTCCCTGAGAGTTTAAGATGGAGAGTCATGAGGCACTCATTAATTCTGATAGGCAACTGATTGAGTTAGTTTATGAGTTCACTCTAAATGGCAAAACCAACTCAACAGTCAGCATTTTTATTCCTGCTTACCCTTCCAGAAGAAGGTATACCCACTTCCATATTTTTTGAGCTGTCCATCTCCTGCTCGCTAGCTCTCCTTCAGTGCTGCCTCACTGATATTGTGTTGCCTGATTTCTTGGGCCACAACTGAAGTGTGGCACTCTGTGCATTCACTATTAGGGCTATCCAGGACCTGATGTTCTATGTCCCAAAAATGATGATGCGTCTTTGTTGGTATTTTCAACAGCAGTAAAGGTGATCCCACTGGATGCAGTTATCAAGTCAGAAAGAAATACAGAATACTGTATTTGACAGATTATGTTTAGGGTACCTTTTCTAGTCACCTTCCCATGTGGGGTGAGCAGAGCATATCATGAAAAGAGCTGCTCAGTCATGGTCCTGTCTCATCCAATGCTAGACAACGTTCTTGTAACTGGTGAATTCCAATCAGCAATGGGAGAACGTCAGCAGCATGTGGGGTGACCCCTTAAGGCCACCATCTTCAGCATCTGTGAGGAAACATTTGGATTCTCTACTAGGAAACATCGTGACTGGTTTGATGGGAAAAATTAGGAGATCCAGGAGTTGATTGATTGCAAGTGCAAGGCCTTTTGTGTTTGGCAAAATGACACCAACTCCAAGCAAAAGAAATTCAACCTCCAAGAAGCCAAGGAACAGGTCCAAAGGAGGATCCATAATATGAAGAACAAATGGTGGGAAGACAAGGCTAAGAAGATTCAACTTCTCACTGACACCCATTATATGTATGGTTTCTTCACTGCTACCAAAGTCATTTATGGTCCAATCACTCATGGACCAATCCCCTTGAGATCTAAGGATGGAGGATACCTGATCAAGGAAAGGGGAGCCATCAATGCCTTCTGAAAAGTTAATTTTGAAGACCTCAGTTGCGACTGTTGTTGACAAGAGCATTCTTAACTGCATCCCACAACAGCCACTAAACAGATGAAAAATGATAAGGCATCTGGAGCAGATGGAATCCCCACAGAAATCTTGAAGGAGAGGGGAGAGAGGAGCTGACATCACAGCTCCATGCCTTCATCTTAAGGATCTGGAATAATGAGGAAATCCCAGATAACCTCAGGGACACCATGACTGTGACAATCTTCAAGAAAGGAGACAAGTCTCACTGGAAACTACAGAGAGATTGCCTTGCTGTCCATTACAGGAAAAATCATTGTGAGAACCTTCCTCAACCATCTCCTTCCATTTGCTGAAGAGCTCCTCCTGGAATCTCAGTGTGGGCTTAGGGCATCAAGAGGCACAACTGACATGATCTTCACAGCTTGCCAGCTGCAGGTGAAATGCCAGGAACAACATGAGCCTCTCTACCTAGCTGGCTTCTATGACCTCATGACATTTTTCAACTCTGTTAGCTGAGAAGTGTTATGGAGGACCCTTCAGAAGTACAGATGCTCACCAAAATCTGTCACCATTCTCTGCCTGCTCTGTGATGGTGTGTTTCATAGTTTCATAGTTGGTAGAGTTGGAAGGGACCTAAGCAGATCATCAAGTCTAATCCCCTGCCATGGGCAGGAAAGAGTGCTGGGGTCAAATGACCCCAGCTAGGTGATTATCTAGCCTCCTTTTGAAGACACCCAGATTAGGAGTGAGCACCACTTCCCCTGGAAGTTGGTTCCAGATCCTAACTGCCCTGACTGTGAAGTAATGCCTCCTGATGTCTAGCCTGAATTTACTCTCAGTCAATTTATGGCTATTATTCCTTGTTACTCCTGGTAGTGCTCAGGGGAACAGGAAATCTCCCATTGCCAAGGGTTTCCCTTGGCAAGTTTATAGATGTCCACCAGATGCCCTCTCAGCCTTCCCTTGTGGAGGCTGAACAGGTTCAGGTCCCATAGCCTCTCCTCGTAAGGCCTGCCCTGCTGCTCCCTGATCATGTGAGTGGCCCTCCTCTGGACCCTCTCCATGCTGTCCACATCCCTCTTGAAGTGTGGTGCTCAGAACTGGACGCAGTACTCCAACTGCAGCCTGACCAGTGTCGCATAGAGGGGGAGGATCACCTCTTTGGACCTGCTCGAGAT
>NW_017728992.1:94488610-94489273 GCF_001723915.1 Gavialis gangeticus | reverse complement strand
CCCAGAACTGGATGCAGTACTCCAACTGTGGCCTGACCAATGTCACATAGATGGGGAGGATCACCTCCTTGGACCTGCTCATGGTGCATCTGTGGATACATGGCAAGGAGCATTTAGCCTTCCTGACCACATCCCCACATTGGCGGCCCATGTGCATCTTGGAATCAATAGTGATTCCAAGATCTTTTTCTGCCTCTGCGCTGATAAGAAGGGAGTTCTCCAACCTATAGGTATGCTGCTGGTTCTTCCTCCCCAGGTGCAATACCTTGCACTTGTCAGTGTTGAAACCCATCCTGTTCTCATCCACCCACCTCTGTAACCTGTCCAGTTCTAGTTGTAGCCTGTCCCTCTTTTCTAGCGTGCCCACTTCTCCGCACATCTTAGTGTCATCCGCAAATTTGAACAAGGTGCTTTTCACGCCCTTGTCCAAGTCACTGATGAAGATGTTGAACAGTGCAGGCCTGAGGACCAAGTCCTGGGAAATCCCACTGTCCACATCCCTCCAGGCTGAAAATGACCTGTCCACCACCACTCTCTGGGTGCGGCCCTCCAGCCAATTTGCGACCCATATGACTATGTAGTTGTCAACACCACAGTTGCCTAATTTTTTAATGAGAATGGGTTGAGAGACAGTGTTGAAGGCCTTCCTAAAGTCCAGAAAGA
>NW_017728992.1:94461121-94483610 GCF_001723915.1 Gavialis gangeticus | reverse complement strand
AGAAAGACTACATCCACCATGACACCTGTGTCCAAGGATTTTGTGACCTGGTCGTAGAAGGCAACCAGGTTGGTCTGACAGGACCTACCTCTAGTGAACCCATGTTGTCTGCCCCTGAGCATAATCTCCCTTGCTGATCCCTCGCAGATGTGCTCCTGGATAATTTTCTCGAAGAGCTTTCCCAGGACCAAGGTAAGACTAACAGGCCTATAGTTTCCTGGGTCCTCTTTCCTCCCTTTTTTGAAAATGGGGACGACATTGGCCCTTTTCCAGTCCTCTGGCACCTGGCCAGAGCACCATGAGTGCTCATAAAGCTGTGCCAGGGGTCCCTCAGCAACCTCTGCTAATTCCCTCAGCACTCTGGGGTGGAGATCATCAGGACCTACTGATATGAACATGTTTAGTCCCACCAGAAGTTCCCTGACTAGGTCCTCGCTGACCCTGGGCCTGGCTGTGCCTCCCCTGGGTCTGTCCGAAATCCTGGCTGGGGGCGGGGGGATGTCTTGGTTCCTGCTTAGAAAAATGGAAGCAGAGACTCTGTTAAAGAGGTTACCTTTGGCATCTGGTGTGACCATCAAATTTCCAAGCATGTCCTGCAGAACCCCCACATTACCCAGTACCTTCTTTTTACCCCCTATGTATTTAAAGAAGGACTTCTTGTTATCTTTGATCTGGGTTGCTAGTTCCAGTTCCATCTCCACCTTAGCCTTCCTGACAACTTGAGCAATGGAGGTATAATCCTCCTTGGTGATGGCCCCTCCCTTCCATTGGGTGTACGCCTCCTTTTTAGCTTTGAGACGTTCCTGGATGCTTTTGGTAAGTCATGGGGGCTTTTGAGCACTCTTGCCTCCTTTGATCTGCGTGGGGATTGTCACCTTTGGGCTTGGTGGATCATCTCCTTAAGGAATGACCACTCTTCTTGAACTCCCAACTCCTCTCCCCTCTGGGACCTCAGTGCCTCTCCGAGTAGTCTCCTTACCTCATTGAAATCTGCCCTCCTCTGAGTGGTTGACTCTCAGTAATGGACCTATCAAGATCCCTTTGGGGTTCAAATGGGCATTAAGCAAGGCTGCTTCATCACTCCAATGCTTTTCTCAATATTTTTTGCTGCAATGTTACATCTGACTACCAGAATTCTCCATTGTAAAAAAAACCCCAAAATCCACATTTTTGTGTAATTAAAATGAAACACCACTAATATACTATATCTATCTATCTATCTATCTATCTATAAATAAGTGGTACTTCATTTTAATCACAGAAAAATGTGGATTTGGGTGTTTTTTTACTTCAGAAAATTTGGGATTTTTTTTTTAAATCAGAGAAAACCAGGATTCCTGCTGACCACCAAGGAGTGAAGCTAAACTACCAAATGGAGGGTAAGCTGTTTAACCTAAGCTAACTCTGAACCAAAACCAAGACCACCCCAACCTCAACCTCTGAGCTCCAGAACGCTGATGGTTCTGTAGTGTGGGCTCACTCAGAAGACCTTCAGGCAATCATTGATTTCTTTACTAAGGTGTATAAGAAAATAGGATTGGTGCTTAACATTCAAAAGACTAATTTCCTTCACCAACAAGCTTCTACTGAACAGTTCCCAGCTCCAGTAATCCAGATATATGGTGAGACTCTGGAGAACACTGAGCATTTCCCATACCTTCGAAGCCATCTCTCACAGAAGGCTAACATTGACGAAGAAATTCAACATAATTTCAAATGTGCAAGCTCAGCCTTTGGATGCCTGAAGAAATGAGTGTTTGAAGATTGCAATATCAGACCTGAAACCAAGCTCATGGTTTATCAAAAAGTCATGATCCCCACCATGCTGTATGGAACTGAGACATGGACAATGTACAAGAGATGTCTAAAGTTGTTGGAGAAGTACCATCAATCCTGCCTGCAGAAGATCCTCCAAATCCAGTGGGAAGATAGATACACCAATGTTAGCATCCTTCTGCAAGCAAACACCATGAGCACTGAGGTGATGATCACCCAACATAAACTTGAGGGAAAGGGAAGCCATAAACCATAGACATAAGTCCATGGGCCCAGACAGAATGCACTCATGAGTCTTGAAGAAGCTGGCAGACATCATAGCGCATCCTATGGCAAAGATATTTGAAAATTCATGGCACTCCGGTGAGGTTCCAGAAGACTGGAAAAGAGCCAATGTGATCCCAATCTTCAGGAAAGAAAGGAAGGAGAATCCAGAGGATTACAGGCCAATCAGTCTGATGTCCATCCCTGCAACGATCTTGGAGAAAAACATCAAGGAAACCATCAGCAATAGGCTAATGGAAGGCAACCTTCTGAATGCCATCCAACATGGGTTTGTCACTGGTAGAACTTGCCTCGTCTCCTCCTATGACCAGGTGATGCATTGCCTGGACAAGGGAGATAAGGTTGAGGTCATACATCTGTATTTCAAGAAAGCCTTTGACTTGGTCTCCCATGATGTCCTCATGGTAAAGCTGGGGAACTGCAACCTTGATCATCACATGGTCCAACAGCTGGGGAACTGGCTCCGGGGTCAGACCCAGAGAGTACTAGTTGATGGGAGCAAATCAATGTGGTGCAAGGTGACCAGTGCTCAGCCCTCAGGGATCAGTATTCAGGCCAGTACTCTTCAACATCTTCATTAATGATCTGGATTTGGGTGTCAGATGCAGGCTGGCAAAGTTTGCGGATGACACTAAACTATGAGGGAAAGTGGTCACACTGGAAGACAGGCTGGGGTTAGAGGCTGACTTGGACACATTTGCAAGGTGGCCAGACCAAAACCAGATGGCCTTCAATGTAGACAAGTGCAGAGTGCTCCACCATGGAAGAAAGAACCAGCAGCATACCTTTAGGCTCAGCAGTGCTATGCTTGCTAGCACCACAACCGAAAGAGACTTGGGGGTCTTGATTGACCACAAGATGAACTTAAGCCACCAATGCAATGCTGTGGCAGGCAAAACAAACCAAAACCTGGCATGAATCCACTGATGCATCTTGAGCAAAATCAGTGATGTCATCCTCCCACTTTACTCGGCCTTAGTGAGGCCACAGCTGGAGTACCATGTCCAGTTTGGGTCCCCCACTTCAGGAGGGACATGGGTAACTTGAGAGAGTCCAAAGGAGAGTTACTTATATGATCAAAGGCCAAGAGAGCAAGTCTTATGAGGAGAGGCTGCGGGACTTGGGACTCTTCAACCTGGAGAAGAGAAGGCTCGTGGGAGACTTGGTGGTAGGCTACAAGTATATAAGGGGGATGCATCAGGACCTGGGAGAACAGTTGATCACCAGGACTCCCCAAGGGATAACAATGTCTAACGGTCACAAACTCCTGGAAGGCCAATTTAGACTGGACATAAGAAAAAAATTCTTTACAGTCTGTATGCCCAGGGTCTGGAATAAACTCCACCCCGAGGTAGTGCAAGTACCTACTCTGGACTCATTCAAATGGTGTCTGGATGTTTATCTTGCTGGGATCATTTGACCCCAGCAGACTTCCTGGCTGTGGCAGGGGGGCTGCAGTCGATGATCTCATGAGGTCCCTTCCAGCCCCTAATGTCTATGAAATCTATGAAGCCCAGGGCTTCCAATGGCAGGTTTAGCTGCCTGTACACAAATGCCAGGAGCATGGGGAACAAACAGGAGGAACTGGCCCTTCTGCTAAGTAAAAATGAATATTATATCATAGAGATAATGGAGACATGGTAGGACTCCACCTATAACTGGACCACAGGTATTGATGGTTAACTTGTACAGGAGGCATCGTGTTACAAGGAAGGGTGGGAGTGTAACTCTCTACATGAAGGAATATACACTTCCCCACAAGCAGAGACTGGCACCCAAGGAGGGCAATTTGAGACTCTCTGGGTTAGAATATGGGGAAAATGTGGTGACGGGGATATAACTGTAGGAGTCTATTACAGACCTCTTAACCAGGAGAAAGAGTTTGACCACAAATTCACTAGGGAACTGGCAGAGGCTGCACACTCTAGGTACGTGGTCATTATGGGTGACTTCAACCACCCTGACATTTCGTGGGAAGAGCATTCAGCCAAATCTGATTGGTTGCAAAGCTTCCTCACTTGCATTGATGAGCTCTATTTGACTCAAGAAGTCTACGGGCCAATAAGAGGCAAAGCGCTGCTGGATCTGGTACTGGCTAAAGCGGATGATTTAGTCAGTGACCTGAGGATTGAAGGGAAGCTTGGTGACAGTGATCATGAGTTGATCACTTTCTCTGTGTATCACAAAGCTGGCAAATCAGTCAGCAATGCAGAAATCCTTGACTTTAGGAAAGCTGACTTTCACAAGCTCAGGAGGTCAGTTGCTGAGGCCCTGAGAGACCATGATCTGACAGGGAGAGGAGTCCATAATGAGTGGCCTCTCCTTAAGGATGTGATCCTAAAAGCACAAGGGAAGTCCATTCTGGCCCATAGGAAAGGTAGCAAAAGGGATGAAAGACCCCCTTGGCTCAACAGAGAACTTGTGGACCTCCTGAATCTGAAAAGAGAAGCTTATAAGGGATGGAAGTCAGGAACCACCACTAAGGAAGATTATGCAGCACTGGCCTGCACTTGTAGGGAGCAGACCAGAAAAGCCAAGGCTGAAACCAAATTCAAACTGGCTACAGGAATCAGGGACAATAAAAAGTCCTTCTTCAAATACTTGGGAAGTTGGAAAAACAAACAAACAAGGGCAACGTCAGACACTGGCTGAACCAAATGGGGCAGCTGACAACCGGCACCCAGGAAAAAACTAATCTCCTTAACAATTACTTTGTATCAGTTTTCCACCAGCCCAAGGGGATCACCCTGCCTGACAGGATGCAGGAATACAAGGGTAAGGGCAATCATACACCTATAATTGATGAAGATCTTGTGAGGGAACAACTTGAGAGACTGGGCACCCACAAGCCAGCTGGCCTGGATGGAATGCACCCAAGAGTACTAAAAGAGTTTCCCGACATCATAGCATGACCAATGGCAAGGATATTTGAGAACTTATGGTGCTTGGGGAGGTTCCAAAAGATTGGAAGAGGGCCAATGTGGTGCCTATCTTCAAGAAAGGAAGGAAGAAAGATCCAAGAAACTACAGGACAATAAGTTTGACCTCAATCCCTGGAAATATCTTGGAAAAATCATCAAAGCAGCCAACAACAACAGGCTAATGGAAGGCAACATTCTAAGAGATAATCAACATGGCTTTATTGCGGGTAGGTCTTGCCTGATCAGCCTCATTTCCTTCTATGACCAGGTGATGCATCACCTGGACAAAGGAGAAGAGGTTGATATCATATATTTAGATTTCAAAAAAGCCTTTGACTTCGTCTCCCATGATGTCCTCATGGTAAAAGGGGGGCATTGTGGCCTTGATAACCTATAGTTCAATGGCTGGGGAACTGGCTCCATGTTCAGACCCATAGAGTGATAGTCGATGGATCTGAGTCAACGTGGCACATGGTGTCTAGTGGCATTCCCCAGTGCTCAGCACTTGGACAACTAGTCTTTAATATATTCATAAAAGATCTGGATTCGGGTGTCAGAAGTGGACTGGCTAAGTTTCCAGATGACACTAAATTATGGTCAAAGTGCGGTCATGCTAGAGGATAGGCTGGCAATTCAGGCTGACCTGGACAGGCTTGCAAGATAGGTGGATCAAAACTGGATGACATTTAACACTGAGAAATGCAAGGTGCTCCACCTCAGGAGAAAAAAACCCACATCATACTTAAGGCTCAGCAGTGCTACACTCATTAGCACCATGACCGAGAGAGACTTGGGGGCATGACTGACCACAAGATGAATATGAGCCACCAATGCAATGTCACAGCTAGCAAAGCAAATAAAACTCTGGCTTACACCTACTGATGCATCTAAAGCAAGACCCAAGATGTCATCCTCTCACTTTACTCTGCCTTCGTGAGGCCGCAGCTGGAGTACTGCAACCAATTCTGGGCTATGTACTTTAGAAAGGATATGGAGAAGCTTGAGAGACTCCAGAGGAGAGCCACACACATGACTAGAGGTCAAGAGTACAGGCCTTATGAGGAAAAGCTGAGAAGCATGGGACTCTTCAGCCTGGAAAAGGGTCAGGGGTGACTTGTGACAGCCTATAAGTATATAAGGGGTGTGCATCAGGAACTGGGAGAATGTCTGTTCACCAGGGCACCCCAAAGGCAAACAAGGTCTAATGGTCACAAACTGCTGTAAGACTGTTTTAGACTAGACATAATGAAAAACTTCTTTACTGTCCGAGTCTCCAGAGTCTAGAATAGACTCCCCACAAAAGTGTTGCAAGCACCTACTCTGGATACCTTTAAGAAACACTTAGATGCTTATCTAGCTGGGGTGACTTAAATGCTTATCTTGCTGACCCCAGCTGACTTCCTGCCCCTTGGGCAGGGGGCTAGACCCAATGATCTTGCGAGGTCCCTTCCAGCCCTAATGTCTATGAAATCTATGAACTTCGTTGGGCTGCCATGTCATCTAGATATCCGACTCCAGACTCCCAAAGCAAGTTTTATTCTCTCAGCTCAGCCAAGGTGTACGCTCAAGAGAAGGGCAGAGAAGGTGCTTCAGCGACATCCTCAGGGCCAACTTACAAAAATGCAACATTGATGCCAACTCATGGGAGATTATTGCCCAGGACCACCCCAAATGGAGGAAGAGTCTGCTGCAAGGATCTCAGTCCTGTGAAACATCGACAACACCTCGACACCAACAGGAGATGGAAAAGTGGGAGTGGCAGAAACAGCGCATCACAGACCCAATCAAGAATTCAGTGCCACCCACCCCACACAGAAACATGTCTGAGCTGCAGTAGAGTCTGTCAGTCCCAAATAGGCCTCATTATCAGCCATCTTTGGATACACAGATAAGACAATTATGGAAGACAATCATCCATGACTGAGAGGGATTGCCAAAGAAGGTGTACCAGTTATATTTATGTAATACATTAACAATAGGGATCTGCAAAATGGGCCCTATTCAATTCGGATTCGTATTCAGTCCAAATTGGGGACAGTGATTCGAATTGTTGATTTGGATCACTGTCCCTGATTCAATTCAACTGAATCTGAATATGAAGATTCGATGCTGATTCGGAGAATCAGTGATTTGGACATACACACAGCTTTAAATGTTTTTTCTACATACCTCGAGGTACCAGGTGTGGCTCATGAATGCTGTGATGCTGGGGTGGATGGAGCATCCCACAGGAGCACGGTGGGGTCCCCCACATGCTTGGCAGCAAACCCTGAAGTAGACCAGAAACAGTTCTGGTCCACTTCAGGGTCCATCAGGGAGCATGGGGCAGGCCTTCCCCCACATGCCCCTGCCTTGGCGATTGGCCACAGAGGGACCACAAGTGCCCCCCCAGACCCAAGAGGCAACAGTCGTCGAGCCAGGAAGGCATGCAGGGGGGCCCCCAGCATGCTCTCCAGCAGACCTGGAAGTGGACTGGAAATGCTTCTGGTCCACTTACAGGTCTGCTGCTGAGCGCACTGGAGAGCCCTCTGTGCTTCTGTGGGATGCTGCATCTGCCCCACCATTGCAGCATTCACAAGCTGCCTGCTACTTAGAGGTATGTAGAAAAAACATTTAAAGTTGTCTCTATGTCCGAATCACCAATTCTTCCTGAATTTATTTGGAATATTCCAATTTGATTCAGAGAGATTAAAGGGTCCTCTGATTCAATTTGGATTCGAAGATTCAGCCACCGAATCGGGCTGAATCTTTGCCAAATCAAATCAGAGACCAAAGCTTCGCACAGCACTAATTAACAACGTTTCTAATAGTCATTCTGAACATAAATAACTTACAAAAAAGTGTGATCATCTCTTTCCCACCCCCTTTCCAAGACCTAGTCTTTTTGTATCTGGAGTGGAAGAGAAGATAATCACTAGAGTGAAAATAATGGTCAAAAAGTGAAGGGACAGCAATGGAAAAGGACAGTTAGAAATAGCTAGCAAGTTTAGAGGGTGACTGGTATACCATATATTTCCTTGTAAAAATGTTTAAAAATTCGTATAAAATTTATTTATGACAACTGTTATTTGGGTCTGCTGCTTCTGTGTTTGATCCTTCACTTCATTTGGTTTACTCAGCTTATGAATTCTTTTCAAGATGGAGACGTGTTTTTTAACTTAAATTTAGAACTGTTCAGGTAGTTAACAATGGCAATTTACTACATCAATCATGCCCATCTGAGTGTAACTTTAAGCAACTGAATCTGTCTGGACTAATGCTTCTACCTACAACACAATTTGTTATCTTTCATTAGCTAACTGGGTTTTACTACCATACATTCCTAGAAGTCTGTTTTCCCATTTTATGCATTTATACCTCAGTTGTTAATATCACTATTCAATCCCTGCATTACAATATAACCTCTTCTCCTTAAATAGTCTAAATTTGATAGATATAAAATATTGGAAATATGAAGCAAAACTTATAAGCAAAGGTAAAGAGGGGGTAAAAGGCCTATTATAAACAACATAATAGTCTCTAAATCAGTTTTCTAATCTTTCCTGGATAATAAATTTACTGAATGATAGACTGTTTTTTGGTAGTTTTCTTTTAAAAGCAAAGGTACAAGTTGCCAGAAATCCACAGCAAAGCCCAAAAAAATGGTAAGGGGTGAGAGAAGTGGGGTGGGAAATATGCGTAAGTATTTGCTTCCAGGGAGTCTCTCACATTGTTTCATGGGTGAGTGTGCTACCTTCAGCATCTAATATCATCAGTAAAACAGAGGTTAACACAAATTCCAAAGCCACTAACAAATGCAACTTTCTACATTATAAAATCATTCCAGCAATTATACTGTGAATTTACAGTGTGTGTGGGAGGAAGTGAGACTTCTATATGAAAACCTCTCTCCATATATGGTTATTGGGGGCATGACCTAGTAACTCACTGGTTTTTGCAAGGGGAGTCAGAAGAGCTGATTTTTTACAGTACTACAAATAAATAAATAAGATAAAAATGTATTATTCAGTAAAAAAAGTAGCCAATTATAAATGCTGTGTGCAGTGGAGTCCCTCATGGCTCAGTTCTAGGATTGATGCTGTTCAACAACTTCACAGTGATCTGGATGAGGGGTTGGGAAGCACCCTGTCCAAATTCGTGGATGACACAAAAATATGGGGTGAAGTTAACATCCTGGAGAGGAGGAACCAGATCCAGGCTGACCTAGACAGGTTGGGGAAGTGGGCAGAGAGCAACAGGATGCAATTCAATAAGGACAAGTGCAAGGTGCTGCATCTAGGGAGAAAGAATTGCCATCATACCTATAGGCTGGGGGGCGACCTTCTCAGCACCACTAAGGCAGAAAGAGATCTTGGAGTCACTGTTGATGCCAGGATGAACATGAGTCATAAATGTGATGTAGTCAGCAGAGCCAGTCGCACCTTGTCATGCATCTGTAGGTGCTTCACAAACAGGTCCAGAGAGGTGATTCTCCCTCTCTATGTTGGCACTGGTCATGCCGCAACTGGAGTACTGTGTCCAGTTCTGGGCGCCACAGTTCAAGCAGCATGTGAACAACCTGGAGAGGGTCCAAAGAAGAGTCATTCGTCTGACTGGAGGCCTGCAGAGAAGACCCTATGAGGAAAAGCTAAGGGACCTTAACCTCTTCAGCCTCTCCAAGAGAAGGCTAAGAGAGGACCTTGTGGCGGCATACAAATTCATAAGGGGAGAGCAACATGAAGTAGGAGATGATCTGTTTACCAGGGCACCCCTGGAACAACAAGGAACAATGTCCATAAGCTACTGGAGAGTAGGTTTAGACTGGACATTAGAAAAAAGTTCTTCACGGTCAGGGTTGCCAGGATCTGGAATGGGCTTCCAAGGGAGGTGGTGCTTGCCCCACCCTTGGGGGTCTTCAAGAGGAGACTGAACAGGTACCTGGCTGGGATCATGAGTCCAGGTTTGGTGACCCTTTTCTTGCCTGCCAGGGAGAATTGGACTGGATGGCCCACTGAGGTCCCTTTCGACCCTAGAATCTATGAATCTATGAAAATGCCTTCTAGTCAGGGCTGCAACCCTCTTCTCCTTTTTGCCCTACAAGCCCATCATGAAATCCCATTCTTCACCAATTTGCTGATATCAAGAAACATTATACATGGAAAACTCTGGAAGAGTGGATTCAAAAGAAACATTGGGTCATGGTATCAGGTTATACAACTTGTGTGTTAGTCACTGTGAGATACTGGGTTATATGTAGCCTATCCTAGTGGTTAAGCCACTAGGTCCAAAACACAGACCGGCTCAAGGTTCAGGAGGCTGAAACTAAGTTACCAGATCCAAGCAAAAGTCTACAAGCTGGAGTCCAAGAACAGAGCCAAGCAGAACCAGGAAAACCAGAAAGCACAGGAACAGGGAGACTTAAAGCAGACTTTAGCACAGCTCCTCCCTCAAGTACTCCCTGCATGCCTCCTACAGGGAGGGCACCACTGTCCTGCTAAAGGTGACGCATGTGGGCACTTGGTAGGATGGGGCCATGAGCGCCATAAGCTGCCTGAACCCTGGACACTCAACAAAGAAGAAGGGCTGGCGATCCAGAGCAAGCTCTGAGTGATCTTGCTTGCCCTTGCAATGGCTGTTACCACAGCTGGAGATAAATGGAGAAACTGATCTCCCAGCAGTCATTCAAAAGGCCCAGACCAAGGCCAACTGGAGTCATTAACTGGGTTAGGGCTGCCAGTCAACGCCCCATGCAGGTGTGGCTCACTAAGCAGCTAGCTCAAGCTGGACTGCCTGTTATGGCCCCTGATAGTGAAATGAACTTTCTTATGGAAACAGAACATCTGCATTGCATTAGGGCTGCTCCCAACTCCCCAAGAGCAAGCCAAATTCTATGGAGTTATACCTCTTCAGGAGTGAGTCCAGAGCTCAGTGAAAGCCAGCTCTTTCATAACTCAGATTTCCCTTGCAGGGAAGAATTGTCCTTGTTGATCCCAGAGCTACATCTGGGCAGCTAGGTATCATCTTTTCCTGCCAGCTGTCTATGAATGAAAAACAAAGTAACTAAGTTAACATGACAGACTAAAATGCTATTTTAACCCTTACAATTTAGAAAACACTGAGTCAACAGGCCACACTGAAACACCTGATTCAGTTGCCAGTGTCTTCAGAGATGCTTATCTGTTATGCATACTGGTATGTAATTGAAGTAATGCTTTGCACTTTCCATCCAAGTATCAGTGATTGTGAACTCCTTTTTTCAATAGAAAAGGATATTAGTGGTTTATTTTATTAATAATGAAGTTGAGGGATAGACTGACAAAAGTCAACATTTTGAAACCTGGCCTAGACATTTAGTTATACACAACTTACAAAATCATAGGGCTCTTATAATCAGGGATCCTAGTTTTCTCTGTTTAAAAATTCCAAATTCTTTGATTTTAAAACCCCGTCTGCATTTTTCTGCAATTAAAATGAAACACCACTAGATAGATTGATAGACTGATAGATCGATACATAGATATCAGTTGAACACAATGTTTTATTCATATATTTACAATTTTAAAGCAGTTTGGAAGTCTACCAGTGCCTCAATCAATTTAATAAAATACATTTTTAATACTATTTCTATTTTGGCATTTGATTTGGTTTTATTTTCATATAAAAATAAGAGCTTCCCCTGCCTCCACTCACCAGGGTGCGAGTCCAGATGCAGCTGTTCCCGCCACCACTTTGTGGTGCTGAGCAGCCCTGATTGGCCGGTGCCTCTCACTCCCAAGCCACAGCCCCCCCACCCCAGTACTGCTGGTACCCCTCACTCCCAACCTGCAGCTCCTTGTCCCCGCCAGTGCCTCTCACTCTGGACCTGCAGCCCCCCACCCCTCCAAGCCCTGCTGGTGCCCCTCACACCTGATCTGCTGCCCCTACCCGCAGGCCACAGCCTCCTCAGCATGTGGGGCAGGAGGTGTGTGGGGCAAGAGGGGTGTCCAACCACAGGTGACACCACCGGTCATGCATCAGGGGGGAAAGGTGGGGCATGTGTTCCCCCAGATTTGTGTGGCCACAGAGAGCTTGGGGCTGCAGCCTGGCTGGACTGGCATGGACCAGCAGGTGGGACCCAGTGCATGATGGCAGAGCAAAGCAGCAAGACTCGTTGCTACTGCTGCCAGAATCCCCACTCCCGCTGTGCTTCCAGCAGCACAAGGAGTAAAGGAATAGGGGAGGGCCATGCTGCCCTCATCTCTTCCTGCTGCCAGACACTCAGACACTGGACCATGGCTCTATCCTGTTGCCATTGTTGGGTTGCCACTGCTGCTTCCCTCAGGCTGTGGCTCAACCCCAAAGGGGATGTGGGTAGGGGGCAGCATAGGCTCTTGCCACTCTGCTCCACTCTCCTATGCTGGGTCCCACCCACTGGGTGGTGGAGGTGGCTTCTGCTTATCCTGGTTCAGCCAGGCTGAAGCCCCTTGTGGGCATAGAAATCTGGAGAGTAATGTGTCCCCATATCTTCCTGACATGTCATCTATCCCCCCCCCACACCTTCCCCACACCTCACCTATGCCCTCCCATAGACTTACCTGAGGGGAGCTGTGGGAGCTGCTCTCCGCCACACTGGATGCCACATACATGTATGCATTAGGGCTATGCAAAGCAACCAGTATTTGGATTCAGATTTGGCCAATTCAGGGGACAGTGATTTGAATCTGTGACTTGGATCACTGTCCCAAACTGATTCGGCCAAATCAGATTTTGAAGATTCAGCACTGATTCAGTGTGATTCGGTGATTCAGCCATAGACTATAATGGGGAATCACTAAAATACATATAACTTTGTCATTTTTTTTCAGAATTGGATGCAAGCAGCAGGGATAGTAGCCCCTTCTGTGGGCATGAATCCTGCCAAGTTTCAAGGAGAAAGGTGCAGGGGTTTCTGTGAAAGTTCCCCTTAAACTGCTGAAAGCAAAACTCATGTTGTGTGTGTTAAGGCAGAGCAGGTTGAAAGCAGTAGGGACAGTAGCCCCTTCTGAGGGCATGAAGCCGGCCAGGTTTCAAGGACATAGGTGCAGGGGCTTCTCTGAAAGTGCACCTCAAATTGTTGAAAGCAGAAGTCATGTCATTTGTGTGTGTTAACTGGGTATCTGGTTGTAGCTGTTTTGGTCTAAGGAACAGACAGGCAAGGTTTTTTGAGTAGATGTGATATCTTTTATTAGACCAACTGAATAGTTGGAGAAATATATCTTCGCAAGCTTTTGGGTTTAAAAACCCTTTGTCAGGCTGAGGAAGCACCTGTAGTTGGTGTGGGTGCTCTTCCTGGAATAGTAAAGAAGCCAGAGGTTGGGCTGTAGGCAAGAAAGCCAGTCAGTAAAAGTGTAAATTCAGGTGTCAGGGGGTGAGATACAGGCTGGGGGAGGGGGAAGGGGGGTGTAGCAACTAGGAAAAAGTGGAGAGGTACCTGGGGAGTCAGATGTCAGGCTGGTTATAGTTTGTCATAAATCCAATGTCTGTATTGAGTCCATGAGTTTTTATATCCAGTAGATTTATGAAGTAAAGTTTGTAGGCTTGTCTACAAAAGGTGTTTTGTAAATTCAAACAAGCACCAAACCTCACTAACCTCATCACCAGAAGGAAACTTCCTACAGCCTAAAATACATGGAATGGATTCAGACTGTGCCATGACAAGAAATTCAAAACCTGCCAACATATCTCCAGTACCCCCACATTTCCTACACCCCACAACAGAATCATCACCATTTCTACAACCACCTGGCAGGAGGTTCACCTTCAGGAACACCAGCTGCACTACCAAACCAGGAACCAAGGAGGTGTGGTGGGGTGTCACAACATCACCAGCAATGCTGAACACCCTCTTGCTTGGAACACTGGTTGGTGTACAGGACAGGTGTTCCCGGGCAACTGTGGCCAGATTCTGCCACATGTGGCTGCAGGTTGCCCAATAGGTGAAGCGGTAGCAGTGCAGCGGCTCCACATCCTATCCTATCCACATCCTAACCTATCACAGCAAGATAGGTAGCCACTGAGGCCTCTGAGCTACCTGCCAGATGGTGGGGTCTCTGTCACCCACCATCAAAGCCATGCCCTTGGTCCACATTGGCACCGTTGTGGTGGAGGAGATTGACTGGTGCTTGGAGTGCTGGCATGGCACAGTGGATCCCCCTCTTCCACATCCCCCCACCTCTGCCCTTCTGCCTCCCTAACTCTGTTCACCATCATCTCCATCCAGTGATCGAGGGTTTTGCTGCTGCAGACAGATGCTCCCCTTCACCCTTGGGTTGGACATGCCTGCCAGCACATGCTGGACTGCAAGGGATCCAGCCATTTTTGATGCCCTCCTTCAGCCGCTTCACCAGTGCCTGCCCCTCTGGTGAAAGTGACTTGCCCCAGCCAGGAACATCAATCCCCTGAAACATCTCCATTTGATTCCCAAGATCCTTCACTGTGGGAATCACCTGGCTAAGTAGAGGGCATCACCAGCACTGAGGCTCTCGGTGGCCTTGAGGAACAGCTTGAGGACCACCAAGATCTGGAAGATGGTATCCCACTCTGTTTTGTTAAGGGGGCCACTGATCCCAATCACCCCGAGCAAGGTCATCTCATGGATGGCCTTCTGTTGCTTGACCAGCCTTTCAAGAATCAGGTATGTGGAGTTCCACCAAGTCTCCACATCCTGCATGATTTTGTGCTGGGGGATGTTCAGCTCTGCCTGTTTCTCCCACAGCATCTTGCCCCACTTGATGGTCTGGTGGAAGTAGCCTGCCCCCTTCCTGCATTTTGAAATGAGCTGGCTGGTCATGTTAGTGATGGTGCTGTCACCAGCAGCCCTGTCCCCCTCCAAGACAACCCTGACTATGAGGTGGAATTTGTGTGCCACACAGTGGATGCCAACAAAGTTGGCATCATGGATAGCCTTGACCATATTGACCCTGTTGTCAGTGACCATGAATCTGTGGGTGAGCTTGCCCTGCCTAACAAGTCACCCCTGTACCATGCAGTTCATGGCCACCATGATCTCCATTGCCATGTGGGACTCATCAATCACTTTGGCTTGAAGGAGAGTCCACCGACAGCCTGACTGATCATATCAGTACCCTGTGAGGGAGATGTAGGAGTCATCTCAACCCCAGCTGCTCCAGATGTTGGCCTGCCCACCTGCAGACCTGCCTTGCACGCTCCTCCCTCAAGTACTCCCTGAATGCCTCATACAGGGAAAGCACCACCATCCTGCTAAAGGTGGTGCATGTGGGCACTTGGTAGGATGGGGCCATGAGCCACCTGAACCCTGGATGCTCAACTAAGGAGAAGGGCTGGCCATCCAGAGCAAGTATCTCCCCAGTGCTCTGGGTGACCTCACTTGCCCTTGCAACACCCCCCCCCACCTTTGTCTGTGGCTTTCCCCCACCACTCCAGTGTGTCCTCCCTCTGCTTTGAGGGGGGCAGGGGCTTTGTAGCATGAGGGACACTTCCCTTTGGGCATGGTCCCATTGGTTCTAGGCTGAGGAGGAAGAAGAGCAAGAAAGTGCTGCCTCCTGAGATGTAGCAGCATCACTGTGGTGGTGAAGTGTTTCAGTTTCTTGCCCTGGCTGATCTGACTTTGGCAGTGCTGGCAGGTAGTATACCTGGGATCATCTGCTAACTGAAAATGATCCCACACTACACTGGTGCCCCCTGGTGCAGTGGTGCCCTCTGCCTGTGATTGCCCTCCTCCCACTCCCCACCAGCCCTAAGCAGCTAGACTGGAAGTCTGCTAGCCTACAAGGGGAAACCTGTGGTTTCTTGTGTTGTTCTTCTTTAAAGGAGAAAATCTATGTTTTCCTTTGGCAAACAGGAAACTCAGATTGCTGCTCATAATTCTGATGCTTACAGATGCTTTCAGTATCCCTGAAAATGAGGCCAAAGATGTTTTATGCACTCAGGTTTGGTGTACATTTTTTATAGAGTTGGCTGCACATCAAGGTCTCAGAGGAAGTCTTGGATAGATCTTCAAGTGTACTTAAGTCAGAGGAAACCATAGTTATTCTCTCCCTCCTTGTTCTTTATGGGGAGATTCCAATGACAACTCTATTGAAAGTGGGAGAGGTAGGGGAGTAGAAGGGAGGAGGAAAGTAGAGCACTAGTTCTGTAGAGCACTTTTACACTATATTAAGATGACAATTTCCCTTCTTGTTAATCAGTAAGAAAATTACATTTGTTTCCATCACCTGGAACAGCAAATGTGTTGTAAAAGAATAGCCAATAAGCAGGCATGCCAAATTTCCTACTGCTGTATTGTAAATATAACTATTTACCGTGCAGATGTTGGGGCAAGGGTCTCAACTGAAAGGCTCTGGTTGCTTTTTGGGTCTTAGGCTTGCTTAGCCCTTTGGGTTGTATTTATTTTGCAAATACCTTGTACATCTACAGCTCTTCCTAGCTCTGGGCACATTGTGAAATTTTACAGGATGTTTGTTCCATTTTATTTACAAAATACTAAAGTATTTATAAAAAGAATAGTTTGGTTGCAACTTTATGACCTGATGCAAAAGCCATGAAGTCAATGGAAGGAGTCTCATTGATTTCAAGCACCTTTGTATCAGGGCCATGTTTCTGTATTGTGGAGACAATAACTTTCATAAATATCATCTGGTATTAATTTTGCTAATATTTTGCAAGGCACGGTACTCTTATTGTAATTCAAATATGGTCTTATTTGCAGAGACTCTAAGCCAACATAGCAATGCAGCACATGTTATATTCACGTTTTTCTCAGCCATGCAATTGAAATGAATAATTCCTTCACATGCAATAAAAACATCCTTAGTCTGTTGTGCCTGTTTGTTTGGGTTTTTTTTAATGAACTGAATTTTAATATCCAAGAAAAGCCAGGCATTTCCAGTGTGGCTATAGTATGTATGGTTGCTATGGTAATATAACAGTTAGCTGAATCCATTAACCAGCAGTTGCTATTATTTTTCCACTTGCTTATTTATAAAATCACCAATAAAAAGGAAAAAATTATTTATGACTACACTGGTCACTAAGACATGCTGGCCTTGCTTTACATGCAACAGGCTCTTCCTGCTCCAGGAGGGAAGCCTACATATAATGCACATACACATGCCACATATTTGCTTTTGACAGCCAAATAATAAATTGCAGAGTTATTATATAATGATAATGACTTCATTTAATCTGCTCTTTCTGTCTTCCCCCATCTTTCCTAACCCATATCCTATACTCTAATTTGTTTTTACTAGAATTATTTAAACACATCAAATCTCTAAGCATCTTTAAAACTGGTTTTGTTTGTTGAAATAAATAAATGGTATATTTTTCTTCCTGCCTTTCTCCAAAAAACCCACAGAATTTCCACAAGAATGCATTAGGCCAACTTGCAGAACAGCCAATTCAGAGTCCAGAAAAACTGCAGGCTTAGTGTGTAGTGTGTTGCAAATCACTTGAATTAGGAGCTTTGTGATATTGCATTGTGGATATTTCATTTTCTAAATAATGCTTACATTAAGGCTGAGTGGGTGTTTTCAAAATATCTGAACTTCAGTAGATGACAGCAGCTAAGCTTGATGATAAGCAATGGATGGTACAAAATAGGGTCAGAGAAATGGTAGGAAAGAATTTGTTTGAACAAGAAAAATATTGTTCTTTAGGAGTTTAAGACTTCCAGTGAAACTATAGTGGTAGATATGGCTATAAGCCAGTTTTCTTTGAACACAGAGATTATGGGGTCTTCGGGAATTTCTACTCCTGGGAAGTTCCATTCACTTCACAGTGACTAGTGAAAGACTATTCACCTGCGTGATTAACAACCTCAGTCTACATAGGTTACCAGGAGATATTTACTCTGCTGAAACCCTTTTCAGGACACTCCTTTTATACAACCTTTTTTCTCAGAACTCCTGCCAGTTTTGCTAGCACTATATTGCCTTAACCATTCTCAGAATCACTTGGTACCACACTTTAGGTGCTAGACAGTCACCCTGATGCTGCTGTGACCTCTTTCTGATGCTGGCAGAAGATGCACTGAGTCTATTCTGGGCAGATTAAACAAAGAGAAGCACCAGGATAAGTCATCAGTTTCACTGTCTTCCCCTGTTGAGATATGAAAAAATCCTTCTGCTATTGCTATTACTATTACTATTACTTAGTAACTTTTATTTTCAGCCCTGTCTATACTCTCATGTTTTTCTGTTTCTCTCTTTTTCATTACTGTCCAATTTAGAAACCTGTTGCACGACAAAGTTAATATTATTTTTGCTGGTGATCAGTTTGGCACACTCTAGATAATGCTTGCTTCAACAGTCTAATAATGGCAAATAAAATTTTGTTCTTCATCAACATTGTGATAAACAGGTCAGGATAATGTATCCAGATGTTTTCTTGAGCAAGAGGAGGGAGGTCCAAGTTCAGGAATTATTTATTTAAAGTTTGTACTGTGCCTGGGTTTTCTCACTAGCCTAGGATCTAGCTGTATTATTCTTCTATTCTTTTTACTCTGTGTGCATTTATCATGAAACAAACAGTAGGTTCACGCTTTAATGTTAACTCGCAGCTCACCCTTCTCCTCCCCAAACAAGGATATCTGATGCTATTTGAGATGCCATTTCCAGGATTCTCTGTCCTCTCCTCCCCATCCTCTCCTTTAGATAAATGAGCACAGGATAAAGGAAATGAAAGATAAGAATTTCTTAAAGCATCCCACACTTTTTTTCCCAGACCAACACATACTGGCATATGCAGGAGAATTTTCCATCACTCTTGCAATCCAAGAAAGTAATTTTCTGAGATGTTTTGCTAATCTGTCAGATGTATTTTGCATGTCAAACTTTTTACTTCACTTTAATAAGAAAACCAGCATAGGATTTGCAGGGAGTCTTTCTGACGATATTCAAATCTGCAAATTAAGCTACAACTACAGCCTGTAACAGAATGTGCTAATGTCGTTTGCATTAATCTGTTTCTTTATACTACGTGCTTTTTGAACTGCACCTGGCAAGAGTTACTTCTTTTATGCAGTGAGGAAATCTTCCATTTGGAGTTAAAATGAGCAGATGGAAGTGAGTTAGAGTAACAATTCCTTCCCTCAAGTATGCTTGAATAAGATGCCAAATATTGGCTGGTGTCAGAATAGAATGAAACCAATGCCATCTATGGATACTACTAGCTTTCCTGCAGCCAGGAATTTTGAATGACTTCTCGGAATTAGACAAAAGAAAAAAATAAATCAGCCAATTTTAGGCATTCTTGCCTTTATCACAGTAATATCATGGAACAGTAGCATAACTAGGGTGCAGCAACCCAGGGGGGAAAGGGAGCGAGGGGGCACAAAAAAATAGCAGCTGTCGCCATAGCCATATGGTCACACTGGCAGCACAGCAGCAGCCAGAATTCACCACTGCCTCTGTGAATCACATCTGACTTGCTGGGTCTCTAATGGAATAAGGTGGGATTTCAGTGAACAGGATACTAATACAGGTTTCTCTTGTTTTGTGCTGTACATGTGTTCCTGGAAATGCATAACTCGAATTCACATAAAGGGAACCCCTGTACAATGAAACAAATAGAGATATGTTTGAAGACCTTGATTGTACTGACCCCTGGACCCATTTCTACCACTTTTACAAGACAATTTTGGTACTCACCAACAGCAGACAGTACACACAAAGCACAGAGCACTATCAAAATGGGGATGGCAACTACAGAAACACACATCGCAGACAATGAGCAAGGAGCACAGATCCATGCAGGAGAGTATATTTTGGTGCATGTCACTCCCACAATGCACCGCACAAAGCAGCTGACTGCGGACTTCTACCACACCAATTGCGTAAGAGTGAACTTACTTCATATATAACAAATTTTTCGTATAAAATGGGTCACTGCATGAGTGAATTTGCAGATACAGAACCTGCATAAAGCGAGGGAAACCTGTGCTGTCAGAAACTTCACCGATCAACACACTATGCCAAAATCAAAGGCTGTGTTTCACATTTTCCATGAAGTGCCCAAAATATTTTAATGATTAAACTTAATTTTTAAACAGGTTTAGGAAAACCAAAGGTGGACAATTGTGAATTTGTAAGCTATTTGAAGAGTTTGAGCTTTGAACTGTTTAAACAGAAGAAAAATGGCCTTTGACCATGCAAGAATAATGAGAGATCATAATAGCATTGGTCCATATTCTCCCAGAGTCAGAGAAACAGCCTGCGTGGAGAAAACATTCTAGAAATACTGAGCGACTCAGCTGCATTGGGTCAGCCAGCTTGAGAAGAGAGAGAGGAATCTGGACACCTGAGGTCTATTCCTACCTCTGCCACTGATGTGCAATATCAGACAAGTCACGTAGGTCACAACTTTACTAGAGAGTTAACTTCTCTGAAGTTAGCCTGGCCCAAGTGAGAGTGGCTATGCTACAAAACCACTTGAGCTGCAGAGCAATTGTCCTAGCAACTGATGAGCTGTACGCAGTCCAGTTTTCTGTTCACAAACAAGCTGAGGGCCTCACTAGTTGGGCTTTTTTTAATTAAAGCCAGTTTTCCAAGCCTCTGACTTACTCAAATTGTTGTGGCCTAGATGAAGACAACCCAAGATTGGATTGGGCTCTGAAGGCCCTCACCCCTTTGTACTGAGATTGGGTCATGGGGGGCCAGGCACCATCCTCATCCAGTCCTGTGTGCTAGCATCCGGCATCCTGTCCAGCTCTATGGAAAAAAAAGATTATTTTGTAAATAAGCAAGCAGAAAAATAGTAGGGACTTGCTGGTTAATTAATTCAACCAACTGTTACAATACCATAGCAACCATACAGATTAGACCCCCATTGGTCCAGATATTCAATGGTGGGGAAATCGTACTTCCACTCCCCTGTCACCAAATTTCTGGATCAGTGGGGAACCCTACAAACTGGATGACATGGCGCTGAGGGTCAGATCCGGCCCACAGGCAGGGGAAGGGGGGTTGACCACCCTGATCTAAACACCACAATTAAGCAATACAGTTATTTACTTTATTCCCACAGCACCTGAACATTGTACATCAGCACACACAAAGCCCTTCATCAGTTTTGACAGAGCTGAGCAGCTTGGCCAAATAAGATCCAGAAACTAGGCATTACTCTGCCTAATCACCATGTCAATAATACACTGGTATCCACTACTTTCTTTTAAAATAGAGCCACAGGGGGAAAGGTTAAGGGGAAAGCTCCAACTTTTTTTGAAGTTTCTTCATAATTACATTTGTCATGTAGGGTGTGGGAGCTTCAGGTTTGATCCATTCACTGCTGAAGGAGAATGAAATCATTATTTGCCATGCCCAGGAAAATACCCTTACCAGCAGACTATAAACTGTTCCAAGTGGGAACATTCTTCACTCTTTCTTTTGAAGGTAGGCCTCAGTACAGATAATTTAAGAGATTATGGGACAGAGTAAAAACACCTCCATGGCCTAATAGTTAGGTCATTCATCTCGAAGCACAAAAATTTGATTTGCTTCCATTAGCGTTTCAATGTGGAAACGAGCCTTGGTCTCCAATTTTGGGGTAAAGACTTTTGTTTTCAGCTTATATAAGACGTTCTTATACACTGTTCTATAAGAAGGAAACAATGGTGGTGGTAACACCAGCGTCTCTTTACCTGCCCCTGTTAACAAAAGTCTTGAAACAAGTGAGTGAGCCTGACCAAATCTTTTAAAGGAAGAGCATAGGGACCAGTCTTTGGTACATAGGGCAGGAGGTGGATTCCAAATAGGCAGAAGCAACTCTTTGCTGTTAGGAGCAAGATGTCTGCAGCAGAATTTTATACTCACCCCTGCATTTGTTGCTTCGCTGCTAGTCAACATGCTCTAAGGAATTACACATGGAGTGAACTGGCTGTTTCAGATCCCTCTCTAAGGCACCTTACTCTTTCCCATGTTCACTAAAGGAAGTCAAGCATCCCAGTCAAAGTTCTGGATGCAACAGCAAGGACATAAAAATTTGGCACTACAGCACAACTTCTTGACCACCTGGGCAATAGTGATCATTGCTTGCTGGAATTCACCATCCAGCGTAGGGTGTCAAGGGTCCGCAGCAAGGCGGTAGCCCTAGACTTCAGGAGGGCCAACTTCATTGAGATGAGGAAATTAGTGGGAGAGGCACTGGGGTCCTCGAGGGCAGAGGAACTCAGTGTCCAAGACGAGTGGTCGTTCCTTAAGGAAACGATACTCACGGCCCAAGGGGTGTCCATCCCGACAAGAAGCAAGGGGGGCAGCAGTGTCCGAAAGCCCCCCTGGCTCACCAAGGGTGTCCGGGAATGCCTGCTTGCCAAAAAGGCGGCGTACGCCCAGTGGAAGGGGGGTGAAATCTCCAAAGAGGAGTATACCTCCTCTGCTCGGGCCTGTAGGCGAGCTGTTAGGATGGCCAAGGCGGACATAGAGCTTGGATTAGCGTCCAAGATTAAGGATAACAAAAAGTCCTTTTTCAAATATATTGGGAGGATGAAGAAGGTGCCGGGTAATGTGGGACCCCTGCAGGATACGCTGGGCAAT
>NW_017728992.1:94456484-94460514 GCF_001723915.1 Gavialis gangeticus | reverse complement strand
GGTTTGGGGGAGATGCTGTTTCCCCTAGCGCCCGCTGGCATAACAAGGAGTAATGGGCACAAGTTGATGGAGAGGAGGTATAGATTGGACATCCGCAAAAACTACTTCACAGTTAGGGCGGCTAGGAGCTGGAACCAACTTCCAAGAGAAGTGGTGCTGGCCCCTACCCTGGGGATCTTTAAGAAGAGGCTGGATGCCTACCTGGCTGGACTCATTTGAGTCCCATTTTTGTTTTGGGGTTTTTTTTTTGTTCTCCTGCCCTGGCGGGGGGTCGGGCTAGAAGATCTACTAGGTCCCTTCCGACCCTAAATCTATGAAACTATGAAACTTTTTATTGGGTCTGATCATTCATGCTAAACAGGCAGTGTACAGTTTTGTAGATGCAACCAGAAATAGAAACTGGAGAAATGGATGCACCTACGAAACGCCAAAGAGCCTTTAGAAAGCTGTGAAATGGATAAACTTTCTAAGAGAATTACAGCTTCTAAAGGATCAACATTATATCAAAACACCTACAAAGCAAGGTCAAAAATAACCCAAACCTTCCTAAAATGATGTTATGTGAGACTCTCCCCAATATAATTACCTACCTCAATCCTTCTCAGTCATGCTTCTCCAGTTGAAAGTCTACTACTAACTCACAGTACTGATTGTAAGCACCTGTGAGGAGAGGGGGGGAAAAAAGCAGCAGCAAAACCCCCACAATTGGATCTAATCATCTCTCAGGTGTATAGTTGCAGAGTGATTACTTTTGATAGCATAGGGGTTCCTTTTCTCAATTCAGTATATTTGCTACATACAGCTTTCATTTTAAAAATGTGTATTTTCTACAGAGAACCTAACAACCTCATTAGCTCCCCTGTTTTGAAAATTGTGAATACATATGTATCAGGAAGGTGGGAAGTAGTTTATAATGCACCTTTAGAATACACTAATCAAGTAAGCATTGATGGATGTTTGAGATGAATATTTCTACCCTCAGATACACACACACAACTTCCATTGAAGTGAATGGCAAAGAAGGCAAAAGTCTCCTTGGATAGAATTTGTTCCTATGTTTTTCAGAGATGGGGAAAGCGTGTCCATTTTATTTTGCCCAAAATCATTTTTCTCATCTTTATGATCATTAGGTTTAGTCTTGGAACTAAAATGCTTAACAAAACTGCAGATGTTCACATTACCTTCTACAGGATAGTGGAGGTTTTTAATTTTGAAATATCTTGCCCGCAGTACAGTGACTCAGAGGAAGTGTGAATGACAGAAGGAAACTTATTAAGTTAAAAACAGTTTGTTGGAGGGTGTGGGGAAAATGAATTCATGCACAGAAACAGGTCCGATGTCATTTTATTAGCAGAGATATAGCAGTCTGCTTCCCACTCTACTTCAACTCATGTACTAATCACTAATACTCACAGCATTAACAGAATCTTCAATTTAGAGCCATATGGCAGCCATAAAGAGATATACCATTATACAAGCTAAACTTTACCTATAAACAACTGGCTTCAAGCTTAGGCTACCTGTTAAAGGGGGTTCACTGGGCTTATTCTTTCCCTAGTATAGACATGTGGCAATATGCATTAAAAAGTTATATAGCTGGCTCCATGAAAGGCTTTAGCTATCTAAATCCAAAATATAAGTCTTCAGAAACCACATGCTCAGCTGCTAAGCTTGGAGATGTACAGATTGTACCAGTTAAAGTTTTCTAGGTTGCTAAGTGTTTGCCTGTAGGCATGCCCAAAACTGCCTAAGCCCAACACTGTGAGCAACTAAATGCCTCTTCCAAAGTGAAACAACTGAAGTAGAAGGATGCAGCAACCGCCTTTTTATGTAAGTGCCTAGTGGCTAGAGTATTCAACTTGGCCCTGGGTTGAAATCCCAGTTGTGTGCTCTGTCTACTGAGTGAAAGGTGGTGACTATCTCATTCAGCTGTGTTTTGTGAAAAAAGGCTAGTGGAGGTGCCAGGAGAGTTTATGGTTACAATCCTAAGTGCAGAGTGCCTCAAATTAGGTCCCTCTTTAAAGGAAGTGTAGTAAGCTACTTTAGTGATGTTTAGTGAGGCAGAAGCTATCTTGCAGTTTATCCATTTTCTCCAATAAACGGTAAATGTGAAGGGCAGGAATGTCGCTACACAGGTGGAAATCTAACACTGCATAAGTACCTAAACTGATACTTATGTGGCTATACTATGATGCATAAAGTAGCAGTTAGGTGCATAAAGTGAAATCACATTTTTCTATGGAATTATTACAGAATCATCACTCAGAATTTCAAAAAGTAACAAAAAAAGTTATAAGGCCCTGATCCTGCAAAACTGATATGCTGAACTTAATGCATGTGAAGACCTAGCTATGAAAGAAAGGGTTTGGAGTACATGTGTAGATCTTTCAGGACTGGGACTAACTCATTAGCTGATTTAGGGTCAAGTTGTATCCTGCTGCTTTATAAGTACACACAAAATGGAAAGAGAAGGGGACTAGGAACTTTGTCGCTCCCTGTCCAGGAGTCAAGCGCTTAGGTAATCCATGAAATTTCTGGTCATGGGCAATGGGGGGAACCAGCGGGGCACGACTGGGGGGAGTCTCCCAGTGGCCAGCTGGCAACAGGGGGGGAGGGGGTCCGGCACCAGTGGACCCAGTTTTGGAGGGGGGGAGGAACTACTGCTTTCTATGCCCCTCTACCAGCTGGAGTGCTCACTTAGCAGGGGCACCAGTGTTCTCAGAGGGGCACATGCCCCCCCATGTCCCCCCCATGCGTTGCTTCTGTTTGTGGTTCTGGTTATTAGCAGGGATCCTGATTTTTCTCTGTTCAAAAACTGCAAATTCTCTAATAACCCGCCTTCCCCCCAAATAAAAGTTTTCCCATGATTAAAATGAAACACCACTATATCTATATCTATATCTATATCTATATCTATATCTATATCTATATCTATATCTATATCTATATATATAGATATATATATATATATCTATATCTATATATATA
Source organism: Gavialis gangeticus (assembly GCF_001723915.1). Lineage (NCBI taxonomy): Eukaryota > Metazoa > Chordata > Crocodylia > Gavialidae > Gavialis > Gavialis gangeticus. The sequence continues at coordinate 94,457,526 of NW_017728992.1, read as the reverse complement.
TATAGGTATAGGTATTAGTTGAACAGTTTGATTTGGGGGTTTTTATGATGGAACATCAGAGCTCTCCCTTCCCCCTTCAATCACCAGGACGTGGGTCCAGCTGTAGCTGTCTCCACCTCCCACTGCTTGGTGGCACTAAGCAGCCCTGATATATTGGTGCCCTGCCCATGCCATAACTCCTCACTCCCCACCCACCACCCCCTGCCCCTCCTGGTGCTCCTCACTCCTCACCCACTGTCCCCCCACCCCTGCTGGTGCCCCTCACTCTCCATCCACAGCCCCCCCACCCCTGCCAGTGCCTCTCACTCTCCACCCACAGCCCCCTCGACCCTGTCAGTGCCTGTCACTCTTCACTCACTGCCCCTTGTCCTCCCCCAGACCTTCCAGAGGGGGCCTCCAGCTGCCAGAGCTATGGGGCCAGGGACCTGGGTCCAAAGCCCTCTGCCCCCCACAGCAGCACCCGAAGCCCAGCTGCCACCTGTGGGAGGCAGCAGCTGTGGCTGAGCACAGTGCAGAGCCCAGCTCCACCTCCTCCATAGATGGCATGGCTGGAGTAAAGCCCATCAGGGGGCCCCAAGCCCATCAGAGGGTGGGTGTGGCTTGGCTGCTGTGGGCTCAGGGCTCCTCACACTGCTGCCCTCCCCCAGGGCCTCTACAACCTAGTGTGTGAGATCCAGTGTGGCACTGCAGGGCAGAGTGGGGCTGGGAGGGGAAGCTTGGTGGTACCATCATGAGCCCAGCACCACCATGGCGAGGTGCCCCCTGCCCACCCAGCAGCAGCAAGGGGCACAACTCTGTGTCACCACTACCACTGCTACTGGGCAGGCATGGGGCACATCACCATGGAATCGGAGGGCTCACAGTGGTGGCACCAAGCTTCCCCTCCCAGCCCTGCTCTGTCCTGCAATGCCACGCTGGGTCTCACCTGCTGGGCCATGGAGGCTCAGGGTGGAGGGCAGCAGAGTGGAGAGCCCAAGCCTGCAGTGTGTAGCCCACACCTGTCCCTGCCCTGTGCACAAATCTGGGGGGAACGTGCCCCCTT
>NW_017728992.1:94446844-94451484 GCF_001723915.1 Gavialis gangeticus | reverse complement strand
CTCTGTGTCACCACTACCACTGCTACTGGGCAGGCATGGGGCACATCACCATGGAATCGGAGGGCTCACAGTGGTGGCACCAAGCTTCCCCTCCCAGCCCTGCTCTGTCCTGCAATGCCACGCTGGGTCTCACCTGCTGGGCCATGGAGGCTCAGGGTGGAGGGCAGCAGAGTGGAGAGCCCAAGCCTGCAGTGTGTAGCCCACACCTGTCCCTGCCCTGTGCACAAATCTGGGGGGAACGTGCCCCCTTTTGCCCTCCCTGGAAGTGCATGCAGTGGCAGGGAGCCAGCCCCCAACCCCTGGATGAACTGCCCAGGGCCTCATCTCACTCCCCTACAGCCACACATTCTGGTCCAGGGGCCCCAAGCCCCATATGCCACCACAGCTGGGCAGCAGCCACAGCCCCAGCCCAACTCCCTCGCTCCCTCATTATGGGGCCCTTCAATTCCCCCCCCACCTCTGCTACTGCTGCCAGGCTTACCAAACCCACCATTTCCCCTTACAGACTTCAACTGTGCTAGCTTGCAAGGGGAAAGACACTGCTTCCCAAGTTTTTCTCTTTAAAATGAGAAAACCCAGGTTTTACCAACTTTTTTCATGGTTAATGGAAAACCCAGATCCCTGGTTATTACCAACAGTTGTTACTTACTATCCACTTACCTGTCCATGAACAGCTCTTGTTGTCATTCTCACTCAAAATAATACAATCTGCACTAAATTCATTTTCTTTTCTTTTTTTCTGTTGTGGAAATATAATACATGCCATACTTATTTCTTCTTTGGTTTTTCCCTAAATCATACTGTATAATTAATAAATAATTTTAAAAAGAAATGAAGGTAGGTATTAAAAATCTGTTTCTATACTTACATGCATTACTTTGCCTTTAACCTTCATGGTGTTCACATGTCCAGAGACACATTACTTATGAACCTGAAATCTGCAGGTAGATTAGTAGAGTTCTTCAGCAGAAGTAAGGAGGATCATTACTCAATAATTCTACTATATGTGGTGGACTGGCAGATGTTTTTGTAGCAGCTGGGAAGAGAATAATTGACATATCAAAGATGTGTTAAAATGATGCATTCCGTTGCCAAGCAGCAACGGCTTTAGTCTTCAAATAGCCAAATAGTGACAAACATTTTAGCAAAACATACCAGAGGAGAAGGAAAACTAACCAGCCCTCTGAAGGGCAAAATGGCATATGAATTATACTGAGAAAGAGATAATAGGCCTAATTCATTTATGGTTTAATTCTGCTGAATGCTGAAGAGTTAAACCATATATGAATATGGGCTATTTTCTCTATATTGGAAAAAAATCAAAAATCTTAATTTGTGTCAAACAGTTGGCAAGTCTGTTGATTTTATAAGGGCACACAATACATCAAGACTGAGTTATAAATTTTCTTTCCAACCCTGAAATGAATCAATGTCAAGGTAGAAAAGTAAGTCTGGAATTGCAAGATGCCATCTCAGGTTATGAATATATCAACAATTCACAACAGGACAAAATGGGGTTTACTACATGTCAGCTGTTCTACAGTACCGGCCATGCACCTACCCTTACCCTGTGGTGAGCAGAAGCTAAAGACCTCAATAAAAGGAAGGTAAGTTTCTGTGGTTTAGTTTCCACTTGCCATGGTATATGACCATGCACACGGGCAGTTACTGAAGGAGAGAATTACATAAAAAAACCCATCCCCATTTATCAGTCAATTGTTCATACAGCCATACCCTCAGCCTCAATTGTACACTTGATACTACAATAGGCAGCCTTTTATATAATTTGTGTGCTTTCCAAATGTAAGTGCATTTTGTTCAGTCCCTCTGTATGTAGGGGAAATCACATCTGATACTCAGAAAATGAAATAAGCATGTGTGTGACCAGCTCATACCTGGCACTGCCAAAATTGTGGGCATGCCCTGCACCCCTGGGCCATGCCATACCTAACCCACTTTCTTTCCACGACTTGCTGTTCCAAAAGGTGAACCTGTACTCACCTGGAGGTGATACAGTGGTTCTCTGCAAGCCACAGAGGTGCACCTTCTGCTGGACTCCTCCTCCCCTACTCCCCCCACTTTTGGCTCGGGTGTTTTTGTTGATCTTGTTGGGATGTTGTAGGTGTTTGTCACTTGATTTGTCCCACAGGAGTACTTTGAAGCTTGGATCCTTGTGGGTTCAACCACAGCTTCTGTTAGTGCAAGGACATAGAAAGAAGGGAAACTAAATGGATAAGATGAACTCAAAATGGCTTGGTCTGGTGGCCAGGCAGTGAATTGGTACCTCACTGCCCTGAGCCTCTTCCCCTTCTTGGGGTATGAGTTACTTCAGGCCTTGCATGCCCCTCTTGTCTTCCTATTGGGTCCCTTGGGCCTCTTGGCAATATGCTCTCTCTCTGCAGACCCTTCCCAAACTGTCGCCAGGCCAGGTCTGGCTTCACCTTGGGGTAGCTGCTATTGTGCCTCCATGAGACCCTCCCAGCCACCTGCTGGCGAGTTCCTGATTTGCAGGCATCCCCAGTGGGCCCTTGAGATTTGGATGCTGCTTTGGGGAGCTCTTCTCTAGTTACCACCTGCCCCTGGCCTCACTGGGCTAAGGCCCTCAGGTGTGGATCCCTGGGTGAATTCCCAGCCCCTGCTGTGTTGTGGTTAGGGCCTGGCTTAGGTCCTCCTGCCAAGAGGCCTTCTAGTGGCATTTCTCAAGTGCTCCTGGTGGACATAGTACTCATAGCTCCTCTGTGAGTTTCCATCAGAAGGTATACAGCTAGTTCCCCAGCTGCCATGTAGGGGGTGACCAGCTGTCTAGCCCCTGTAGAGCACATGTCTGGTGCCTTTTTGGTTTCCCCTGCAGCAGAGAGAGCATCCAGCTTTTTCCTGAAGTTTTATCTAAGTCTATCCTAACCATGCAGCTGGTCCAATACAAGTTATCAGCCACAAAAAACCATTGTCATTAAGCATTGTGTAATTCTGAAGCATAAAATACAAGTGAACTACACAGTTTAACAATTATCTAGTTCTTTTCACCAAAGATTCTCAAAGCACTTAACAAATATTCATTAAGCTTTACAGGATATCTATGAGACATGTGAAATATTTTATAGAATGATAAATAGAGGCACAAAAAGATTAATTGGCTTGCCATGCAGTGTCTGAGTCAGCTATTTTGAAGTGCATAAGATCAGTCAGATCCTCATGGGGTGTAAATCAGTTCTATTTCAAGAGAATCTGGCCAAAGCTCTCAAAACAGTAAAAAGGAAAACATGATAAAACTCCTTATTTTCAGCTGCAGCAAGATCTAAAACTGAAACCCAGTAGGCAACCCCTGGCATGGGTGCCAAGGCATGACACGTGAAGACTTTTTTCATGGGATGAGCACCTCAGATGAACGGTGGGGAAAGGACCGGGGCTGCACTGCCATAACAAGGATTGGGCCCCCCACGTGGCTCTTCTGCCATCTGCCCCTGGCACAACAACATCTTAAAAAATCGAGGTTGAAGGTGTTTTGGGCACTCTGCCTAAAAATGTTGCCGACCCCTAACCTATAAGTTTATAAGTTTGTCACAGTCCCAGTGCACAAAATGTTTTCCTAAAACAATGATTTAAAATTGCAATGTTTTTAAAATCACAGTACAATAAAACATCTAGTTTTTAAGATAAAAAAATCTAAGCTTTCTTTTTCTATACATGTCTAACATTGAGCATTTATTACTAATGAAGCCCCCCCTGCTGAATCAGATCCTAACAGTCAGATTTAAAAATTATTCAAAGTAGGGGCTTTTTTCATACACTCACAGATCCACATTTTACCATCATTTGCATCTGTCTCTCCTTTAAATTGCTGGGCCCAGAATGAGGGTATGTAAAGGCAAACTGCGGCCCATTATATTGTACATTAATTTAGACAACCTGAATACAATGCTATGCAGCGTCAATCTTACTTAACAGTTTCAAACATTCTTCATAGAAGACTGAGAAGTGAAATTCAGCTTAAAGTGCACTAATACGTCAGGAAGAAAAATCTACTGTTGGCAAGAGTTATGACATTAAAAGGCTCAGGAAAAGCACATTCCTCATGTATCAAGGTCAGCACTTCAGGGTTGAGTGAGCCAATATCAGATCTAAATGGGTTTTTATACTTTCTTCATCTAAAACTTTTATTTAGAAAAATCTCTACTACACTATAAGGCTGCTGTTACATGGTGCCCTCAGGCTATACTAAGATCTTAATACCAGATTGTTCACACAGTAAAGAATGAAAATTAGTGTTAAGAGTTCTCTAGGCCTCTTAAAGTTATGCCACTTTGGGCAAATCTTATCTTTGAGCTGTGTTACTCAGCTTGTGTTACAGTAATGTGTGACAGCTCTGCATAGATAAAACAATCACATTTCAGTCCTCCAGCACCCCAGGATGCACAGTCCCCTCCCCCCACTCCACCTCTTGCTCTGCATGGAAAAACTTTCCCTCCTCCAAACTCTATTACCTGGTGAGTGGTATTGTCACCAAGTCTCCCCATCCTACCCCCAGGGGATGCAACCCATGCAAGCAGTCAGCAGAGTAAGCAGCCAGTTATTACCTACTAGGTCTGTGCAAAGTGGCAAGTGGGCTATGGGCTGAGGAGGGAGAGGAGGATCCACGTAGT
>NW_017728992.1:94439717-94446833 GCF_001723915.1 Gavialis gangeticus | reverse complement strand
CCAGCCCTAATGTCTATGAAATCTATGAAATCTATGAAGTATTCGATTCACATTCAGATTTGGTCAATTCAGAAGGACAGTGATTCAATTTGGTGATTCAAGTCACTGTCCCAATTTGATTCGGCCAAGACAGATTCAAAGATTTGGCACCGATTCAGAGATTCGGCTATAGACTAAACAGGCAGCAGTTCTTGATGCTGCACACAGCTGTCTCCAGCTGGAAAGTCTGTTGTGGTGGGCAGAACGGTGAGGGAAGTGGGGAGTGAAGGGGTGTGGGGGCGGGGGCAGATCAACACCCCCATGAGATAGGGAGGGTTTGGGGCTGGGGCTAGGACAAGCTGCCCAGCCAGGGCAAGGAGGCACGGGACATGGGGAGGGGGGTTCATGGGCTGCAACAACTCAAGCCACAGACTCAGAGGTAGTGCAGCCTCACCCTCAGTTCCTCAACCACTGGCTTCCCTGCTCCATAGGCACCCTAAGCTGCAGGCTCCCCTGGCATTGCAGACTGCTCTGCCCTGCCCTACTTCCTGGGGTGGGAGCAAGAAGCTGAAGCCTTGAGGAAGGAAGAAGAGCCCAGAAACCCTGGCTGCTGCTGTGGAGTAAAAAGGAGTGATGGCTGGGTGGGAGTCAAGAGTCCAGATTAACACCCTGTGAGCTGCCTGTTGGACATCCCTAACTCAACTCAATGGATATAAAAAAATAATAGTATACTTTGCAAAATGTACTATCTTTATTTACTTTCCCCAAATGTCAATGTAAAAACTGACTATTTTCAGATTTGTTTCTATTCAGCTCCTGTTTTTCCATGCACAAGCACAAAAGCATTTGTTCATGGGTTGTTAAACCAGCAAGAGATCATCTAAATTTGTAGAAGCTGTCTTTTGTAAGATACATTTTTTTTAAATCTGGAAAATACTACTTATTTACTTCAGATTTTTCAGGCACCTTGTTTCTATTTAAGAAAGTCTAGATACTCGTCTCAAAATAAACCAAATTATTTTAAAAAAAGGAGTAAAAGATGATCTCTAAGTTTATTTACATTTGGAAGCCATCTACTTTTGTACAAAAAAAGAAACTTCATAACGCCATCAAAATCATCCAGACGCTGGTCTCATTTACACCTGTTTAAATCTTGCATAAATCCACTGGAAACAACTGAGATCAAGGGACGGTACTACCTATGTTTCAGCTGTATAGTCTAAGAGCATCTGCAGTAAAAATTAATTTGTTCATTTTGCTTGAAACATTTGGTGTAGCTTATTAATCTTTTTTTCTCCTCTTTATGACTTGAAATCCTCTTTTACAGCTTCTTCTATTGCACTGGGAAATAAATATATTTAAAAAACACTGTATCAGTTATATATAAAAAAAGAAACACTTAATTCTATTTATTTTCTAAGATGCATAAGAATTGGCTCTACCTTCTACTTTCTGCCTTGAGTTCATGAAATGTAACTCTTGTATAATGCATGAATAATATTGTTACATAAATATCTTGTAATATTGGTACATGAAAGTATGCATTTATGGAATGGAAAATGCAGGATATGCCAATTGCTTATTTTTTTCTTTTAACTTTGTGGGAGTTTACTCCATCAGATTTACAGCCATAATCTTTAAAGCATAAGTGTTTCCAAAGCAGATTTGGGAATAGCTGCCAGAATTTCTTAAACTTTAACAAACACAAAATTAGTGTCATTTCTCTTGATTTCTATGTCTTGGCAGATATGAGCTATGTAAAAATTGTCTTGTTACCCAGTTGCTTGTCACATTATTAGTATTTTATGTGAAATCTAAACCACTAATGAGACAAGGCGGCTTGGGAGATGTATGCTATAGCAATAGCACCGTGTTGGTGTTGTATTTGAGTATTCCCTAGATATTATATTACTGATAGCTAATACTATGTCAAACAATTTCCTTGTTATTAAAGTAACTTCTTTATGGGTTTTTTTGGCCTCATATCATAAACTTGCTTATTTTCCTTCTGGATTTATTTTTTGAAGGGTTTTTTTATTAGATTGTACAATTTTTTTGTTTTGCCCATGACAAAACCTGAACCAGAATACCAAAAATCTGTGGTTTTGATCTCTGAAGGAACTGGCTCCCTTAAGGAATTGATAATGAAATACAGGTCATTCTGAATCCAGAGTAAGTCAGCTCTGTGGTCTCTGCCTCCTTCTCTAATCTCAGTTTTTCTTTCTTTCTTTCATATTCTAGGATTTGTCTATATTTAAAAAGTTGCACCAAGTTAAGTAAAATGATTTTACACCAGTTTGATGTATGTTCAGCTCCTTGAAGCATACTACTCAGCAGCTCCAGGTAGGCTGAATAAGGCAGGGCAGGAGAACTACAGCTGGCTTTCTAATGATATTTTAAAATCAACTTTCCTTTCTTTCAAGCTATCCTAAGACAGAACAGGGAAGACTCCAGTCCATAAATTCATGCCCTCTAGTTATTTTAGATATTCTGATCTAGCATTTTTGATATTTGAACATGATATCACTTCCTAAAACAAAAACTGCAGACTTCTCCTTAGCAAAAAACACTTATGAACAAGACAGACTGTGTGATGGACCAAAAAAAGACAATAGCTCCATTTCACTAAGGAAATCTTGACAGTGAAGTACACCATGAAAATCATGCAAAATGTTCATCTTTGATAGAAAATGGAGAACGATCAGTAAATTTTTTCAATTACATTGTATCTATGTATTACTCTAATATGGCACAATACTACAATAATGAGGGTCTGTAAGTTTATAGCTCAAATAGGCAAATGCATATGTATCTTGCCTTGATCAGAACACATGTCCATTGTCCACATGACCTTCAGACAGCAGTTTGATACATATATACTGTGGCAGTGACACAAAGTATTTTTGCCAGAAATAAAATCGAAATATGAGAATATTGCCATGAGAGTATAACAAGTTCTAGGTACATTGTAAACACCTACCATTCTAGCTCATGGTAATCCAGTTTGAACCCTGTGTGCTGTTAATCTGACCAGCCTGTCAATCCCCTGGAGTCCACTGTTCATATCAGGATCTACTAGCTGCACTGTATGAAGCTTTTATAACCATGGAGATGGCATGAGCACTGAGTTTTTAGGTTGAAATACTGGATTCTACAAGAACCCTGATCCAAGCCAAATTCAATTGCAATATTAAAAGTGTATCAAGTGCCTTTAAACTGACCCTCTAATCAAGAATTTGTTTTGCATACTGAAGGCCCTGTTTAAGTGGATCAGAATATATTTATATATAAAAATAGGTAGATAAATAGATCTATGTCTATATACATCAGAATATATTCTGTAAATTAACCTTTGGAATGACAAAAATCCTCTTGGCACAATGTACAAGAAGTAGCATGCTATAAATCACAAGTATAGACCAGTTGCTGTGGTAACCACACCTTTTTGAAAAACAGTTAGCAAATTAAATGCTTATACAGTATATCACACTTGTCACTTGTACATAGGCGAAGGCTGCACATGTACGCACTCTTCTCTGTGCATAAGCATTTTTCTTCCATGAATATATATGAATCACATGTTGAAAAATGGCATCTTATTTCAAGTGTTCAGTCAGCCAAGAAGATGAACAAGAAAGAGGAGGAACAAACAAATACAAGGGAAGAAAAAGGCCCTAAGATTTTGGTTGTGACCGGTAGCAGCAACTGCTCAGATAAAATCTTCTACCCTTCATTGTTTTGGCTCCTCATTCCTGTTCTTGTCTTCTATTCTGAATTACATGGAGTACTGGTGTATACTGTGGGGAAATTTTAACTGAACTGACTCAAACATTTTATTATTTAGCTATGGCAAGTGAGGCTATTACTAGATTAGGCCATTTATATCTATAAATATAACAATTAGCATAATTCATACCACAGAACTAAATGTTGGGCAATAATCAATAGCAACAGTTCCAAAGCATGTTACCATGGCTTCTTCTCTGTTCAGCACTCTCCTCTGGAAAATGAATCCTAACTACCTCCATTTTAGCAGATAGCTATGAGACCTAGATTTAAACTGGATCCAAATTCAAGAAAATCCATTTCTGGCTTTTTATTTGGGAAGAAGAGAATATTAGCATTATTCCATTCTTGCAGGTCTATATACAAGCACCAATATATTATGAACTTTCTGTATTTTTCTTATGAGGGGGTTATTTTCCTATACGTCCTAACAAGTGGGCCCAAAAGTTTATACAAACCAGTGTCAACATATGAAAACTGGTTTTTTTTTATGTTTGAGTCAGTTCAGAGATAATCTTAAAAAGAAAATTCATACAAAACAGTGCAGTTACCCCCTATATAACAAAACTGCATGATCTTTGCTACAACTTTACGTAGACTTGCTAATATTCCTATTAATATTACTGCATTTTTGTTTTTGGCTGATTTACCGTGCGAGTCTTTTCCTTATTGAGCTAATGATGGAGGCTGGTTTGCTGTACGCTTCACTGCATACGTAAGCAGTGCTAGGGTTCAGCTTATTGCATGCTCCAAGGTAGAATGTAGATTTACAATGTGGTGCCCAGGGCATGTAGATTTTAAGTTTATTGCTCCACTAATTCAAGAAGCAAAGTAATTATTTAGCTTCAGTTAACCTTTTTTCAGAACGAAAAAGAGAGGATACCTTGCAAGTACAAGAACTGTTCATATGCCTCAGGTGTAAGGCAAATTAAAAAATAAAACTGGGATAATTTTGTCCTTGCAAAAGCCTAAATACAACTAGGATTGGACAAAACCCAAGTACAGCTCATCTCCACTTTTCTAGAATGGAACATTAAGAGAGAAATATAAGGTAGAGAGGAAGCCAAACAGTCCTGGCTGATCTAGAAAAAAAGAGTTACAGCTATGTGAAGGATATCTTCTTTTTTGTAGGCAGGTTCATTATAGCTGATTTGAGTCTGGTTGGTTGGCACTATGAAGTGGTGATGGTGATCATAACATAAAAATGTCAAAAGGCCAAGATGCTGATAAAAATGTAAGCACAAATGAGTTGTTTATAGAATATTAGCATCTGAAGGCTGAAATATTTGTCAGAATCCATTTAACAGACACAGATCCTGGAGGCTTAGCAGCAAAAATACACATTCATTTTTATATTCAGAAAAATACATAGTTTGGCTTATTTTATAATTATAGCTCTACTCATTTTGGAAAAGTGTTTATTAAACTAGCTGTTTGATACTAAGTGTTCCTTTTGATAACTTGCTGTTTAAACATAAAGCTTTTTGGATCAATTAACACATGGAGTTAATCTGATATAGATCAATAAGTGCAAGACCACAGAATAACTTCTTGGATGTCTTTACATGAGATGCTTTACTGTGCATATAGGTAGTAGATTCACATGGTTACATAGCTGACTGGACGCAAGTTGCTCCTGGTCAGCCTGGGCAGCAGGGGTCAGGAGAAAAATCCCCTCCCCCAGGAGCAGCCTGCTGCCAGGGGCAACTCCAATCAATGTCTCAGCCCCCTCTGATCTTGGAGCCAGGGGCCAGGGCCTGCCTGCTATGGAGATAGCAGACATTGTCCCCACCTGGCTCTGCAATCAGAGCAGGAGTTGGGTAGCAAACAGCTGCCTGGGGCCGGGGTGGGAGTGAGAGGCAGGACAGCTCACTCTATCTCCTGCCCCACCCCAGAGCCCAAGCCTGACAGGGGTGCCCCCTGCCAGCTTGGGCCTGGAAGACTGGGGAGCCTAGAGCTTCCCCTGGATACCATAGTAGCCCCTGGAGTATCCCTGTCCTGAACTGCTCCTGTTGGGAGCAAATTGGTAGATGAGCACTCAGGGAAATCTTGCTGAATAGTATTTTACTGCACAGAAAGTTTCTGAGCATTAATTGTATGTGTAGACACACCCCTTAAAGCATAAATAATTGTCACTCTGGAACTGTGAACTGAAAGTATATTGGGCCACGTTCCATTCTCAATTACAGCTGTGCAGCCCCACTGACTTTGTACCATGGGCAACAGGTGCCACCTGAGTCAGGGGGGCATGTGCCCCCCCACCAGCCAGTCAGCGACCCGCAGGGAGGGGTTCTCCCATGGCTGAATGCCTAAGTGGGGAGAGCTGCCTGTTAGGGGGTGCGCCAGCACTCTCAAGGGGTGCACTTGCACTGCATTGGCACTGCTTTGTATTTTAATGGGCAACTTGCCAAGATCTCTTACATGCAGAGTTGACCCAAGCAGGGTGCGGTGTCCAGGGCAAATCAGCCCATGTGGGACCCTGCCCCTGCTCCGATCCCACGCACCCCAGACCCAAGGAAGCTGCCACCACCATCTGCAGCAGCAATGTTGGTGGCGGGGGGAGGAGGAGTAGCGAGCAACTGGACATGAAGCTTGCAGCGGTGGCGCGGAGTTGTTGTTCTGCCCAGCTCCGCAGGGCCCCCAAAAGTGTGGGGCCCAGGGCAGTCGCCCTGACTCACCCTGCCTATGGATGGCCCTGCTTACATACATGATGGCTGACTTCTCCTGAGCTGGGAGGTTTAAGTTCTTGTTACTTCTGTCTGTCTTATTGTCCTCTGCAGGCATTTGAGTTCTTTAGTTTCTTTTTCTTTTATTTTTGCACTTAAATATCATAGTGATAGATATTCTGCCAAAGGAGAATACAAACTTCAATAGGTGTGTCAGGTTCACAGGACACCATGCAATTGGGAAAACAAAATGGAGGCTTGCTTCAACAAAATGCTGTTGTAGCTAAGTTTCTGAAACCGTTCCAATTGCCTGTAATGTTATAGGATCAGGTTGCATAGTTACACAAGCTGACCTATAGAACTGGGCTCTGGCAAAGTGGGTTCTTTGCCTTGTTCATCTTTGCTTTGTAAGTCAATTGACCTCAGATGGAAGTATGTCTCCTTTAACAAGGGTCAGTTTGGCGTATTTTCTGATATGTTATCTTCATTAAGTAATTGCACAAACATCTAAGGGAAAAAAAAGCACTTCTCTGGTTAGTAATGCAGACAGTGGCATTTCCTTCAATGATGTTCCCTGATAGTGAAAAGGAGAGAAGGGTGATTAGCAAGTGTGACCTCAAAAGTGAAAAAAAAAGAGATAGCATAACTATCGCCATGGCATACTGTATTTTCTTGCATATGACTT
>NW_017728992.1:94426967-94434717 GCF_001723915.1 Gavialis gangeticus | reverse complement strand
CTGAAATAAAATACGTTCTCCCCTTCTCCCACATGCACAGGCCCATTCCTTTTGACTAAGGACAATCCTACATCTTTTTTTCAGGGGAGGGGGGTTGTCTTTGGAGTGGTTATATTTTTTTGGTTTCTGGGTTTTCTATTACCTGACAAAGCTCATGAATTTGGAAATCCTTTCAAACCACCTATTAAAGGATTACACTGAAAAGGTCACTGGTTTTTATCGTTGCCTTCTTCTTGCAGCCTTTTCAATGCCCTTTAAGTAGCATGTAACAGGCTAAGGCGGGGTGGGGGGATGTAAAATTGAGGCAACACTGTACTTAGACTCCTGGCAGGCCCAGGCAAACTTTTACTATCAGGGGTCTCTTGGCCAGGGATAATAATAATAATAATTTTTCAATTAGCATTTTCAGGCTCCCTTTTTGTCTGGGTCCCAGGCAGCCACCCAATTCACCCATGCCTGTGTCTGGCCATGAATGAAGGCAGCATTAATTACTGTGGCTCTGGGAGTTATGACAATGAACACTGCCACCATTTTCTTCCTCCCCTGCTGCCAAATTTCAGGACCCAGGGGGAGTCCCCTTCCCTATCGGTGTACTGAGCCAGTGTGCATCACCATACTGCACCACCATACTGGCCCAGCATATTGAGCCTGACCTGGCACATGGCTTCGGACCTATTATGCTGGGTCCAACCCCCTATGCTGGGCCCAGAGCCACATGTAAGTCAGACCTGGCATGCTGAGTCCGGGACCGCATGCTGGATTCTGGTGCTGTATGCTAGGTTGGACCTGGCGTGCACCAAGTCTGGGGTATTGTACTGTGCCAGATTCAGGGCTTGCACCAGGCTGGACGTGGAGTGTGGTTCCAGACCCAATGCATCAGATTGGACTTGGCACATGGTTCTGGATCTGGCATGGTGCACAGCTCTGGACACACCAGCAGACACACAGGGTCAGTCAGTGGCTGGACATGGCACATTCCGGTGCTTAGAGAAGGGGAACCTTCTCAGGGCTGATGCCTGGGGCTAAGCTGCAACTGCTGCTGCCTGCCTCTCCCCAGGATCTGTACACCCAGAGCTGAGGAAAAGGTGGCAGCCAGATCACCCTGCAGCCCCAGGCTGCCTATGAGTGACTCTGTCTCAGATTGTCCTGTGGCTGTAGGCTGCAGGCTGGGTCTCTTTGCACGTTAATGGAGGAGTGGGGAGACAAGCAGGCTGGCTTCAGGGGCCATTTGTACATGCTACAAAATTGGCCTTTAAGGCGGCTTAATGCCCTTTTGCATCGTTTTAATGGTGCAGCTGTTCACACATCAGCAGCATAATGCGCTTTAATGGTGCAGCTGTTTACACAGGTTTGCAGCGTAATGAGCATTAAATGACTTTGGGACGCAGCAAAATAAAACATGCCCGAGGTGTTTTAGTTTGCTACCTTACAGCCGTGGAGGGAAGCACCAGGCTCCATGCAGCCCAGGGACCGTGCAGGCAGCCCATGCAGGTAGGCTCCACTGAAGGAAAAAAAAGAAGGCTTAAACTTTTTTTTTCCCCTTCCTGGAGCCTGCTTGCCTGCCTGAGCTGCATGGGAGCCCAGTTCTTCATGCCATGGCTGCAGTGACCCCTGGGATCACCTGGGCTGGGTGCCTGTGGGTGGGTGCCACCTGGGGGGGAGCCGCCACTGCCATGGAGGGAAGCAGCAGCCTCCCCTTTGCAGCTCAGGGACCTCTCAGCCCACCAGCAGCTCACCCTCCCCTCCCTGCCACCAGAGAGGCAGGTAAGGATTGGGCCCGACCCTTGTGTACATGCCACAGGGATTTACTTCGCCCTAAATTGAAGTGGTGTTTTTAAAAACCCACCACTTCAATTTAGGGAGAATTAAACTGAAGTAAACCCCTGTGGTGTGTACGAATGGCCAGGAGTGGCTGCCTCTTACAGCTGTGCTGGTATGCCAAGCCAGATGCTGTCAGGAAAGTTTCAGAGGAAGCCTCCCTCCCCCTTTCCCCTTGCTGCTGCCCGCTACTCAGTTATTTACCACAGGTAAAACCTTTTTTTCTTCATGCTGCCTTTCAAAAATAGGGTGCACATTGTAGTTGGAGGAGTGCTATATATGTGAGGAAATGAAGTACTTGTATAGTTTGATGTTTCCTTTTAAATGTCTGAAATACTGATGCTTTATATCACTGCGGCATCTAGGTGCCCTATATCTAAATTAGGAAACCTCTTTTTCACTAAGCGCTAGTGTCTCACATAGTCCCTTGTCCTCAACTAAATAAAACCCCAAAACACAGTACTAGAGTCATCAGTGAATCATCATGGACTCAACAGTGTTATTTTTCCAACTTCTTTCCACTGATGCAGCATCAACAGTACCCTGTTGGTTTCTAGTGTTACCCAGGTCATCCCTGCAGCACTTTACCTATCAACATCAGAAGTTAAGAAAGTGGTGGAGGCTGACTCAGGCCAATAAAGTTGATGGACGGTGCACCCCTGCTTGGTAAACAGAAGTTGCTAATATAAGTGACCTTAATGTTGTTTAATTCTATACTTCTCACAGGGCGCGTCTACGCATGATGCTACATCACCGCAGCAACACGCAATGGTGACATAGCATTGGCGGTCACAAACCATGATGCCACAGCTATGTCACCGTAACAATGTGCTCCCTCATTATAGCATGTTGCTATGGTGATGTACCAGCTAAAAATAATCATGCGCGGCATACACAGTGCAGTATGGGCTGTTACTGCGCTGTCATTTGGTACTTCCGTTCCTAAATGGAAGTACCAAATGACAGCTCGGTAACAAAGGCACCATAGGGACACGTGTAGATGCACCCACCGTCTACTCAATTACACTCTAGATTAATACAACTGGTGTTGATAGATTATACTAAAATGAGAATCTTGTGACTGAAGTGAGATGCTTTTGCTATGCTTGATTTTCTCATCATCTGCAGTACCTTCGGCCTCTGTTCCAGACTCCGTCATGTCTGATCCATGTACTTCTGCCTTTTGATGTGCCATTTCTAAACCATACATACTTTTTTCGGAAGTGAATGGAAGTTTCTATAGGTTAAAGGAATGGGCAAAGGGTGGGCACAGGGCAAGGAAGTAGGTAAGACTTGGTATAAAATATTTTTTGGGCTTCTAACCGCTTTTTTCTTCTGCCTTTGGTTCTTTTCACACTCAGGTTTCATTCCCCAGGCCACCCAACCCTGATTCTCAACTCCCACAGGTCTAGGTTGTGCTACTTCATTATAATGCTATATAATGTTAGGTAAGATAGACGTTTGAACCGGCTGTTTGTATGTGCTCTTTGCATCTCTACATCTTTGCATCTCTACTTCTTTCCCTGAGCCCTTGTTGCTAAGGTTAAACAGTGCTTTGCATTAAGCAAGCTGCTTTGATTGTTGTGTACTTGTGTACATTGCTGGTCAGAAGCTCCTAAAGGAAAGAAGTATCCAGTTAAGGTTAAACCCAATTGATATAAAATAAGAAATAACTCGGTGTATAGCAGTTAGCTTCAAAGTGGGTGAATCTCAAAACTGCTACATGGAGATGGTAATGCTTTTTCCTAGACCTGTGATACTGCTTAATAATATTTAGTAACCTGAATTAACTGAAAAGAATTCTGAGGTCCAAACCAGAGAGTCTGACTGGAGGTCAGTGGATAAACAGGGCTGTGTCAGGTAAATGCAAGAGCAAATCTGTGTGGGTTCAGGTTCTTACATGTACAGTAAGCATAAGTTTAAACCCAAGGATGGCTATAAGGGTAGGCAGCAGAGGTGTAGCAAGGCAGTGCATGGAGCAGTGGTGGATGCTAGGCTGCCAGCCGTGATGACACCTGTTATTTTTGTGCCCTTTCCCCTAAATCATTTCCTTCCCTCCCTCCCCGTAACTCCTTAGTTAGATGACTGGTAGGCAAAAGGCATTTGTTAAAATATATTGCTTACCAAGCAATATCTGTTGACTGCAGTGGTGAGCACTGATCTTTCACCCAGCAAACAATGAAGTAAACATAGAGTTCTGTGCACTTCAGTATTGTCAGCATCTTTCTTTGCAAGGAGTTTTCCACTGTAATCATTTTCAAAGCTGGAGCTGCTATATACAAAAACTTACTATGAAAAATGTTAACAGCATATCTATATTACACACTAAAGAAACAGAGATTCAGGAAGCTGCAATAGGTGAGTTCACCTGAGCATCTCAATAGGTAAATCATCATATAATCTAAAATTATCTCACATAGGGTTCACATGATGAAGCTGATATTAGGCCTGTAGGCAGAAGCTTATCTTTCATTAAACCTGAGGTCCTCAGAAAGGAGCCATTCTTCTACATAATTTAGAAGCTTTGCCCCTCCTTACCTCTCTGACTCCTGAGAAGATGTATATGGGCATAGGTAAGGAAGCTTTAGGAGTCCTTGCTTGTCTATCTGACTTACTCATATGCAAAGCTTTAGCATGTATCAACATATTATTCAAGTTCTTCAACTCCTGAACAATTTATAAGGTGCTTATGATATCTTCTTGAATTCTTAGTTCTCTCTGCTGAATACAGCAATATAGAAGACAAGCCACTTGATAGCAAAGCTAATTTGCTGTAGTTTTGAGTGCATAGGCAGTGCAGCTTTCCCTGAAAGAGCACAGAGGGAGAGAAAGAAGTCTACCGCACCTACTCAGTGAATATTTTTCACATACCTCAAACTGAGAAATCAAAGTCAATTCTTTCAGAATAAGGTCATGCACAGTTCCACAAAGTCATTTCCCTGCCAAATTTCAGCTTTTAAATATCAGCTATTTCACTTCTTGGGGTCTTCAAAATAAGGCAGTATGCTTTATTCTTATAATGGAAGAATGTTCTCTTTTTTCTCTCCTCTGAAAAGTAGTTGAATGGCTTTTGTTCAAACTTTTGAAAAAATATTCACCTTGAGATGGAGGCCAAGCTGTTGGAAAATGTCAACCTAAAAGATGAAATTATGAGACCATTATGAGTGACTGAAAACAGAAAGCCAGAATGGAAAATGTTATGCAAGTTGCATTAAAGTGAGACCACAGCTAAAATAGTTAGCTTTTATCTTACACGGTACATCTTCAAAGAACTGTGAAGACATATCAGTGTTTGTGGGCATACTAGCAATTACTGCATATATACAGCCCCCTTCCTTTCATTATCCTCTTAGCAGGATAATGACTGTTTTTTACAGTGTGCTTTGAGATCCTAGAATGAAGAGTGATTTATGAATACAGTGCAGTACATTCCAGCTACATCTCAGCTCTAACTGACTGATTTAATAAATTCATTGTGATGGGCATGATATGGTTGTAATGGGTCTTTTAGTATATTTTAGAAAGCGTAACAAAACAGAGTTCATTTATTCCACTAGGAAACTGCAAAGAAAAAACACAGAACATTCAGAGGCCATTAAAAAGCTCTGCGTCAGTCTGATGTATTGTGGAATTAAATTTATGTAAATACGACACACTGAGTATAGGAGGTAACATTTGTTCTGGTCATGCCTTGAAGTAATTTATTATGGAATGTTGAAAAAACATTTACATGGGTTTGTCAAGAGAAGATGAAAAAAATCACTAGCAAGATATAACTTTCAGCAAGATCTCCGGAGTAAAGGATTCTAATATACTGCCAGCTGTGAGCTGTTCTGTTCAGCCTTTCATATCCAACCATCATCATTCCTATAATTAGCCCTAGCACATTGTACCTAATTAGTTATTTCTGTGGCATACGGACATGAAATATACGTGCTTCTCAGGTCACTTAACACTAGAGTAAATTGCCTGTACAGATCAAAAATGAATAATGGAACTTTTTTTTTTCCTGCTCCATGTTTCATGCTTTCCTTACTCACCATTCAGGTGCAGCTATACTGTAACCATGGCAGTGTTTGTTGCTGCATCCATGAATGAAAAGATTTAAAAATTCTAAAATGGTGAGATAATTTGTCCAGGTTTTGTTTTGTCTTCTTGAGTGTATGTCAGAACTAATTAGAGATGGGCCTAAACTTGTATAGAAAAATATGGGCATGCATGAACTTGAGGTATGCACCTAATTAGGGATACAGTAGTCTAATGAGTATGATTTATATGCTGCAAATATCTGGCAAAATCCAGCATACATCCCCAAATCTGAAAGAGTGATACATTGTAATTAGAATACTGAACTAGGACTCATGAGATTTACATTCAACTCCTAACTCTGTCACAGATGTCATGTGACCTCAGGCAGGGCATTTGATATCTCTGTCTCAGTTTCCTATCTGTAACATCGAGTCCCTAATACATCCTTGTCTCAGAAGAATACTGGTGAGCATAAATTGCTGTGCAGTTGTGAAAAACTCTGATCTTACTCCAGTGGAAGCCATATCAATACCTAGATAGGTAATGGAGGAAGGAGTCTTTGTAAAACTTATCTCAACTTCAAATATTACTTCTGTCATCATATCACTTCTGCCTCTGGCACTCCCAGGGCCACTTCCATTTCTCTTTCATTACTGAGCACAACTTTTTTATAAGAGGCAGCAGATGAGGAAAGTTCTGTTCCTTTCTGTTTAAAAACATAGTAAAGTTTCCAGAAGATCTTCTAGAAGTATTATTATGAGACTAATTAAAGGTGTCTTAGGTTTTTTTCACTGACAATTCTGGGTTTAGTGAGCTTTTCTCACTGTGCTTCTGAGCAGGATAATGATATCTGTGTGGTGTGTTGACAAATGGTGCAGTACTATGCCAGGAACAGTACATGCCTTGTCTACCTTTGTCCACTGCACAGAGATTTCAGATTTCTTCACTGAAAACTGCTCATACAAAAGAGTCAATACAAATTCTTAATTACAAAAGGCTAACAATGACCTTGGCCCATAGGTATCACTGAGCTGGTCTTCTGTGCTCTCACTGAAACAATCTTTAAAGAGTACAGAGCAGTTTTTGAGGTCAACAGAGAGCAGTGTGCAGCAGTGTGTGGTCCAAAAGAAAGAGATATATTTTTTTTGTCATCATGAAAGACTGTATTACAATGTACAATGGCTGTGATTTACTCTCCATAACAGTAAGATAAAAGGAATGTAGGCTTTGGTTTTTCTGTTTGTAAAGTCACTAGCTAGAAACTTGGCTGCTCTAGACAAAATTCTGCTTTCCTGTCTATGTGTTCCACTCATACCACTGACTTCAGTGAGGTACACGCACCATCTGAAAATAGAAATCTGCCTTCCCTGTGCAGTATGTATCAATATGAATGCATGTCTGAACCTCCTTTTTAAAACCCACACAAATAATTAATCACATTAGAGGTACTTCAAAATAAGTTACAGGCAGTCCTCGATTTACAACATTTCGAGTTACAACATTTCACACTTATAATGTTTATAAATTGACACCCTGTTTCAACTTTACAAGTGCCAGTTTAGACTTACAACACTTGATCCAATGCAATGCCATGCCAGTGAACAAGTTTGCTGCATCACTTATCTCCCTGGAGAACATCTGTCTAAACTTCCTTGGACACTTTCTTTTAGAAAGCAGACAAGGCTCCAGAAAAACCAGCAGCCAAGACTCCTGAGAAGACTCCAGCCAAGAACCCTTCAAAAAGTCCAGCAAAGTTCATAGTTTCATAGATTTAGGGTCGGAAGGGACCTAGTAGATCTTCTAGCCCGACCCCCCGCCAGGGCGGGAGAACAACAAAACCCCGAAACAAGAAACGGGACTCAAATGAGTCCAGCCAGGTAGGCATCCAGCCTCTTCTTAAAGA
>NW_017728992.1:94415966-94426405 GCF_001723915.1 Gavialis gangeticus | reverse complement strand
TATAGCATTGTTTCTTATGAGAAAATTGGTTCCAAGTTACAACATTTTGACTTAAAACGTGGTTTTCAAGAACCAGTTGTTCCTTAAGTCCAAGCACTGCCTGTACACACTTTGTTTGTCAACAACTATTTTGTAGTGGTATCCAGTATTTTACCAATTCCTCTAAATTCCAGGCTAGAAGAAGAACAACTGGGAAAAAGGCAGCAGTCAAATATTCTATCATAAGTTTTAAATCAAACACAGTGAATGTGAACAGAGGAATTTTAGTCACTAGTATGTAGATAGCCATGTAGTGCAATTATGTCAGTAAACCTACTAAAGGCAAAGATTAGTTGTGATATCTTTCATTGGACCAACTATATCGTTGGCAAAGCTGTTGGACAAGCTTTTGGGCATCAAGTGCTTTCAGACCTGAGGAAAGCCATACAATCTTTGCCTCTTATACACTTCCTAGACCATCATGGCTACAACACTCCAACCCTACTAAACCATACCAAATCAAACATGATACTGCATTTCCTATAACTCGTTCACTTTCAAGGACCAACAGAGGAGTGTATTTGTGAACAGAATAATAAAGGTGAATCTAACCGAGCCATTGGAAAATATTAGCCTAAACAGATCAGCTTTGTACAAGAGTAAAAGGGAAACAACCTTTCCTGAAGTTTTGGGGGAAAACAGTAGTTAGCTGGTGCTGGAACTTATTACATGTGGAATAAATTGGCTTTAATGTATGTCCAGGATACTATTTATGGCACGCTTAACATCTTAGTCATGTCTTAAATGTAATGTATGCCAGGACCTAAAGTATCACAAATTATGCTATCCTTGGGTACATCTACATGAGACATTTTACTGCTGAGTAGAGCAAATTACTGCACAGTAAGCATCACTGTCTACATGTGCAGACCCTTACTGTGCAGTAATTTCCTCTACTCAGCAGTTAATTTACCAAATGCAGGTAGCAAATTAACTGCTAAATAGTTACTGGGCAGTAAGGAATGTGTAGATGGCTGACTGCAAGCAAATTTGCTCCCAGCCAGCTGGACAGCAGAGGGGTGGGAGGTATCTCCCTGCCTCTGGGAGGTCCCTGATGCTGGGATGGGCTCCAGTGGTAAAGCCCAGGTGGGGACAGTGTCCTCCTGCCTTGGCAGCTGGGAGCTCCTGGCTCCGGCTCCATGATCACAGTGGGGAGTTGGACGATTAATGCCTGCCCCCAGAAGCTTCCTACTGCTGGGCAGGCTTTGGTGGTGAGGCCCAGGTGGGGACAATGTCCCTCTGTCCTGGCAGCAGGACACTCCCAGCCCCTTCTCTGAGTGATCCCCATCCAGCAGCATTTGCACATGTACTTTACCCCTTCAGTAATTAATTTTATATTGTCATCTTCAAATGAGAAGCAAGGCATGTAAAATCACAAGGAGACTCATCCATTAACTACAAAGTTAAGGATATTCCAGTGAATTGCTCCAAAATTCCATATGAGATTTGAGTACACAATATAGAGCTGGGTGATGTATCCAAAGGGTATTAGGAATGGTCTTATTTAATATCTTCAACAGTGAATTAGTAGAGGATGTAAGCAGCACATTAATGACATTCACCAATGAAGTGAAAAAATCAGCATTGTATTTTGCTCTAAAGGAAAACTTACATGGGTTCGCGTTTGTGGCCTGATCCAACATCACTTGAAATGAGTAAAAAATCACTAGGAGCTAGACTAGTTTGGAGACTAAACTTGGCCCTTGCAGAAAGAGAACTCCTTGAATAGGACCCAAATTTTGCTTCCTGACAAACTCTTGAAGTGTCTCAGAATAGACAAAATTGAAATGACAAAACTACAGAATTACTGTTCATTTTTTAAAAAACTGGCTGGGTATTTTTTGCACTTAGTCTTTTTTTAAAGGATATGATCATGCTAAAGGTATGGGTAATAGGGGCCCTCTAACACCTGTTACTTGAGAGGTGCAGAGAAGGATGGCAGGCAGAAGAAACTCTGCTGCTAACTAGAAAACAGAGAGGCAGTGTGTCCCTGATGCCAATACCAGTGAGCCTTGGGGTGCTCCACTTTGCCCTGCCTTAACCTGAAACAATCTCTGCCTTGAGTAAGGTGTTGCCCTCAGCCTCTTCACTCCTCCTGGCCCTACCTCACTACTCTGGGCCCTTGGACCGCGGGTCCGAAATGTGGAGTTCCTCACTGGCACCACACCATGGCCTCCTACCTCCCCTTCAAGGATGCCTCACAACTGTAGCTCAAACAGAGACAAGCAACAGTGGAATTTAGATTCTTACCTCTCTGACTCTCCTTCTCTCCTTTTCTTGTGGAGTTCTGAACCAGACTGAGCCTTCAGTCCCCAGGTCAGGCCTATATGGCCTTTTTCTCCCTGCCTATGTGGATGCCTGGCCTATGACTCCTTTGCAACAGGACTAGATGTTGTTAATCATCTAAATCAGCAGCTAAAATTCTTCTGTCTGCAGTTTCAAGGCTACAGCCCTGTAAATGAGTCATATTCCTTTGCCTTGGAACTGTGCCAAGTTATTCAGACCTCAAGGTATCCCCCTACACTCACCTGGCATGCCTTGATGGAACTTATGTTTGGGAGGATGGATGTTGCGGCTTGCACATCTGTCTGATTTCATCACGGATCTTCTGCAGGGCTCCAACCTTCCCTATACCCAGGGAGGGTGGCATCCCAAGCTTCTAATAACATCAAGGTATGGCAGATAAGGACAGGGTGGGTACCCTGAGAGGCAAGTGGGGAGGGAGACAGGATTAGTATGGAACCACAGTCACCCTCAGAGGTGGGATCCTGTTACAGCATGACAGAGATTGTCTTTAAGTTATCATTCAGCCTAGGTCCAAGTGTACTGTAAATATTAGGTGTAAGTAGTGTCAAAAAAGAAATAATTGATATGAGTGACATAAAAAATCCCTGGATAGTCATAAAAATTAGATGAAGATTTGAATGAGTTCTTTGGCAGATGATATTTATTTAAAAATTTAAATAAATTAACAAAGCAGCTAATGCAAGTGGGTAAGGACTGTAATAGGAACTATTATGTAAGCTCTGTGAAACTGTAAAGCTAATGTGTTGCACATCTGAGCTGTTAGACTAAGAAATGGGAGCAGCAATTGTAAAATAATTAACCTTGTTCTACTTCTGTAACATTTTAGGGAAATATTAAAAGCCACTTACAATTGTAGACCTCTGCAGACTAATGAAAGTCTAGGAGGTTTATTCAAGCAAGAGGAAAATGTTGCTTAAATACCTATCCATTTGTGGCACTTCTCAGCAGTAGAAATGCTCTGAATTCAGAAAAGATAAAAAAAATCTCAGAGTGGTATAAAATTGCTTAAAATACATTAGAATATTATAACAGATTAGGTTAACCTCTTTTGAAACAGTCAAAGATAATTATTCCACTCTGCTTGGCACTGGTGAGGCCTCAGTTGGAGCACTGTGTCCTGGAGAAATCTTTGTCTTCCCTATTAGAGAGATATGAATACTTGGTAGCTAAAATTTATCATAAATAACATATGTGGAGCTACAATGAACCCATGTTAAGCAGTAAAGCCTAACATGCTGCATTTCCCAAACAAAAATAAAAGGAAGAACTAAATTTCCTACAAATCTAAGAACTGCCTCGATTAAACTCTTGATCCAAGTTGTCTATATGATGATGCAACAACTGTAACAAAAACGGCAACAGATACCCCACTAATAAAGTCCTACCAATCAACCAATATGTGGGTTCCTAACCCTAAAAAAATTAACATCTTAATTTTTGCATGCCACTTTCCATGCACAAATTGTCAGAATTCTTCCTAGACTTTTGGAAATAAACTTGAGAATTTTTTATAATTGGAAAAAGTAATATTTATTTTTCTGAAATTTGACCTATGTATCAGTGTAGGTGTTAATTCCACCTCCAGGCTAAAAGCAAATAACCTTTTCTTTAAAAATTGCCCTAAATTTGAATGGTCTAGTCCTCTCAATATCTCTTCAGGTTCCCATATCACTATATTTCCATGTCTTCAAAGAGATACCCTATCATTTTCAAGTCTTCTAGAATACTGAGCATACTGCTTGGACTTGAATAACCTTATCTCGCTCCACACGAACATCAGAACAATTTTACTTAAATCCATTCCAGAAACAACATTTTTAAAAAAGTAATAAACTTTTTCTTTTGTTTTTCAATGAACAGAATTCAAACACATCAAATAAATAGGCTTGGTCCCTTGGAGGAAGCCTAGCTTTATTGGCTCCAATTTACGTAAGTAGTTTGGTACAAGCCAGTAGACCAATACAAAAGTGGGGTCTAAGAGCCAGCTGCATCTAAAAAGCTAAAGGTCAGAGAGTGAGATCCAGGACCAAACCAGATCAAATTGCTGGAAGGGCAAGCACAAAGCAAAACTGAGAAGCAAGTCAGAGGGAACAGCAAAGCAGTCTCGGGTCAGGTTGAGCCCTGTTGTCTGGACACTTCCTGTTCTGGTTTACAGGTTTACATGGGGATGTGGGGTTCAGCTGATCCTAGCTGACTTCTCTACTGACAGGAAGTAGGTGGAGGGTTAGGCCCTTCTGGAGGCTTCAAGCTGAGATGAGTGGCTGAGCTGCTAAACTGAGGTAAAACCCAGGTTTGAGGCCACAGCCAGAGATTTTTTTATGGCTTGCATTCTACTTAGCTCATTTTATGGATGAAGAGGTCTGCTCATTACAAGAAATGCATATATTTACAATTACGTTTTTTCCCCCTTAAACTATAAGCTATGACTGCAATTGAAAAGCATCAGTGAGTAACAGAATTTAGTATAGGATAGATTTATACTGGGTTCTTAGCTCAGATTGATCATTTTCTTCTGAACCCAAAATGACTTACATACATTTTGTCTAATCTCAAAGGAAAAAAATGTTTTCTAGTAAGACTATAAATTCTTGTAAATTATAGGCTTTTCTATCTGAAAAAAAAAAACTTTAATAGAATCCCTTCCACAACCAAAAACATTTGTTTCTAGACCTTGCCCCCAAAAATGAATATAATTGGTAGAATGACTTTTTTTTGCTTAAATTACAAGCTCTGACTACAATTATAAAGTTGAAAATATATTTTTTCCTTATAGAAAGGAATGAAGAAAAATCCAACCATTCAGTGCAGCCTTATTATTTCTGAATTCTACCACCACTTCTATGTATTATATAACCAACCCTTGCTCTTACTCCCCATTTACAGTACGAGCACCAACCTCCCTCCCCATACATGAGCACCAACCTTAGAATTATTAGTAAGATGATTCATCCCAATGTAACTTGCCATAAAGTTATGTTACATAAATATGGCAAGTGATTGAATCTGGGATCTGGAGGAGTACCTTTAGCTTTCAGTATACTAGACTCTTGTTTCAGAAGAGGCATCAAGATGCTCCTTTCTACTGTAAACCTACTGTAAATGCAGATGTGTGAAAGTAAAAGATCTAGAACCTCTTTTTACATTAACTGAAGATGTCATCGATATATCTTAAGTATAGCAAGGGTTTGATGGTGCAGTCTTTGAGGAATTCTTCTTCCAGGTGGCTCATAGAAAGGTTGACATACTGTGGGGCCGTTTTGGTGCCCGTAGCTGTGCCCATGTTCTGGAGGAAGTGTTGGTTATTAAAAGTGAAATTGTTGTGTGCCAGGATGAAGCATATAATTTCCATAATATCTTTGGGTCTGTACTCAGAGTTGTCATCTTGCTCTTGTAGGTATGCAAGGCAGGCTCGCGTGGTGTCCTGGCGTGGAATATTGGTGTATAAGCTGGTAACATCCATGGAGGCTAGGAGGGTGTTGCTGGGAAGGTGGTCCATGTTTTTAAGTTTTTGTAGGAAGTCTGTAGTGTCTTGGACAAAACTCGTTCTTTCAGTAACAACCAGCTTAAGGATTGATTCCATGAAACCCACTGACTCTCACCCACTGATTCTCTCACCCACTGACTCCTTAATTTACATTTTCACTGACTGCCTTGCATGCAGACCAGCCTCTGGCCTCTTTACTATTTGTTCCATCCAGGAAAAGCACCAACACCAACTGGAGATGCTTCCTCAGCCTGACCAAGGGTTTTTAAACCCAAAAGCTTGCTAGAAAAAATGTTTCCAACTACTTAGTTGGTCTAATAAAAGATATCAGATTTACTCAAAGAACCTTGTCTGCCACGTGTACATGTACATTTGGCTGTAGCAGGGGCGGGGAGCAGGGAGAAGTGGCAGGCCTGTGCCTCCCAGCCCAGCAGGGTCTGCCCAGCCTCCCCTACCAGCAGTAGGAGGGGAAGCCCCCCCCCACCACAAAGCCCAGCTCCCATGGGGGGAGGGGACCTCCAATTTTGTGCTTGCCCAGGGCCCCAGTACACCTTAATCTGCCTCTGCATTCACCACCGCCGAGACCTTATTCATGTCAGGGAGCCCCAAAGCTATGCAGTGCAGGGGGCACAAAAAAATTGTCTGCCAGCCCTGCCTCCCCCTACTGTTTGGTGTCCTCCTCCTCTTATTTTGTCATCTGAAGAGAACAATTCGCATTCTAGCCTCTCCCTCAGGTTAGTCACATAAATTCACTCACATACAGATATATGTGCATCCCACGTGCTTGTTAACAGATTCTTTGACAGGTAAAGACACCATGATTATGGATGGGGCCACAGGGAGAATTCAGACAGAAAAAAACATTCTGTCATTAGCTCCACTAGGTTTATTGCGTTTATGCTTGAGCCCTTGATGACTACCAGTACGAGTATGTATTAAATGTGTTGAATATATTCTTTGACTCGATGTTACTGAATTGCCAGAATAAGAAAACAACAGTTCTGTAAGGCGGATTCTGCCTTATAACTATCAGACAGATGTGAGACACATGCTCTGATAAGTCCAATTCTGTCAGTAGCAAGCTGCAGCATGCTGAAATGTGAAATAATTTGTATTTCTCTTGCAGAACAAGGATTTGGGAAATCTCTGATTTCTTTGTGCTTCAGCGAAGCACTTAACACATGACTAAAGGTAAGCATGTCCTTAAATTCAAATTCTACTGGGAGTTAACCCCATTCTTAAGTGATTTACATTGAAATTCAGTGTCAGACTAGGATATTCTGGACCAGACAAACTGTTGTTAGATGCTAGTAGAATCAGGCCCTAGAATCACAGAATGTGATAACCTGATCTGCCATCTTTCTCAGGTTCTGTGTGTCAAAGCTACAAATTATTCGTAGATGAAAGACCCAATGTTTCAAGGTTTTACTGATCATGAATGGTCGTGTACCCTTGGGTAAAGTAATCATAGGATGCTATTAGGTTATAATGGTACAACTGTTTTGATTAGGTGAGGTACATGGGCAATCAAACCCAGAAGCACTCCTTTACATTAGCTAAAATGCATCTAAAGTTGCTGGCAGATGTTACCAGATATGGTAACGTGGCCACACATTCAAGGAATTAATAATTAAAGGAATTATTTTTCACAAAATATGTGTACTATTTTTGTAGTTTGTTTCCACTGTGCCTTAAAAATGAAGGTGTGGCAGGGTAATGACAAATCAGAGCCAGTTCCAGACACACGTGTTGTCCCAGGACTGGGACCAACAGTCAGCTGCCAGTCCCTGTCCTTGGACCACACCTGTGGCAGTTCAAGGCCCTGGTGTGGTGATGGGGCTGGGACTGACAATCAGCTGGTGGTTGATCTGGGCCCCTGGGACTGCTCAGCTGGCGGGCATCAAGTTTTCAACTTGCTGGTGCAGAGGGAGTCCAGTATCATGATCTGGCACTTCCTCTTCACCGGCAAGTAGTAATGGTGCCATTGGGATTTTATCCCTGATCCCAAAATTGTACATCCTGCCAGACATATGCATCAGTTATTGGGACTGGGGGATCAAATCCCATTTCACCATTAAATGAATGTGTGCTAGCAGCCTAAATTTCATTTTACAGTTTTCTTTGGCAACACAGTGAGAAATTGCTCACATTCAATTTCGTTTTTAAGTGCAGTGACATGTTATCAAAAGCCATTCTATATGATGTACACTGGGATGACAGAGAGAGGTCAGGCACCTTTTCAAAAACTCATTTAAAAAACAACTGAGAATCTGAAAAGAAACAGATACTGTATAACAGCTAATTGAAATGCTGCCTCATTTTACCCTTCTCTAATGAGGTGCGCTGTAACACAATGACTGAAATAATTTTGGGTAATAGGACTACCTCCATTAATCTCCTTATGAAGGAAGCAGTTCATTAATTAGGGTGGACAGTGCAATCACAAGGCTGCTGAATGACTACAGTTCTGATCCACATAATTAGAAATTAATAGAAGGAAATATGCAAATATGTATTCTTTTTGTAGATATGAGGTGTAGAATATAGATCTATATGATCAGAGAATTTAATTTTTTAATTCTTAAAGTGAATCGAGGACCCAGTTAAAAAAAAAAAACCCTTCATTACTATATTGAACTATATTGATATAATTTGAACTGAGGCTAGCAGTTGCAATCTTATTAAAGTCATCTCTTTATTTTTATTATAAACCTGTAAGGTCAAGATTAACATATATATGTGTGTGTGTGTGTGTGTGTGTATGTATACACACATACATACATATATCTATATGTATATATACATATACACACACCATATCATCATTCCTGGCTAAAACCTTGCATAAGACCCAGCCAAAACCTGGTGGTGTGGCTAAGAAGAATTTGGTACCCATTTTTAAATATAAAATAATCAAAGTAAGATTAGTTTGTATGCTACTCCCAAGCACAAACCAGCTATCTAGTTCCCTTGCACTTCTATCCAAAACACTTAGGGTGCCTATATATATGCTCACAGAGGTGGGGGGGCATTTTAATTAAAGTGGTTTCTGGAGAGCTGCTCTAATTAAAATTATGCAGAGTCACATATATTAAGACGCCACACATTTAGAAACGGCTGCAGGACACTTTAACTAAAATTCATTCAATGAGCTTCAGTTAAAGTGCCCCAGCAGCCATTTTCAAGCTGACAGGGGCTTATACATGTGATACTGCAGTGATTCTACAGTGTTCTAATTAGAATGCGGAGCAGACTCAATTAATCTGCTCTGACGTATTCTGATCAGAACGTGTCAGAGCATGTGTATAGGCACACTTAAGATATGAACAGAAAAACTGCTTACTGTAAAAAGGAGTCTGCAGTTACCAAACATCAGCTGTTCTAAAGTCCCTGGTAGGGAAAAGCTCTATAACTTACCTTTTGACTGAGGGCTCATTCACATATTTTAAGCTTACATACCATCTTAAAGCTGAGAGCTAAGCTTCCATGGTATAGTTTTCACTTCCCAGAGCCAGGGCAAGGGTAAGAGCGCCTATACAGGCAGCTATTGCAAAGCAACCGCTATACAGAGTTCCCTGTCTTTTTTTTATATTGCATGTTTACCCATGCCAAAACCTTACATACATAAGGTTATGGTATATGTTTAAGGTTATGGTATATGTTTAAATAGTCACATTGCACTTCTGTTTTTGAAACTTTGGCCAAAATTGTCAGAAACAGAGGTGTGGGCAGTCCAGAGCAAGAGTAACCACTATTAAGAGCCACGGCTCTGAGTCAGAGCCAAAAGTCTGAAAAGCAAGTCAAGGCCAGGAAATACTGATCTACTCAGAAATCAGAAAATGGAACTGGAATAGGAAGCCAAGGGTGAGGCCAGGAAAAAGGAAGCTAGATAGACAGGACCTAGGGCAGGACCTGGAGATAGGCTTTGGCCTAGTCTTTATGAGACTGCCCAATTTCTGAAGGAGATGCATTGAACAGAGTCTTGTCAGTAATTTGCTCAATCCTTTTATGGCAGACTTCGAGGATAAGGCATATTCATCTGGAGGCAGAGTTTCTTATGCAGCATAATTTAGCTCAGGTACATCATGTTGAGGGTTTAGTTATGCTGGTACACTGGCTCCCTAGCATTAATTTGCCATAGTTAGGCACATAAGAGTGTTATTTTCAAAAGTATATAACTAACTTAGGAGTATAGAACTCACTGACTTCAGAGGGAATATTCCTGGGCCTAAAGGTAAGAATGTACATAGGAATATGCAGGATCAAATGCTTTGTTGCCAGGACGGAGGGAATCTGAAGGGAAGATCCAACGTTAGTGCTACTGTTGCCCTCACTTTTTCCTTTCTTCTCTCACAAAAGTTATTGCATCTTTCTTACTCCCTAGAGTATAATCAGCAATAGGCATTCTACGATACCATGTGGTCCTAGATAATTAACTAATATCTTCCATAGGAAACTGTTTTCATGAAAACTTAGGTTCTGTTTTGTGTTTTTGGAAAACACTATTAAAGAGAAAAATTAAGACTCTTTAACAGTTTGTAGTAGTCCATGGCAGACACAGTGATTAGAATTCACTCTCAGGAGCTTAGAATTTTAATATCCAATACAA
>NW_017728992.1:94409043-94410966 GCF_001723915.1 Gavialis gangeticus | reverse complement strand
ACGATACCATGTGGTCCTAGATAATTAACTAATATCTTCCATAGGAAACTGTTTTCATGAAAACTTAGGTTCTGTTTTGTGTTTTTGGAAAACACTATTAAAGAGAAAAATTAAGACTCTTTAACAGTTTGTAGTAGTCCATGGCAGACACAGTGATTAGAATTCACTCTCAGGAGCTTAGAATTTTAATATCCAATACATATGAATGATAGAGATGGCCATCCTTGATTTGATTGTTCTTCTGTTGGGGGCCATGCCCATTCTTTTGTGCCTAGTGAAACAGGGCTGGACTGTCCCATCATCATCAGTGTCAAACCTATTTTAAAAAACACACTAGTATTTGGGGTGCCAAAGTTTAGGTAATGCTAGATTGAAGGTCATTCTTGCAACCTCAATTCTTCCCCCTTGTATGCTCATCACATGAACTGAAGGAGGCAAAAATCCATGGGCAAATAGAACATGATTGCAAAAGTAAAGCAGGACTCTAATGCAAATGCACAGACAATCCTAAATTTGACATTTTCTAACTTTCAAGTACTTTGAAAGCTAAGCAGCATTTTTGCATGTCATTTTTTTAAAGAAAAAAGGCAATACCCCACAAGTAAGGTGCAACAACTCTTCTTGATATATCACAAACAGGATTTAAACTCTGAAATCTTCAGTACTGGTTTTGTACCAAGTGGATTAGTTGCATTAAGTGCAGCAGGAAAAGGTTTGCATCCAGAGGGAAAATGGGCCACTGGGGCTGAATGCTGGATCTGACAAAGGGATGATCTTGTGCTCTGTTCTCTTCTTCCTGTGAGTTGAAGAAGCTCTTGTTCCATGTGATGTCCCCAGATTTGTGGGTGGATTATTGGACTCTGTGGTTTGTGCAAAAGGGGTGGTTGAAGAAAGCCCAGTTTAACTTTTTACGTATCTCTTGAGGTACCTTGACAATTCCCAGGCCTTCCTACTGTGGCGTGAGCAGCAGTATAGGTCCTATCTGGGAATGTCTGTGTTGAGTTAATTTGTCAGCCTTCAAAAATGTCCCCAAGGAGTGCAAGTGAGAGAAAAGAAGTAGTTTCTCTTGGCCAAACCTGAACAAGATTTCAAGGGACAAAGGAAAAGTATTGCTCTAGTGAGAGGCTTTGCCCTCAGTGAATTTCAGAGGCCGGCTACTCATAATGGTTGTGATTGTTTCCCATCAAAAGTGACAGACAACCTAAATGTGGGACTTGTAGTAGAAGCACCATTAATATTTCAGTCTTTTTAAGACCCAAGCCGCTATTCGTAGTTAATGGAACTGTTCAGAGGATGAGTATGTATCAGAGTGACTTGCAACATTTCTGCCCAGATGTTTGTGAATTTGAAAGAGAAAGAATATGGCTCTTCTTGGCGCGTTTCTAAAATGAACTGTTAGACCTCAGTACACCTCAAGGTCACTAGGTAGGTTGAGATGCTGAGAATTTTGTACCTTTTTTCCTGCTAATGCACAGAATTACCTCTTCTGCCCTACCCTGCTGTTGTCCTGCATCCCAAAAGGATCTTTATAAGCATCCTTGTCTTCTAAGCTAGCCTGTCAAATAAAAGCCTATTTTTTCTTGATGCAAAGAAATTTCAGCCTGCCTCATTCTCAAAATTAAAGAGGAAAGAAAGAAGATAATCTATAATGTCATAGGCCACATACAGAGGTTCAGAAAACCAGGGGAGGAATTGATCTAAATTACTTAATTTTCTCTAAGCTGTCTAGTTTAGATTGGAGTAAACAGCCCTTGTGGGGAGGAGGCTTATAGGCAGTCTATGCTTGCTGAGGCCCACAGACAGGGGGAAGGAGGGGAAGGGGCCCCTCCCCCTGCTGGAGTCCATACATTCAAGTTTATAATGGGGAGGGGGGTGTGGGGGGGCCTCCAATTTCCTGTTTGCTAAGGGCCTCAATAAATCTTA
>NW_017728992.1:94395604-94407121 GCF_001723915.1 Gavialis gangeticus | reverse complement strand
TCGATGATCTATTGAGGTCCCTTCCGACCCTAACATCCAAGAATCTATGAATCTATGAAGGGGTGAGAGGTATTGGCGTAGTAGGGGCTATGGAGTCCTGGAGCTCCCTCGTGGACCTCCCACCCTCTTGTCCCTTGACCCTGCCATCCAGTCTCCCTCTGCAAGGATCCCACTCTGAGACCCTCAGCCATGCCAGGGCCCCACCTAATACAAAAGGACTGAGCCTGGGGGCTGCCCACTCCCACCATAGCAGGGATGCTTCACAGCAGCAAGACCTGAGCTAGGAGAAAGGTCATGGGGAGCAGAAAAACGTCCCCCCCAGACTCCTCACCTGGAAGGTGAATGAGCTGGGGCAGGTGGGCTCTGATGCCAACTGCTGTCCCAATGACAGCCTGGCCTAGTGGGCTGTGGGGTGACTGCCAGAGCTGGGGGGTGGGAGAAGCAACAATCAGCTCAGGGAGGAGGGTGGTGGCACGGACGGTCCTGGCCTTAGGCCTCAGGCACCGAGGTCCTTCTCCCACTGCCCATCACTGCCCACCAGAGCAGACCCCACCAGGGGCCTTCCTGCTTCCTCAGGTCACAGTTAATAGCTCCCTCAAGCCACTCTTTCTGTTCCAGGTCCACCTCCCTTTCCTCTTGCTCCCAGTCAGGGTGCGGTGGGGACTGTTCCTCGCCACCTGGATCCAGAGGTCCCTTCTGTGGGACCCCATTCTTGTCACCCCTGGGAAGCTTCCCTGGAGTGGGGCATGGCACACTGTTGTGGGTTGGGTGATAGCCTTGCTCGGGGCCCCTAGCCTGGGGGACTATGGGCTCTATGGGAGGTAACACTCATGCCAGTTGGGGTGTCATAAGTGGTCCAGGATCCTGTCCATAAACTCTGCCTCCTGGCACTGGTACTCTGCCAGCTCCACAGAGGCACAGGTTGCCTCCTCAAAACAGTGGGTGGCCATTGCAACAGCCCCAGTATAGACGTCTCCCAACCTGAGGATGTCCCTCCTCCACATCTGAAGTCTCTTCTAATGCTGCTTCTGCAGCGCCTGGTGCCAGGGGTCAGCCATGCATGCCTGGTGCTCAGAGGCAGTGACCAAGGCCTGCAGCATTTCCTCTGTGGTTCTTGAATGCCTCATCTGGACATCCCTCATGTGTGCTGCAGCTGTGGCCCCTTGTCCTTGAGCCAGCATTATATCTTCTGCATGCTGTCCTTCCTTACACAGGTGGTGTTTCTGCAGTTTGACAGGGGAGACACAGAGCCTTTGTCTGAAGTTGCAATTTTTGCTGGTAAAATGAAGTATAAGGGCAATTTTGGACCCTCCCAGCACTTGACAGGCACTCATGTGGAGACAGCAAGGTAGCTATGGTAAATCCTCTGTCTTGGCACTTCCACCCCTCCTGGGGCCAGGAGCCATACCACTGCTTTCCACCTGACACAATAGAGACCAGGGTCCCAGCTGTGCTGCAGGTGGCTACAGGCCCTACAGTGGTGCTGAGATAGGTTGCTGAGGACAGAGGGGATGGATCCCTCTCCAGGAACTGTAGTGAGCACTTGTTCCACTCCCTCAGAGGGTCTGGGGACCTGGGGTCCCAGCAGGACTTAGCCCATCCCCAGAGTGCACAGGGACTGAACACCACCTCTCCACCCTGCTGACTGTGGGCATGTCCCACCTGCTCCCTCTCCTCCTTCCCCCAGGAGCTTCATGTTTACCCTGGTGCCTGGATCTCCATCATGGCTGCATGGAGCAGGGTAGAGCCATACTATCTTGGGCAGGATGGCGTCCTCGATAGGTGCCAGAGTCTTCACCAAAACCAAGGGAGGGATGGGCATGCATGCCATGGGTGGTGCTGCAGCAGTGGCCACTGTGCTGGCAGTTAGGGCTGGGAAAGGAGGCAGTGAGGAGGTATTGGAGGAGTGGGAGCAGAACACCCATGGCAGCTGTGTCAGAAATGGTGTCCTGAGAGCCACGTGTTCACCTTTGGTCCATAAGGTCAAGGAAAGAGGGGGAGAGGGTCCTACAAGGTGGAGGGAAATGTGGAGGGCATAGGCTCAGGGTCCATGTCTTGGGTCTCAATGACCATGACATTAGAGTTTTCCCCCGTCTCTGTAGGCTGTGCTTGACAATGCCAAAAAATATGCAAGAGAGCTCAGGTCAAGCTGCAGGTGCATCTCCGCTTCCATGGATGGGTAAGGGACTGGCTGCGCAGATGGATGGATGGAACAATAGGTACTCATAGATGTAGGTCCCAGTGTGTGGCTTTTCCTCTCACTGCAGCTGGGTGCAGCCCCTGCTCCCGAGCAACTAGGGCTCCACTGGCTAGGCCACCCCCATGATCTCAAACTTTCCAGGGGCTTCCCTGTGATGCTAGAAATGCCCATACCCTGACCTGGAAATTTTCCATGTCCTCCCTGCAACACCAAGGCAGATGGCCATACCCCACCTGCTCTTTAAGTTTCCAGGGGCATCCACCTGCTTGGACTAGTTGAAATGTTCAGTGCCCTCTCTCCAGCACTAGTACTCCAGGACCCTGTAGCTGCAAGCCAAAAACACCTTTCCAACACTCCAGGTGCACATAGTCCGGATACCTATGGCAGTCATCAAGCCACAGAGCTCACAGGGTCATCAAGCAGTGCAGTTGTGCCCCACACCACCCAGACCCACCCTCTGGCCACTGAGATGTGGTGTGCAAGTGCCAGGGTCAGGGTCAGAAGAGCTGTAGCCTAGTGAGGGGATTCTCCTGGGCTTAGTGTTAGGGTCTGTGTGTATGTTGTGAGGTACTTCACAATAGGGTGTTGGAGGTGTGGAGGCATGGCCTGGGGACTTGGGTGCCTAGGTTCTGGGGTTGTGTGGAGGACACAGGTGCCTCTCTTCTCCTGCCTGCAGTTGACAGGTACCTGGAGGCAGGAGGTGGGGCTGGGGAGAGGGGTTGTGCTTGTTCAGGGCTGGTCAAAGCCCAAGGGTGGGGCTTTGCTGGGAGCTGGGCCAGAACAGCTGAGTACAGACCAAGTGCAGACAGATAAGGCTAGAGACTGAAGTTTTGATATGAGCCATCTTTAAAGTTATATTTGGTTTATCACCAACATAGCACTTAATACAATTCTGCTGTCGCATCACTCCATGGTTTTATTTGATCTATCTTTATTTCATCTTCAAAGGGTTCCTTTTACTAAGAACTATCCCACTTGGTGGTTATGGATCAGGTATCTTCACTAGTCTTTTAATGAATTTTGAATTGCTGCAGTGTGATTCACTGGATGTTCTTGACCTGGCCATAGTTTTAATTCTGATTTTTTTTCTGTCATTGACACAATGCTGAAATGACTGTGTAGTAGTGCCATAGTTTCCATTAGAGGTCTGTGTCTTAACAACAAACTTGGTAAAATGAAAGTATTCAGCCAAAGATGAGAACATGAATGGAGAATTTCAAACCTTGCTGTTGACCTTGGGATACAAAAAGAGTGGTTGTCATACCATCAGAAAACTAGTTGTGATGCTCTCCACAAAAATTATAAACTGCCTACTAACAGTTTACTGGATGTTTTTCAAATATGCTGAGGATACTGTAGACAGTGCACCTGATAGTAATTATTGGTTTAATTAGTTATACACTCTCTCTTGGCTACTTCTTTATTTTGCAAAAATTCTTCTATTCTGGACTTCTGCCATGGTTTGTAAAAATCTGCTTCATCCTTTGATGTATTTAAAAGTGGATTAAAGACTAATTTTCTTGCAAAGAAGGGGATTTAATTCAAGCTGGAATGTAATTAAGAATCATTTTCAGATGTTCAGTGCAAATTGTGAAGAGATAGCATTAGTGGTCTAGAGTT
This sequence comes from Gavialis gangeticus, assembly GCF_001723915.1. Lineage (NCBI taxonomy): Eukaryota > Metazoa > Chordata > Crocodylia > Gavialidae > Gavialis > Gavialis gangeticus. Next base: position 94,403,301 of record NW_017728992.1, on the reverse strand, counting down.
GAGGGGGGCGGGGGCAGATGGCAGTAACAAAACTGAACAGAGCTTACTTTTTTTTTTACCAGATGTATAAGTTATCCAAAGTGTCCAATCTAGATATTTTCTAGGCATTAACACAAATTCTCTTCTGAGAAAAATTGGTACTGCTTATTTGGTGCACATCCATGAAGTTGACCTATACCAATTGAGAATGAGGCTATTTAAAATAGAAACCCTAGGCTATAGGGTTACTTCAACCTAAAATTACTTTTATCAGAGTGACACTTTTAAGCCAAAATTCTTCAAAAATATACTTTTCTCCCAAATCTGATACTATGTTGTAGGATTCATTCTTAGATTTTTAAAGAAGTCAGTGTAACCATACTCTAGGCCAGGGATGTCCAAATAATTTGGACCCATGGGCTAAATCTGGACTGCAGGGCTTATCATGGTCCAGACAACTTGCCTCCAGCGGCAGGGCAGAGCTTGTTGAAATGGCTGGAGCCATTGGATTGGTGTGGCTCTGGAACCCAGAGGATGAACTGCTATTCATACCCTTTCTCCCCCTTTCCACCATCGGTGACCAAAGACTCTGAATTTGGTGGTGGACAAGGTGGGTGTGGGGTGAGTAGGGGCAGTATTCACCCTGGGGGCTCCAGAGCCATACCAATGCAGTGACTGTGGGAGCTGTACCAACAATTCTGTGGGCCATCATTTAACTTTTTGCCATCTGCATGCAGCCCACAGGCTGGCATATGGACAGCCTTGGTTTAGACTTACTGCAGTCACATGAGTTTACATTATTTTTACAATACTTGCATATCTTCATAAATTTGCCTCTTCAGCAATTCCTGACCATTCAGCCAATACCAATATTCTCCAATTCAATATTCTTAATTTACAATAAATATCCCATAGATTCAGTTACTCCATACAACTGGAGACAGAGCTTTCAATAAGTTTTTATGTTCATAACGAAGGAATCCTAAAATATAGAAACATCAATGTTTTCCTCATGTATTCGAATGAGTGTATAAATATAAAGCCAAATGACTCACTCAAAGGATTGGCATCACCAACTATGGATTAGGCATCCACCAACAGGTTTTTGGGGTTGATAGGCCAGGGGTGTCTAACTTCTAAGCAGCCAGGGGCCAAATGCACTGTGGGCCACATTAGTGGAGGCCCCATACTCATGGGATGCTCCACATCAAGCTGTGGGCATCCTGGGCTACATGCTACATGGATGCCCTCCATCTCTACTACACCACATGTCCACGTGGTCCCATGCTCACCCTCAGCTCCCCTGTCCATGCCATACTGTACTGCCCTTGTCTCTAAGGGAAGGGAAGAAAGCAAAATCCTGAGGAGGGAGAGAGGATACCAGAGTCTCCGGCTGCTATTGAAGCTGAAGAGATGGGGAGGAATGTTGGACAGGCAGAAACCCTGGCGGCTGCAACTTAACTCCTGGTTGACTTCATGTGGGCCGCCAGTTGGGCAGCCCTGTGATAGACAATGAATGATTTACTTCAATAAATGACAGAACAACAACCCAAATATCTCCTCAGCCAAGTGTAATCATGTCCCTACAAGTTTAGGACATCTTTAGACTAGGTTCCACTATGTAAAGATCCCATCCATTAGTCTTAAAAACTACTGTTGGAACTAATCAGAGCATTGTGGAGATTTGGGCCTTTAGCACAGAAGAGTGAGTATTGTCCCCAACCCTACAGGCAAATGAATAAAATCACCCTTTTTAAAAATGTGTGTTCCTTGTAGATATACTTTGCTAAAAAATAAAGCTCCAGTTCTAAAAATAAATAAATAAATAAAACCTGTCTTAGAACCACCACTGCACAAAACACAAATGAGCATTTATTAATCAGGGCATACAATCATATCCTCATACTCAGGTGCATGATTGACAAAAAAGCAGTCATCAAGGTTGAATTTTAATTTACAATGTGTAATTGCCTTCTGGAAGTTTAGCAAACAATCTAACATGCCATTTCTGTCCTGAACAACATACATGGGAATTGAGGTCCTTTCCTTGTCAGGCATCTCAATTCAAGAGTCTACGTCGAATTCTACCATTATATAAATATATAGTGTACCAGGCGGGGTGCCCTAGGATCGCCGTGCTCTCCCCTAGTGCCCCTCACCATATCCAGTATGCCTATAAGGCAACCTTCATTCTCTCCTGCCACGTCTTGATCATAAATATATTAAAGGCAGGCTGCCTCTCATCTTGATCACGGTGCTCCTACTACTCTGCATCTTGCTTCTATACAGAGGTTCCAAGCACCCCAGCCTTATGGGCTATGCGTGGCTCCAGCCAGCCCTGTACCACGCCCCAAGCCTTGCAGATGTACTGGACATTGTTTGGTCTGTCTCAATCTCTGCGAGCCCTTGCCTCGCAACCGCGCCCTCGGCGGCCCTTGCCTCGCAACCGTGCCCTTGGCAGCCTTTGGCAGCCCTTGCCTCGCAACCGCGCCCTCAGGCCCTCGGCAGCCCTCCACAGCCCTTGCCTCGCAACCGCGCCCTCTGGCGCTCAGGCCCTCCGCAGCCCTCGCCTCGCAGCGCTACCCCTTTTGCTCTGGGCTTCTCGCTGCCCCCTCACCCTGGGGGTTACCACACCCATGCTGGGGTTGGGGTCCATGCACCCCCAATGCTGTGCCCTCTCCGGCACCGGGGTCCCCACGCTACCGTGGGTCCCCTACGAGGCTTCTTCCAACCCCTAATAGCCTTGCCCAAACCACCAGTTGTAAACCATCAACGCAAACTCAAGCCCTTTGGCTGTAATGTAAACCTAAGCCATCTGGCCATAATCACCTTCAGTCTGTCGCCGGGTTTCTACATCTCTCACCCAAACAACTACCCGTGCATTCTAGCCTCTTCTTTTTCTCACTCCAGCAGAATTCCTACCCCTATGGCTGCTGGCAGGCAACTCCCTGCTGGACCTCAGCCTGGAAGTTATATAGGAGCCAAGCCCTGCCCCTTCCAGTCAGCTGACTCCCACCGGTCTCCCTGGCAACCCGCAGCTGGGCTCCTTACTTGCTGCTCTACAAGTAGCAGACACCTCAGTGTCCTGTTACACATAGAAATTGTGTGGTTGTAAGAAAGGGCAGAATTTACTACTGTGATTTATGTCCTTGTTGGTATTCAGGGAGTGCCTCTTGATCCCATTTTGTTATTCTGTGAAAATATACAGGCAGTCCTTGGACTTATGACACAATTGGTTCCTGAAAATGGCTTCTTACATCAAAATGTTGTAACTCGAAACCGATTTTTCCATAGGAAACAATGATATAAATGGAGGATAGGTTCCTGAACCAAGGCCTGATATCCTGCTTTCACCAAAAATAACCCAGAATTTTGTACTCAATCAGTTATAGATGAGTAATATAGCTACATTAATGTATTTATACTGTAAATAGCAATCATATTGATTTGGAAGGACTTCTTTGAGGTGACTTTGCTGGACTTTTTGAATGGTTCTTGGTTGGATTCTTCTCAGGAATCTTGGCTACAGATTTTTCTGGAGTCTTGTCTGCTTTCTTAAAGAAAGTGTCCAAGGAAGTTTGGACACATGTTCTCCAGGAAGATGGGTGACACAGCAACTTGTTCTCTGGCATGGCATCACATCAGATCAAGTGTTCTAAAGTCAAAACTGATGTCAGAAAGTTGAAACAGGGAGTCAATTTAGACATTTTTTAAGTGCAAAACATTACAACTCAAAACATTGTAAGTCAAGGACTGCCTATAGAGGTAAATAGGGGCTGCTCCACACACTTTGGCTCCTCCCCAACTTCTGCCCTTTTACTTCTAGGTAGACTCACATGCACTTTCCTCTTCTCCTGTCTAGTTCTGGCCCCTTGCCTCAGTCTCACTTCTAACTATCCCCCAGATCCTGTTTTCCTACCCTTAATTTTTTTTCACCTTTCCATTCCCTTGCCATTATGCTTCTGGCCTTTATGTTTATAATCCCTAGCCCCATCTCTTCTCAGATCCTCTCCATGTGACTCCACTGGCTCTTCTCCCCTTCTCCCTTTTTTTGTCCATTAACTTCCATCCCTTCCTTCTGCTTGTTCAACATCATCTTTTCATGCCACCTTTGCAACTTTCTGCATTCACTTAGGCTACGTACTTCATGTTAACTGGACATCAGCAACAGGAACACAGAAGAACCAGTCTCCCTGTTCTGAATTATTTTACCCACTGCCACAGTGGCCCCTGACAGACGTCATGAGCAATTGCAGGAAAAGTCTCATTCAGGCAAAGTCTACATGTTACATTTATACTATGATGTACATGTTGCGGTATAAATGGCAAGGATGCTCTGTAGGGACGGATCCAAAGTGGATGCAGTGGCCACACCCCCTCCCCTTTTTTGATCAGACCACAGGGGCAGCAGCCAGGGACTTTAAGCCCCACAAGCAGGTAAGGATTACCCTCTCCCTTCCCCTCCATGATCAAAAGCATGACCCCTCCCCTCTTCTCTTCTCCCTCTGCCACCCAATACTGCCACTGTCCCCACTGATCTGGGGTTGGGGAGAGGCTCCAGAGCTGCTCTTGCCTACTCCAGCTGGGCTGTGCAGAGTCCAGGCTCACCCTAGGAGAGCAGTCTGGGCAGATTCCCCCTCCCTGCTTGGTCCCCATGGGTGAGAACCACCACTCTGGGAGCAAGAACAGGGATAGTAACCCCTCCTACCACCACTCCTGTCCTGGGCTGAGACCAGCCCCTGTGCAGCCTGTCTGAAGATGGATTCTTGGAGCTCCCCTCACTCCCAGGACAGTAGGGACAGTGGCAGTAGCAGCAGCAGGTAGAGGAAGAGGAGAGGACATGCAGTAAGGGGAAGGGAGAAAAATGTTACCTGCTCTGGGGACATAAAATCTGAGTGCTACTCCTCTGGCCTGCTCTGCCCACCCTGGAGAAGAGGATGAAGGGAAGAAGGCTGTGAATGGTGGGTGCAGCCACTCCTGAAGTGCCAATTGCTGTTCCAACACCTCTCTTTGCCAAATCTTGGATCTGCTTTTGGTGCCACACATGAACCCAACTTAAAGCACCATAAAGTGGCAAGCAAGCCATTAAAAATGTTCCTTCTATAGTCTACAACATTTTCAGTTTCATAGTTGGTAGGGTCAGAAGGGACCTGAGCAGATCATCAAGTCTGACCCCCTGCCATGGGCAGGAAAGAATGCTGGGGTCAAACGACCCCGGCAAGGTGATTATCTAACCTCCTCCTGAAGACCCCCAGGGTAGAAGTAAGCACCACTTCCCTTGGAAGTTGGTTCTAGATCCTAGTCACGCTGACTGTGAAGTAGTGCCTTCTGATATCCAGCCTGAATCTACTCTCAGTCAACTTATGGCCATTATTCCTAGTTACTCCTGGTAGTGCTTGGGGGAATAGGGTCTCTCCCATTCCCCGCTGGTCCCCCTTGGTAAGTTTATAGATGGCCACCAGATCCCCTCTCAGCTTTCTCTTGTGGAGGCTGAACAGGTTCAGGTCCCGTAGCCTGTCCTCGTAGGGCCTGCCCTGCTGCCCCGATCATGTGGCTGGCCCTCCTTTAGACCCTCCTGATGCTGTCCACATCCCTCCTGAAGTGTGGCACCCAGAACTGGATGCAGTACTCCAACTGCAGCCTTACCAATGTTGCATAGAGGGGGAAGATCTCTTCTTTGGACCTGTTTGTGATGCATCTGTGGATGCATGACAAGGTGTGGTTAGCCCTACTGACCATGTTCTCACATTGGGGGCCCAAGTTCATCTTGGCATCAATAATGACTCCAAGATCCTTTTCTGCCTCTGTGCTGATGAGAAGGGAGCTCCCCAGCCTATAGGTATGCTGCTGGTTCTTCCTCCCCAGGTGCAGTACCTTATACTTCTCAGTATTGAAACCCATCCTATTCTCATCCACCCACCCTTGTAACCTGTCCAGGTCTAGCTGTAGCCTGTCCCTCCCTTCTAACATGCCCACTTCTTCCCACATCTTAGTGTCATCCACGAACTTGAACAAAGTGCTTTTCACCCCCTTGTCCAAGTCACTGATGAAGATGTTGAACAGTGTGGGCCTGAGGACCGAGCCCTGGGGGACCCCACTGCCCACATCCATCCAGGCTGAAAATGACCCATCCACCACCACTCTCTGGGTGTGGCCCTCCAGCCAATTTGCAACTCATCTGACTGTGTAGGCATTGACACCACAGTCACCTAATTTTTTGATGAGAATGGGGTAAGAGACAGTGTTGTAGGCCTTCCTAAAGTCCAGAAAAACTACGTCCACTGTGACACCCGTGTCCAAGGATTTTGTGACCTGGTTGTAGAAGGCCACCAGGTTGCTCTGACAGGACCTGCCTCTAATGAACCCATGTTGATTGCCCCTAAGGATAATCTCCCCTGCTGGTCCCTCACAGATGTGCTCCTTGATAATTTCCTCAAAGAGCTTCCCCAGGACTGAGGTAAGACTAACGGGCCTATAGTTTCCTGGGTCCTCCTTCCTCCCCTTTTTGAAAATGGGGACCACAACTGGCCCTTTTCCAATCCTCTGGCACCTTGCCAGAGCACCACAAGTGCTTGTAGAGCTGTGCCGGGGTCCCACAATGTCCTTGCTGGCTATGCTGATGAGAAGGGAGTTCCCCAGCCTGTAGGTATGCTGCTGGTTCTTCCTCCCCAGGTGCAGTACCTCCTTTTATGGCTCCTTTTATGGCTGGTTTGTGTGGCACTTTAAATTTAAGGTATGGTCAGGGCATACAATCAGTTGATTGTCAGTCCCAGGGCCAGTGCAAAGTTTCACAAGGGCCTCAGGCTTAGTGGGTGGAGCTGGGAGTGAGAACTGGTGGAGTTAAACTACAGCTTGGAAGCATCCAAGGACAACTGCGAGTTCCAAATGAAGGGAGAGGGATCTGAAACCAAGCCAGAGAACTCACCAGAATCAGGGCATCAGGTAGCAAGCCAAGATCAAGCCAAAGTCCAAAAACAAAGCCAGAGGGTTACTTGAATCAGGAAGTCAGAGGAGTTACTAAGACAAGAGCCACTCAAGGACTTAAGACCAGAAAGTTGAGCATCAGGGCTCAGGTGCTAGAAGTGTTCCTTAAAAGCAGCCCCAGAACCAATCAGAGGGAAGGGGCTGGGGCTCGGCTGGATCTGCTTAGTGTATTAAATGCAGCTGATCTAGTTATGCAGAAGCCTTTAGCTAGGACCACACAGGAACTAGATTGTTGGCTCTGGCTTGAGGCTGCAGGGAGTGGGGGAGGGGGAGGTGAAGGGCTTCCCCACCAGGTAACCCATGCTCAACTGCTCAGGCCAGAGCAGAAATTCTTCAGGTTGCAGAAATGTTGACAATCAGCTGATTGTCAGCCCCAACCAGAAAACTCCAGATCTGGCTTGAAACCCAAAGATGACTGTGGACTGGAACTGAAAACCCAGAGCTATCTGGGCCAGGGCTGGCAATCAGCTGATTATTGGACCCAGACCCCAAACAACCCTAGTTCTTAAAACCAGACCTGGGGCTGTTTGGCCAGGGCCAATCGGCTCATTTCTGGCCCTGGTCCACAGCATTGCATCTGGAATTGCACCCAGGGTTGTCCAGGCTGGCTATCAGTCCTGCATGCAGGGCTAGGCACACAACTTTCAACTTGCTGGTTAAGGGGGAGCCCAGGCTCATGATCAGCATGGATCAGCATGGATCACCCGCCTGTCTTCTGGCATGGATGCTTTGCC
>NW_017728992.1:94377580-94389216 GCF_001723915.1 Gavialis gangeticus | reverse complement strand
ACAGTCTTTGGACTGTGGCCTGGAGCTCCTCCAGCTGGCATGTCAGAGACCCCAAAAGAGACCAGACCCCACATGGGGAGGTGGCCATGCTCCCAGCTGCCAGAGCCTGAAAAGCGACAGGCAGCCCGCACAGCCAAGAGCCAGGGGCTCTGTCTATGTGGAGCCCGGAGCCATGGGCTCCGTCTGGGTGGCGGTCTCTGAGGTGCCGGGGGGGGGGCCGCAGAGCCTGAGACGACCCTCGGGGTGCAGCACATGCCCATCCGTGTCATGCCTCTGGTAGGCTGGCTACGGCTGGGACTGTCTACCCTGGGGGTTCGCAGGCAGGGTCTCAAGCCCTCCCGCACACCCTCCTGCGTGAACTCTGTGCTAACTCATGCACCGGCAGGCAAGTGTGCCTGTTTGCACAGCCTGTTCGTGAGGCTCCGTCACATGGCTCCCTGCGGGGCTGGATGAAGTAGGGGCCTGGGCAGGGCTTGACCCAGCCCAGCTCCACTCAGCCACCTCCTCCCACTCAGTGAAGGGTTAACCCCCTCCCACCATGGGCCCCACTTGCCTCTGGCTGTGCTGAGGGGTCTCTGGGGCGCTTCGAGGGAGTGGGGGCGCGTTGGGCTTTCACCCGCGCGTCTCTCGCCACTCCGGAGCCTAACTGGGCATTTTATAGCCTACATGAATCCTAGGTGCATTAATGGCAGAGTAAATCTCTCTCAAATAGAAGGAAAGACAATGGTAAAAATAAGTAAATTACCAAAACCACATATTAAAATGTTTTTATGGCCATTTCTATAATTTCAGAAACTCCCCTTGAGAGCATAAAATACATTTTTGTGTATCATGTGAAATAAATACTGTTACTTGGAATGAAATGGCAGTTTACGAGACAAAAATCAATACTGAACAACTTAAGCTTGTTAAACTCCTACGTCTTTACAAATACATGAGTTATATACAATGCCAGAGCCATTTATTGTAGAAGATCACACTTTCACTGTGCACTGGTTCTAGTCTTGCCTGAAAATTATCCCAGCCCTGTTCACTTATAGCTTCTGACAGTGCAAGTGACAGGCATGTCATGGAGCATTAGGTAAAACTGCAAGAATTAATTGCATGCTATTTGTTTAATTTCTCTTGTCAGCTGTCTGGTCCTTGGGTTTTCACTTTTATTGGCTCATCTCAATGATTTCTCCCTTGCTCACACTGGCATCTGTGCACTTTGAGGACCTATACATGCAGAGCACATTCATTTCCTCTTTTCCAAGGAGTAAGGAAGAAGAGCTATTTAAGTAACCCCAAATTCTTAAAAGCTAATAGCACATTTTAATAAAAATTTCCTTCTGTTCCAAACAAATTAGTTTCCTATTCTAAGATGTATATTCAAGATGACTACAATCTAATCAGAATATAGCCCCATTCATTTTAGAGAGACTATTTGTGGAAGAAGATGCTACTAAATATGAGCAAGCATTTCACTGTCTTGCCCTAATGAAATAGGCTTTATTACTCGTATTTTAAATTAGGCCTTTTATTGTAAAAACCTACACAACCTTCTCTATGACTTTGCTATGCTGTTATAATTCTCATGGCTATAATAGAATAAGATGATAACTTAAATGGCACCTGGCTACTTTACACTTGCATTTGGGGGTTTTTTTCCCTACTCTTTATTTTTTCCTATTCTTACTTTCTAATTCTCCTCACTTATACTTTTTCTAATCCCAAGTAAATTTCCCCTTTTGTATCATAGCACAGACAGTGATGCAACATTCAAGATGCGGAGACGTCAGTATATTAACTTAAATCAAGCTACAATGTATGCACAATATGAAAATATTTACCAGTTAGTAATAAAACCACAAAACTACAATGCTGATTTCCCGATTTAAATTGACTGCATGTAAATGATATTCTGCCCATTTGCACTAGCTGAGGCTCTGATCTATTATGTTGAAGTGGTGAGATTATTACATTTCCTCTTTAGCTACCTTCAATCTCACTGTTCTTGGACTGATGAAAAGATCTACTCATAATAAAAACACAGAGCAAGAGCATTTCTACAAGCCACACTGAATTGTTTTGAGAGAAATGTAATACTATAATGCTTTGATGTACCAAATTGTCCTTCTAACACATCAATCCTCACATTTTATTATGTTATGTTTTTATACAAAAAAAAATGTTTAATGAAAAGCTGTTTGTAGTGGGCTGCATGCCTCCCTCCAGACTGCAGCACAGCTGCAGGCAGTAAGCAGCAATTGCAAGCCTGCCCAGAGGGATTGGCCAGCTGAAAAAGATAATTAGCTTACCAGTGAAAGAAAAGAGCTCTCAGGGTGAGAGAGAAGGGAGGTGAGAGGGACAGAGCAGGTGGCTTGGCTCCTGGATGAGCCCCAGGTACCATGCCAGGGTTGCTTCTCCTGGAATCTGTAGAAGGACCATGAGAAGGACCCCTGATGCTAGCTGTCACAGGGTGCACCAGTGCTCTCAAGGGGTGCACATGCATGCTCGTGCACTCCTACACATCACCACGCTCCCTGCCAATGATGCCCTGTGCCCCACTGATCCAGCCCAGTCCCTGCCAGTGACAACCAGCACCCTGCACTCCTGCTGGCCCCACTGGCCCCAGCAGCCCCCCCCCGCCACTGCCCAGGCTCCAGGACAGCCATGCACCTGCCAGTGGGGGCCATGGCACTGGCTGTAGGAGGCCCTGCCTGACCCCCTCCTTCTGCGCTCCTTACTCCAGCCTGCCTGCCCCACTGCCCATACACCCCCAACCCCCTGCACCACTCTCAGGACACAAACATAGATAAAATTAAAAAACTTTATTACTCTCACACCACTGACCTCCATCCCTCCCCATCCCCCCTCACCAAATAGAACCCCTCCCCCGTCAACCAATAGAGCCCTTCCACAACCTTTCCCACCCACCAACAATAAAAAACCCACTTACAAGCTGGAAACTATATACAAGAGGGCAACTATATACAATATTTCAGGTCTTCAAACCCAGAGTGGGGAGCCATGGTGGAGGCTAGGGAGTAGGTGCCCAGTACCCCAGCCCATGGATGTTCCCTGGGGCTGGGCTCAGGCTAGCCCCCTAGTGGCAGGGCAGATCCAGCACTTAATTTAGTGCCAGGTTGCATCTACATGTGTGTTAATGTACATTAACTAATTGCACCTAAATTTGACACTTGCATTTTCAGGTATCAAATTTAGGTGCAATAGCGTAAGTTAATGTGCATTTAGGGTGTTCATGTGTAAATGTGTGCCTGCAATGTGCATTAATTTAGGCTACTGTGCATTAATGCATCTTGTGTAGACGTGCCCAATGAGATGTGGTGCTCTGAGAAATTATGCTCCACGGATCAGGCATACAAAACTGAGCCATGCCCAGAGCTTTGTTTTTGATGTCTCTTGCATACGGTAACACTGCTTCAGGTGTCTGATACACTTCTGACATGGCAAACCAGTCCATAAAATGCCCACTGGAGCAAGTTACTTTGAAATCATATAGCGTAACGGTGGCTGTTCTTGAAATCGAGGCTGGTATTTTGGTACTTAATGCATTTTGTTTGAATATAGACCGAGATTTTGCTCTGCTCCTCTGGTCAGATAGCTGCACATAAGGGCACCATGTGTTGTGACTGACAGAATGAGGAGTTAGTTAGCAGTCTGAAGCTGGCTGGCACTGTGTTTGCACTCGGGGACCATTACACAAGGAAGACAGAGGGATGACAGGGAGTTAAAATGCCATCCAGCAGTAAAGGAAAGAGAAGGCATACAGAAGAAAAGCAAGACTCAGAAGCAGAGGAACTGTGGGAATGCCAGTGCAAGACTGCCTGTATTCAAGCCCTGTAATGCATAACTATGCTGCAAAAAAAAAAAAAAAAAAAATTAAATCACACTGTTTTAAAGTAAACAGGAGCTTTCAATGTGGCTGAGCAGGTGGCTTGGGAATGAAGGTGAACCCAATGGCATGCATCTCTCTCAGTGTGAACATGCCCATAGAATAATTTTGGATCCAGTTCAGCAATTCTTACTACTGTGCTATTGAGTAGCACCTTTCTATTCCAATACTCTTACTGTAACCAGATTATTACACAGGAATAAGGATGACAATCAAAATGACACCCTTAACTGCTTTTGCAGTGAGCTTTGGATCAGGCTACAAATATAAATATTTCTCTGCTACTGATTTGCTGAGGCCAAACAAAGGTGAGTGTCCAGACATCCATTTAGAATAAGAGAATGTGGATACTTCACAATGCAGTGCTGTTTAACTTGTGTTAGCTGTGTTAGCTGTAAATGAGCTTGCTGAGGTACAAGAAGCAATCTAGCCATGGTAGCGTGAAACTCTTCATAGGCTACTTTACTACTTCCATGATATCATGGTTGGACCATTACACAAGGAAGACAGAGGGATGACAGGGAGTTAAAATGCCATCCAGCAGTAAAGGAAAGAGAAGGCATACAGAAGAAAAGCAAGACTCAGAAGCAGAGGAACTGTGGGAATGCCAGTGCAAGACTGCCTGTATTCAAGCCCTGTAATGCATAACTATGCTGCAAAAAAAAAAAAAAAAAAATTAAATCACACTGTTTTAAAGTAAACAGGAGCTTTCAATGTGGCTGAGCAGGTGGCTTGGGAATGAAGGTGAACCCAATGGCATGCATCTCTCTCAGTGTGAACATGCCCATAGAATAATTTTGGATCCAGTTCAGCAATTCTTACTACTGTGCTATTGAGTAGCACCTTTCTATTCCAATACTCTTACTGTAACCAGATTATTACACAGGAATAAGGATGACAATCAAAATGACACCCTTAACTGCTTTTGCAGTGAGCTTTGGATCAGGCTACAAATATAAATATTTCTCTGCTACTGATTTGCTGAGGCCAAACAAAGGTGAGTGTCCAGACATCCATTTAGAATAAGAGAATGTGGATACTTCACAATGCAGTGCTGTTTAACTTGTGTTAGCTGTGTTAGCTGTAAATGAGCTTGCTGAGGTACAAGAAGCAATCTAGCCATGGTAGCGTGAAACTCTTCATAGGCTACTTTACTACTTCCATGATATCATGGTTGGACTATTTTTGGTCCAGTATGTGAACAAACTTATTTAACAGTAGCCTGAGTATCTCTACTTTGTATTGACGTTTACAGAGATAGAACAGCAAATGACAAAAAAATTACAATTTCAGGTCAATACTATTTAAGAAAAAAACACGTTTTGAACAATACCCCACAGTGTCAAGTGGAAAGTATAAATTAGAATTGGCTCATGACATTTTACTTGGAATGTATTCAGCAGAATTAGCAAATCTCTTAAAAAACACAAAACAAAACTGAAAAAAGCAAAATTCCCTTCCCCCTTCCCTCTTCCTCTCCCTGCCCCCCGTGTTGTTTTGATATAGGTATAAGAGGAACCTGACAACTTAAAACTGGTCAAAAGTGAGTCTTTCCTCTGATGAAATCTTAATTAATAATAGCTTTCATAGCTAAGCACCAGTTGTATACATATAACATTAATTTGCATCACTATTCAAAATACTATTCCCACTAAATGCAGAAGTCTCATGAACAATTAAAAATCTTCAACCACAAATAATGGCCCTGAACTTTCTTTTGAATATGGATATCTTCCTGTGTAGGCTCAAGACCAAACTCAGAAATAACATGAGTTGGAATGTCTTATGTGAGTTCATTTATGTGGAAAGACGTCAATGTATTCACATGTAAAGGAACTGGTGTAACCTAGCAGCCAAAAAGTGCACATAGCTTAATGTAAGTCATACCTTTATTTTAGATGCTCTTCGTGCTGTACCAGTTCTCTGCAGTGGGTGTTAAGCAAATGTGTTCCACTGAGAAGTTTCTGCTGTGATATTTAAAGACAGAAGTATACATTTAAAAAGCAATGGAGGGGGTGTAATTTGGTGTAACAGAGATGTAAAAGGGTCAGGAAGCTGGCATAAATCATACTTCCTTAGATACCACTCAAAATTCAAACTGCAGACTGTAATTCCAATTCTTCTCTGAAATATTTTGTGACACTTCACTGCCACCAAGAGCTCCAAAAGCCATATTGTGCCACTATTTTTAAATAGGATTGTTCATTGACTTCACAGCTGGGGACTCTGAAGAAGTGACTAATCATCCTTCTATCCAGAGACAATCCTGGATTTACTGGTCCCAGAGGGTACATTTCCCTTCCTTATTTTTTTTTTATTGTAAGATATAATAAGTAAGCATTTAATCTTTTAGATGTTTTTGTGCTTTTGATTTTTTTCATTTGTTCTATGTCTGAAGTCAGCTCCTGCTGCTTATGATGTTCCTGATTGCAATGCAGAGGTTATAATCAAAGGGGATTCAGATTTCAGGTGAAGGGTAAATTTGCTATTCAGAAGTAAAAATATCGTTTGTGGCCCTGGGCCACTCATCCATCTCACCAAGCCATAAGGTTGAACACCACTGGTAGAGTACGTTTGGGACTTTGCAGCCCAGCACAGTAGATTTGCCATCTTGACATAACCTGTAAATTGAAGCAAAAGAGTTAGAATGGGGCAAGATTTGTGAGTGGGGTCAATAGAAATAAAATTTGGAAGTCTCATGAAGAAGAACAGAGTAAAGCAGGGAGTAGCTCAGACAGAGCTCAGGATTGTGCATCACATAAAAGAAGGAAGTGGTGCTTCTTGCAACTGCTATTCTACTGAGAAGGTTCTTGTCATAACAGACTCTGCTCAGGTCCCCTCCACACCCATGGAATATAATCTCTTGGGTCATTTAGTTATTTACAGTGGGCCAAAGCTTTAGCAGAGAGAAACTGGTAAAGCAGTGTGAAAGCCAAAAGAGTTGCACTGATCTGAACAAGCTTAAATAGAGCTTACTGGAGCAGGTCCATGGCCACAGGGTGGCTGTGATGCCCCCTGGTGGCAGTGTAGCCTCTGCCTGGCTCAGGCTCAGCTGCAGTCCTTCCCTTGGATCTCACCCCCCACACCTTGATCTTAACAAAGATTATAAAAGGGAGGCTTCCTGTAAGCTCTACGTGAGCCTGAGCCTATGTCGATCCCTACTGGGTACCCCCTGATTCCCTACAGTGCAGTCCTATGCCCCAGACCAGCAGAACTAGTACCTGCTGGGCACTTATAACCTTAAGGGCTCCTTGCATGGCTCCTTAACTTCCCTTACTCCCTACCCCAAGCCTTGTGGTTGTTACCATAATGATGTTTGGCTCCTTTCGAGCACCGGGCCCCTGGCCCCCGTGTGCTGGGCACCTGGACCCTGTCTCGCTGTGACCCTCTCAGGTGCCAGGCCCCTGGCCTTCATCTGTTCTGTGGCCTTACAGTTTCTTCCCATTCCAGGCTTCAAGCCAATTCTAGGCTTCCATAGTCACTTCAAGCTGTGCGCCTGCCCCTGGCAGGACTCGAGGCTATCACGTGGGACTAATGGGACCTCTTTTCCCAATCCAAACTGCCAGTCAAACTGTAATGTAAACACTAAGCCCCTGGGCTACAACATAAACATAAAGAGGCAGAGCTGTTATCCTTTTAAAAGTGTAAACCTTCATTCCCTAATACAGCCTACCCCTTAGCCTGGGCTCCTTGTGAGCTCCCCAAGCCTCACTCTTCCTACAGGCAGCAAAGCGGTGGGCCTAGCATTCCCGGGTGGCTCTCCTGGGCAGCAGCTCCTTCCCCTGCAGCTGCCAGGGAGAAACTCTTGACAAGCTCTGGCTTTGGGCTTATACAGCTCCAGCCTGAGCCCATAAAAAACATTGTATGGTCACTGGCTTTACTTGTAAATGTACAGTGCAGGCTGCCTATTCATTCACTTCAGAAGTGGCTCAGAGCTGAGGGAGATATAGTTGGTGTGGCGAACACATCCCTGTATGACCCTGTTGCTACTATATCTGTGACAACCTCTCTGGGGTGCTTATTTGCAGACTGTCATTGGTATGCAAAGTTGGATTATGGGGACTATATCTCTTATCTGCATATCCTCTATTGGCATGCGGGGGTGAGGGAGTGAAAAATACATCTGTGTTTGCTTTGACTGCGACAACATGTTTTAACTGCTTTTAAATTTTGAATATAAGAGGCTAGGAAGGTCAGGTTTGTGTGTGCTGGCCCTGCCTTCTAAAACTGTAAAATTCATAAGGGCTCTGTGGGGAGAGAAAGTTGAGAAAATGTAGTTGAGGGGTCAGGGCTCATGATGACTTTGTGGAAGTTTAAGGTGAAGGGACCCCCAGCTCAGGAATCAAGAGGTAGGGAAAAGAGGTTTTAGATTAGGAGGGTAGTGGCATAGGTATAGAAACAGATGCACAGGGAAAACTGTGTAATGGATTTTTAGTGTGCTTTGAGCTGCCAAGTGACCCACAAGGGCCACTTGGCAGAGTGTTGGGTGGGTTATATATCCCACTCAGCAGTCTGCCAAGTGGCCCTTGTGGTTTACTTGGCAGCTTAAAGCACACTAAAAATCCATTACCTGGTTTCCACCATTCAACTGTGCACCCATCTCAATATAGAAATAAATATTTTATCAAAAAAAAAGATACCATGGGGAAATACCCTGACTAATCAGGTGGTTTTCCTTGTTGCAGGGGAAAACCACTTTCTTGGTGGGGTTAGTATCTTGACTAAGGTAATGTATAGTTAGCCTCCAACTTTCAGTTCCAGTGGGAAGATCTTGGCTATATGCTGACTTTATGGAAATGGGTGACACCTCTCTGGCTTGCTCCTGTGGCTGTATGGCTAAGGGCAAGTGAAACCTGGGTGCATCCAAACCCCGAGCCTCTGGGCTTGAGCCTGCACATAGGATGTTCACCAAAGGACTTGGAAACATCTGAAGCCCCATATATATATGGGGCTTCAGATGTTTTATATATCTATCTATATATATATCTATGTATATATCTATATATATAAAATATCATGATCTAGGTGGCAGGGGAAGTGGTTTTCAGCCCAAGTGGTTTTACTTACCTGGCAGGTGAAATACCCTTCTTCTCATCCTTGAATGACTTGGTGTAGTTAAAGGGTGAAGGCCTGTCCCTTGCACTGTGGGCAGGATGACCTCTGCAAGAGTCTACAAATGCCTTCAGATAGGAGGATCTCCACTATGCGACTTATTGTGATTGGGGATTACTTTCAGGCTTTCTTTCTAGCTTTCTTTAAGTGACATAGGGTGGATCTGAACTCCAAGGACTCCAGGCTTGGGGCCTGCATGTAAGATGTCTGCTATGGATTTGGGAGTATTTGAAGCCCCAGCATGAAGAGCCTGGGAGGTAGGATATTTGCCGGTGTTAGTGTCATGCAGACTTGAATGATTGAGCTCTGCTCAGTTGAAATTTGGAACTAGTTCAGAACTGATTTGGCCTTGGAAACTAAAATAAATAAATAAATAAATAAAATAGAGGATGGTATTGTATTTCACCATCCAAACATAAAGCAATAAATGCTAGTGATGTACAAAACTCTTTAGTGGGTACAGTCTTAGCCTATTACCCACTTGATCCTAAAGAGCTGAAATCCTTAGGGTATTATAACCAAGTTGGTGCTCCAAAGGTAGCTGGAATGTCCCCTGGTAGCCACTCTGCTCCATCTCTAGGGTGCCCTCCCCTTCTCACTCACCTGCCACTCATTTGATGTAATTGTTTGATTGAAAGGGCAGCTGCCTAAGGGTCCTAGAGTGAGCCCCAGTTCCTTTAGTCACCATCAGGTTGATTCTGGACCCTGCTGGTCTCAGTTCTGCCATTAAACTGACTGGGCGCTCTCAGGCCATCTGTGCCCCAGGGCACCTGTAGCCTTAATGGCTAATTAAATGGCTCTGACCATGCCTTACACCATGCCTATGCCTTCCAGAAATTTCCAGTTAATGACTTTGGTGGTCACTTGGTCCCAGTCTGATACCAGGCCACCTCAGGCCTTTGCACCCTTGTCAAGGCCTCAGCCTTCCCAGCCTCAGCCCCTTTTCTCTTGCTGGTTTCCTTAGGCTAGGCCCACTGTGCTGGGTCTGACTTCTGGGTCCCAGCCTGAGTCTTGCCTTCCCAGGTTGTGCCGTGCTTGGGCTTCATGCCACTGGCCCTGATCTTGCCCCTCTAGGGCTATCTCTGCCCTGCCTTGGGCACCTAGCCTTCTCTGGCTCCATCTGGGCCCCTGGACCCAGTCTCACTCCTCTAGGGCTGTCTTCACTGAACCCCATAGCCCTTGTCCAGCTCCTATCCAAGCTAGGCTTCAACCTTTCTTTCTCACCCTCAGGTCTATACTCCAAATCAAGGCCTCTAGCAGGGCCCTAAACACTGGCATGCCCCTAGCACTCTGCTGTGGGTTAAATCCCCAGTGCACTCAGGAACCCCACCATGATCTCCACTCACTCCCATTTCAGACTAAGCCAGAAGTATAGCCTTCTGATAAAACCAACTAAGACCCCTCTGGGTCCAAACATAAAAGTATGGGTACCTGCCTGCATAACAAGGCCTCTACTTACCCCAGGGGTAATATTCCCCTGTAAGGCAGAAGCACTCTGGTCACCTTCCTCAAGCCAGCCCCAGTGCCAGCTAAGAGAGTTGCCGCATTTTTCTTGCTCTGGAGCTCTTCCCTCAGCAACTTCCAGGGCCAGACCACCCTCCTGGCTCAAGGTTTTATACACCTGTGTTTATACACCTCCCTGGTCCTACCCCCTGCTGATCACCAGGGATCCTGGTTTTCTCTCTGATTTTAAAAAATCCCTGTTTAAAATAAGTAACCCCAAATCCATGTTTCCATGATTAAAATGAAACACCACCACTAATACACACACACACACACACACACACACACACACACTAGCCAATTGCCCATCAAGTATGACAGCAGGGAGCAGGTGGGGATGGAGCCCCGCCGCTCCATCCGGGCTCACTCCCCCTTCCCTCCTGTTGCTTGGGGTCCAGGCCTGCTCCCCCCATCCCTGCTGCAGCTGTGGGGGGACAGGAAGACCAGGTCCAAGGGTGGGGAGAAGCTGAGCCACCATGGCAGGACTGGGGAGTGGGGGGGAGGGCAGGCAGCAGGCCGAGGCCAACCCTGTGGCAGCAGGGGGGCAGGAGGAGTGGGCTTGGGGCTGACACAGAGGAGCTGGGGTGGGGGAAGAGTGGGCCTGGGCCCAACACAGGGAGGAGGCTCTCTCCTCCCCTCCCCCCAGAGCTGCTGTGTTGGGCTGGGTTAAGCCAGGCTGAGCCCACTGCTATCCCCAAGGTGCACATGCAGTTGCCACAAGCATGGAGCTGATGCCAGAGCTGTGGAGCCCGGCGCAGTTGTTGCAGCCTGCCTGCTGCTTGCTCCAGCTGCCCAGAGCCCAGCCTAGCTACAAACAGCTGCGCCAAGCTCCAGAGCCCAGTCACCAGCTCTGTGCCAGGCACAGGGTAGAGACCGGGGTTGCGCTGCCTCAGGCCTCTCTCCCACCATCTGCTCTGAGGCATGGGTGCATGTGCTGGTGCAGAGCTGATGCCAGAGCCCAGAGCCCACCACAGCTATTTGTAGCCTCCTGGTTGCAGCCGGCCCTGGGTCTGGGTAGCTGCTGCCAGCCACAGGGGCAGGGGCAGCAGGACTGGGAGGCACAGGGCAGCAGGGCTTGGGGGGCAGGGGCTTTGGGTGGGGGAAAGAGGTGCACGTAGGGCAT
>NW_017728992.1:94370134-94377314 GCF_001723915.1 Gavialis gangeticus | reverse complement strand
GTAGGGCATCCTGCCATGTACCCCCTGCCCTCATTTTGTTTTTCACGCCGGCATTCTGGCACCTACGCAAGTCTCTAGCCCTTGGTGCGACCGCAGCACAGCTAGTTCAGTGATAAGTGCTTACATTGGGTTACTCCCCCAGTACCTGTTCCCTGGCAGTGCATAATAAGTGGCTTTCCCCAACCTGAGACTCTCTCTACTGCTCCTTCACCCTTAAAGTAACAGGAGCCTTCAGCTCTCTGTTACTAGTACTCATAGGTGGGAGGAGCCTCTACCTGCCAGATCCTGGAAGAGCTGAGGTTGCATCTGAAAGAGCTGGGTTGTCTCTGCAATCTGAAAAGGAGCAGAGCTCCCTGCACCAACAGTGGTGAGGAGCAGCGCACTAACGCTACACTAGCTCTACTGATTGCACTGTTCACCCTGTGTGGCACTAAGCAATAACTCTGAACCTATTTACTATGCTGACCTGTTAGTAGTGTGTTGAGGTGGGCTACTGATTATTAAGGGGTTCTTAAATCTGTCTGCTATCCCATCTCCCTTCTCCCATTAATAAACCCTGTTATAGTTTTGATACTGTTTGTGAGTGGGGAAGCTTGTTCACATTGGAACACCCAGGCAGAAATTATTTTCTCATATTTCTGGGAGGGGCTTGAGTCAAGATAATCAGTTTATGTAAAACCCCTAAGGTGAACTTGGCCCTTGTTACTGCCTGCTACTCAGGCAGGGTTACACCTGCTACTCAGAACCAAGAGAAACTAAGCAAGCTACTCCCTGTCCTCCTCCCTCAGAAGAGCACTAAAAGAGCAAAGACTTTCATTTTGAGAGGCCCTTGGGTGCAAAGGGAAAGATCTCTGCAAAGCTCTGTGACAGGCACCGCATTATGGCCTGTCAGAATGTGGTCATTAATAAGCATTAGACGTGGCATTAGATCCTGCATGGTAAATTGAACTTTTCCTGGGTATTATTGTTTTAGAATGTTTTGTGTTTTTGAGCATTAAAGTCTGTTTGGTTTTGCATCTGTATGATGCCCATTTGCATAATTGGGACTGGCTTTTGCATTAACCTACAACCTGAGGAAGCCTAGACCTTTTCTGGCCAGAAAGGATTGAAATATGCACAACATATTGCAAAATGGTTCTCCTTAAATCTGTTCCAGTATCGAACACACGATGCAACACTGGTACTTTTCAATCGTGTGAATTTTGCATGCATTTTATCTGATCTAATTATTTGTACAAACACACTTCTCTTGTGATCCACCTTCTTCTCAAACATTAGAATCATAGACAATTAGGGTTGGAAGGGACTTCAGGAGGTCACTTAGTCCAGCTTCCAACTATATCATTCCAGCCCAATTGGTCATGTGAATGGATCCTTGCTGCATGCCAGATGCATGGAACCATGGGGGAACAGGGAGTATTTGTTTCCCTTTATCTCTTATCATTATTGACATACTTAAGACCTGTTGAGTGCCCTTAAACAGACAGTGTGAAAGAAAAGCGTAAGACACAGAGATATCTGTATGTTCAAAGTGGTGAGGTGTCCTTGAAACCTCATGCTGGGAAGCACTACTGAATTAACATCTGGGTTGGCATATGGAAGAGGTGTAGGGGAGGTGGAGCCTCATTAATTATGCCCCTGGGGACCCATGTCTGGAAGGTAGGGAAGAACATGGCATTCTGGAGCCTCCTTTATTCTTACTTTTTTTTTGTAAGTAAGTCATTGCAGGCAAGTGAGAGAAGGGATCACACTCTTCCCCTTCTACCTTTTGGGTGCCCCTCCCCCCCAAAGGGTACACCCTCCCAGTGAGAAAATGTTTCCTAATATCTAACCTAAACTTCCTTTGCTGCAACTTGAGACCAGTGTTGTTCTGTCATCTGCCACCACTGAGACCAGTTTAGCTCCATCCTCTTTTGATCCCTGCTTCAGGTAGTTGAAGGCTGCTATAAAATCCCCCTCTCAGTCTTCTCTTCTCCAGACTAAATGAGCCCAGTTTCCTTAGCCTGTCCTCAGAAGACATGTCCCCCCAGCCCACTAACCATTTTCCTTGCCCTCTGCTAGACTCCCTACAATTTGTCCACATCCTTTCTGTAGTGGGGTGCCGAAAACTGGACATAGTACTCCAGATATAGCCTCACCACTGCTGAATAGAGGGGAATAATTAGAAGGTTCTTGCTGAAGAAAAAGTTTCTACCAGTGTCCTGGGGAGCAGAACAGTAAACGGGACTCATCTGCAGCTCCTGACAAGAGGCACACAAGGTGGAGGGAGGAGCCCACATGACTCGTTAGCCGCCTTTTTATCCAATTGCGCCCAGCCGGTGATGTCATGGAGGGACGCCGGCCGGCAGAGATAAAAGCAGCGGTTGAAGCTGCGGAGGGGACGGATAGCCCCGGCGAGGAGCAACGATCGGCCCCACCGATGAGGGCAGAGGCAGCAACGGTGTCGGCTAGCAGCGAGGCGTCAGGAGGGCCAGCAGAGGCACTGACGGAGCGAAGATGGACCCTGTGGCTGGAGACTGCCTCAGACAATGAGGGAGCTGAAGGCACGGCTCCGGAGAATGCAATGGGTCGAAAGCCAGAGATCAGCGTGACTCACATGTGGGGTGCCAGAACGATGGCATGCAGAAGCAGTCGCACCAGGGAGGAGAGACCCCAGGAGAGCCCCAAGGGGTGCAGTCATGGCGGGCATTGCTGCCAAGCCACGGGAGATTGAGCATAAGAAGAGACCAGGAAAGCAAGGGGCCAAGGACGGGCCAGAAGGGAACCAAGAAGGGTTTGGAGTAGGCTGCTCAGCAAGTAGCGAGAAGCTAAGTAGTTAGCCTTTCTTTTGAGGTTTGTTTTGTTGGGTTAACCCTGGCTGAAGAGGACAGAGCTAGGGCAGTGTGCCTACAGAGTAAGGCTGAAGGGAGTCTCGGTGAGGCGAGAGTCTTTGTGGGAAGTCCCGTTCTTTGCTGGGAGGGGAGCAGGCGAGGTGGGCTGAGCTTGCTGGCAGGCGCCATAACAGGGGGTCGTGGCCACTTAGGGACAGACCTGTTGGTGTCATTCCACGGCTGGAGAACAGGACCAGCGGAGGAAGGATGCACCGAAGGTGGCATGAGGCCAGGGTGCAGGGGTGGTGGAGCCCCATGAGGTGACTGCCGAGGGATCCTGGGTCATGGAGTGTCCCGCGAACATGGAGGGTCGCCCTTACACTGAGGAACATCAAGTCGTGGCAGGCGAGAATGGCGTTGGGGACATGGGGAAAAGAGAGCTACTCAGACACCGACAAGATCCCAACAGATGTGTGACATCTACCTGCAAGGCTAGAACTGCCCTAGAGCAGGTAATCGAAGCCCGGTGGTCACAACCAGGTTACACATATCAGTTTAATTACCTGTTGGTTTACTTTGCTGCTACCAATGTAGAATAATCCACTTATATTTTCTTGTTCAAAATATTAAACTTTCATTTATAACAACTCACAAAAGCTCCAATTCTCCTCAGGAAACTGTTCACTGAGATTTTTGCCAAATCAAGAGTATGGTCTGAGAGCAGGTACAGGCAAAGTCTGGCCCATGGCGAAATTCATTTCTCAGCAGTCCCTGACTATGTCACTGCAGATGGCTTCCATAGAGACTCCAGCAGCAGTAGGGCCATGGCAATGCGGGGTCAGGGTTTCCATGGAGACTGGCCCCAGCAGTGCTGGCAGGGTACAAGGCTGGGCAGGATGCTACTCCAGGGCCAGGATCTTGTGGCATTGACAGTGTGGTCCAGAGCCAGGACAGACTGCAATCCACTGCCCACACGCCCCAAGCAGGGGTGTACAGGCAGTGGATTGCAGCTCTGACCTGGATCTGGACCATGCTGTCACTGCTGCAAGATCCTGGCCCCAGCCCTGGAGCAGCTCCCCACCTAGTTGCATGCCCTGCTAGCACTGCTGGGGCTAGTCTTCAGGGAAACCCTGGCCTCATGCTTTCACAGCCTTGCTGCTGCTGTTGCAGTCTCCGTGGAAACTGGCTGCAGTGATATGGGCAAGGGCTGCTGGAAAATAGAGTCCAGATGCCCTCTGGATCTGCCATTTTGCCCACCCCTGTCTTAGGGCAGTGGTTCTCAACATTTTTTGTACCAGGACCCATTTGTAAACATCATTGGCCAGTCCCAACCCAATGCCCCTCACTTCTGACCCACTATCCCTCCATCTCCAGGCCCCAGCTCCCCAGTGTGTGGGGCAGGGGGTAGGTGTGTGGGCCAGGGGGGACCCAAGCAGCCACTCACAGGCTGGAGCTCTGCCAGCCTTCAATGGCAAAGCCATGGTTTCCCAGGTTTTTCTCCTTTAAAGGAGAATCCATTTTTAAAGTTTGTTTGTGACCCTTTCAGATAATCTTGCGACTCACTTTTGGGTCATGACCTACGGGTTGAGAAATGCCGGCTTAGAGTATTTAAATTTAAGTTATGCTTATCAATGTGCTTAAAGTTAAATGTCCTTAAAGGTGTTGTTCTATCACAAATTTCCAAACAGTTCTTTTTCCCTCATTAAAATTATTTTTCAACAGTTATTTGTATGAAGCCTCAGCTAATGAGGTTTTTGTGGGTTTTTGGTTTTTTTAAAAATCAAGAATACTGATGGATGGACCTCAGGAATCCGGGGAATCTGTTTCCATTAAGTATAAGTAAGTTAGTTCAGATGTCTATATGAACCTCCAGCAGACCAGTTTGGACAGTGAAACCGAATCAAAACAGGGTTCTTGTTTTTTTAGCACCGGTTCAACTTTGTTTGAACCATTAGCAGTTGCTCAACACTGAATTCCATGTAACATACAACCTTCAAGTAAAAACATTTGGGAAAGCAAACCCAAATTAAATGGCTGAAGTAATTAGCAAGAACACTGAGCTCTCTTATTTGCATTTCATCAGTGGATATCAGAGACTTCACCTTGGATGCCAGTACCATTATCCCTGTTTTAGATATGGTAAAGCTGAGGCACAGAATTGTAAAGGAACTGGTAAGCTGATAACAGACTTAGAAATAGACACTTTGCTTATTTTCAGTCCGCTGCTCTGGCTTACTGAGCTCTGAGCAAATAACCATGTCCTCATTCTACCTGTAAGGCTAAATATTGTCTTCAAAATATGTAGTTTGCTTCCACAGACCTCACTAGAGACACCTATAGACTGCCGACATCTGCATCAGACCCACAGTCAATTACTAAGAGAAACTCTCTAGCCTAGACCACTCTATAAAAGAATCTTGGAAAGGATAAAAAGTTTCTATCTAACAATCAATATTTCCTCTGCATAATTATAAATACTGGCTTCTTTTAACTTGGACTTGGTAAGTAAGTGTTTTTCCATAGAGAGAAAGACATCCTGCATATATATATATATATCTCTCAAATGAAATACATTCTCATTTGAAATCACATTATTACACAAAACCATGCTACAATATCAGCTAATTATCCATGGCAGCTAAAATTACTAGTATAATTTATGTTAAGGTCTAGTGTACTATGGTAAATAGAATATAGATCAATGTCAGAAGAACTGTTTTTGTTAACTACTATTCTAACCAACATGCCATGCAAAAATCACAAAGTACAGGTATCTCCCACACGGATGGGTAGATGAGATCTTTCCCTATTTGATTTACTTGATTTATATAATCACACAATATTCAAACTGCTGGAGAACATTTGAAGCTAGTTGTCATTTTATGCATAATTAAACTCATTAGTGCTATCTTGATGGCTTTGCCTGTGGTTTATGTCACCACCTCCCCCCTGTAATTGCTTAAGAATGCAATGTAGGGTACTGTTTGCGACATTTCTAAATCTCTCAAACACTTCAGTTGCTTTGAGTAACTATTCATTCACAGACAATGATAAACTAATATGAGAGTAGGAATAAATGGAAGATGGCATGTATTCATCGTGCTCTTCACAAATATTTGACCCAAACAAGCAAATAGAGTATTTAAAAAAGGCTTATTTTCATCAATCACACAAGTATGAAAATCATTTACCCTAAAGTTATCAAGCTTATACTAAGTCCTGGGTATGTCAAAGGTTTTGTTTTGTTTCTTTTGTGGGAGAAAGAAGGTTGAAATGAATTCTCAACCTTTTCTAAAGTTTGCTATCTGACAAATACCATAATACATAATACAATAGCATTAGCATTGTTTTCTAGGATTATAAAATGTGAACACAAAAGAACAAAATAAATATAATCTAATACCTATACATGGTGGGTTCAGAATGAATCAGATTAAATTTAAAGTTTTACTATCTTCAGCTCAGTAAATTATAGCTATATAAAGTATAATAAAAACAATGAACAAGTATTTGAAAACACACATATACTTGGTTATATATTTTAGAAAATGCATTCTGTACCCAAATTCCACCACGTAAAAGATGTGTAAATTATGACAAAGAAAGAAAAATAGTCCACTCCACCAAGAGCTAAATTCCACGATTGTGGGAGGCCTGTCAGCTGAGGGGCTTTACTCTCTGGGTATACACGTTTCCCTTGTTTTATGTGGGTTCTGTATGTGTGAAATCGCGCTTATGCAATGACCCTTTTTATACTAAAAAATCATTATACATGAGGTAAATTCACTCTTATGCAGTCGGTGTGGTGGAAGCCCACAGTCAGCTGCTTTGTGTGGTGCATTGTGGGAATGATGTGCATCAAAATATACCCTCCTGTGTGGATCTGTGCTCCTCGCATTTGTCTGTGACATGTTTTTCGGTAGTTGCCATCTCCATTATGGTAACATTCACCACCACCCTGTGCTTGTGAATACTGTCTGCTGTTGGTGAGTATGAAAACTGTCTTGTAAAAGTGGTAGAAATGGGTCTGGTGGTCAGTACAGTCAAAGTCTTGGACCGTATTCCTATTGTTACATTGTAAAGTGGGTTCCCTTTATGCAAATTCGAGTTATGTGCTGTTTTCCAGGAACACATATACAGCATAAAGTGAGGGCAACCTGTACTACCAAGTATACAAAATATTGTGTGGTGAATTTAACAGTTCAGCCCCGGGTGGCCCCAACAAGGCACCTGTGGCTCCAGGAACCCCTCCCAGTCTGCTCCCTAGATCTGTGAGTACCCAGGGAATGGGTCCCCACAGGGGAGGAAGCCCTGAGAGGGGGGTCCCGAGAGATCAGTGACTGGGGGGGGGGGTCCATCAGGGGCTGAGA
>NW_017728992.1:94361624-94365134 GCF_001723915.1 Gavialis gangeticus | reverse complement strand
GGGGTCCATCAGGGGCTGAGAAGGTACTGGAACCCTCCCATTATTCCTCCTGGGACAGGTGCCAAGGTTAGGCAGGGGTGATGTGTAGGGGGTGCATGTGGGTGCATGTGCACTCCCTTGTGTGGCAGTGCACCCCCTGCAAAAAGTTGCCACGGACACTGTCAGGAATGCCTGTGGGCAGTCGCTGCTCGCCACCTTATTGCTGGCACTGCCTGCAGGCAGTCCCTGATCACCCCTCACTGTTGCCACCACTGCTGGTGGCACTTGCAGGTGGTTGCTGACCTCTGGTTGGCACTCACCACCCCCCACCCCCACCACTGATAGTGCCAGCGGCATCTGCAGGAGCTCCCCACTCACTGCCACTGGGCTCCCACCACCACCGGTGCAAGTGTGCCCCCCCCAGACGCCAGGGGCATACACCATTCATGGGATTAGGCACCCTAGGGAACACGCAGTGGATCCCACCACGTGGGTACCTGGAACAGGGTGGGACTTGCACCTCATATTTTGTAAATAGTTATTTATGTATTGTTATCCTGTACTGTGACCTGGGTTATGTCATCTATTTAAGATTTGCTTGTATTTACTTGTTGTTGTTGTTCTTGTCTAAACTTACCTGTTTATACCTGTGTTTATCTGCCTTTCTTATACAAACCTGTTGCTTACAGCTGCTTTCCTGGGTAGGGATCCAAGCCCTCTTGAGGTGGTGGTCCCTTGGGTCTATGATTATAGAGCATAAAGGTATTCAAGTGATCTGGAATTTGTATATATTTATCAATACTTTCTTATACATCTGAAAACATTCACCTGCATATTAATAAACCTGTAAATAGTTAAGCTATCCTGGCTGACTCTATAGAGAATTGGGGGAGGGGGCTGGCCTGCACAGCAGACCCTTCTTGCAGCACTCCTGCCTGACCACCTATCCTCTCCAATTGAAGGGGGAGAAGCACTTTTTGGGGTGATCCTGGGTTACAATTGTAACAATTGCAGAAAGAGAAAATTTAAGGAAACACACTAATTAAATGGCAAAAAAGCAGGACAGTCATCTAGATAAGCTAGAACTAGACAAAGGACAAATACAATTATCAAAGGCAAATAGAATTAACACAGAATGACAGGAAAAGAGAGAGGAAGGGTGGTTTTATTTTAAGTGCATTGAACTGGCATTGAGGAAACAAACTGTTTTCAATTCCCAGCTCTGCCACAGGCTTCTTGTGTACCTTGGGTAAGTCACTCAAACTCCCTGTGCTCTAGACTCTTGTGAAATAGGGATGATATTTTTTCTCCTCTACTTTTCATCTCTCTTGTCTATTTAGAACACAAGCTTTTCAGGAGAGGAAGTGTGTCTTACTACACACATATCTGTCTGTAGCAAGAGACAGACATGAGCACCTAGTGAGATGGTGTTTGCATGCTGATTGGAGCCAGCAGGCATTAATTGCAACATAGATAAGTAACACTAATATGTACTACCGTTTTACATTTAATAAATAATAAAATAGGATTGCTATAAATGACATTCACTTTTTCAAGAATGCATATGCTGCAATGAAGATCAATATAAGTGAACAGAGTCATGAGAAAGGTGCGCACACACACTTTCCAACATCCCACACACTGTAAATATATGTTCTAAATAGAAGTGAATTGTGTTGCAAAAAGAAAAACAGGTAGTCCCTTATTACTGCACAGGTTTTTCACTCCCATCAAAAGATCAGCACAATTTAATATCCCAGGACAGCAGGCTATAAAATGTTGAATATCTTTTCAAATTGCTGTCCAAAGGGAGGACTAACTGATAAAGCCTGACATCTAAAATGTTGGTTATTAGTATACTGTGTTTCCGGAGTGCTTATGTTCTCATTAAATAATTATTTTACAACAGGTAATAATGTTGATGCCTTCCAAAAATATCCTGTGATATATAACTTGTCTTCATTTGTGTTACTTTGTCTCATTTTATAGTCTTATGATAATAATACAGTAAGTTATATTATTAGGAACATTTGTAATTTTTTCTTAGGCAATAAAAATGATATTGAATTGCTTTAATTCAAGATTTTATGCCATTAACAATTTAGTGTAATCACAGGGACAAGTAAAAATCTGGTGTGCACTAACCAGAATTGTTTTCAGATGTATTGATGAAATATTTTCTTGGTAACAGGAGTGAAGCACATGTTGAAAAAGAGAATGTAGCATGTCATTTCACTTGCTGGGCATTAGGTGGCACAATTGTACTGTTTTGATATTATGTAGCTTGTTTTCCAGAGCTGTTTTTATCTAAAAATTACCTTACAATACGTATGAGTCAGGAAAAACAGGAGATTCTATTTATTTTTCTTAATATAATTAGTATAAACATAATTTGTTAAATATGTACATTCCATTCCATTTTGATTAGAGCTGATTATAAATTATTCATAGTGAAGAGTTTAAGCTGATTTAGCTTAGATTTCTATTCATAAGCTGCCCACAAGTACCTTCTGCATCTCTTATTTGTTATTGGAAATGATTTTGAGGATCATTTCTGCAAATTAAATCTCTGTCTAGTCATTATGAGAATTGTATATTCAAAATTCAAGCCACATAGCAGGGCTTCGTATGTAACCCTTCTTTCTGTTCTTTGCGTGGATGTGTATATCTTGATATATAGTTTGTAAGGCACATATTCTTTTTTTAAATAGTTAAAAATCAACTTGCAATGGATGATCTTTTAAATAATTGAAATTCACTATTTCCAAGAAAATTTCTGCCAATGAATCAGTTTGCTAGAGCAGTCACAGAAATAAAATATGTGCAAAGTGAGTTTGATTTCTGTTTGAATTAGTCTTGTTGAATCTGCAAGATTTCAGCCAGATCCAGGTGGGTATCTCAATCTTACCATAACCACAACTAAAGTGACTCTAAAAGACATGAAATCTGGCTGGAAAAAATTCCTCCAGCTTAAGAACTAAGACATTTAGAGCTAAATCATATTCACCTTTATGTGCCTACATGCATGACTGAGCAACTGCAATTTTTGCTACTTATGCAGTTTAAATAGCTAGGACTGTCCTGTACTTTCATACTGTACATGCTCAGTAGGATGCACTGTGCTGAGTAGATTCCCCAAAAGAATGGAATCACCCAAGCACATGTGTAATACCAGGGACATCCTAAAAGTTTTACGCATAAAAGAAACATGCCCAGTTGGTGTTTGATGCTAGATGGGAGCTCATTGGGAGGGTGGAGGGAAGGAGTGGGTCTCATAATGCCCATTAGAGCTGTGTGAAGCTTCGGTAGCCGATTTGATTCATAGGAGATTCAGCTCTATTCAGGGGCTGAATCTCCAAATCTGAATCAAATCAGGAGACCCATTAAAAGGTGTGAATTGATTTGAGTGGTCCCCACTCCCCACCGCAGGAAACTGGACCCAGGTTCCATGGCAGTAAGTGGGGGGGGCTGGAAAAAGGGGGAGGGGACCATGGGGGGGCCCTGCTTGACCCCAGCCCCCACCAGCTCCCC
>NW_017728992.1:94359678-94361451 GCF_001723915.1 Gavialis gangeticus | reverse complement strand
CTCACCCCTCCAGCCCCGCCCCACAATGTCTGCCCTGCTCAGCCCCAGCATCCTGGCACTTTGGAAAAAAAAGAAAAGCCCCACACTCACCAGCTGCAGCAGCAGCAAGCAGGGCTTTTGGGGGCTAGTGGCAAAGCCCCCTCATGCAGTGCAGGGCAGCATGGGGCAGTGACGATTGGCACCCCCCACCTGGCACCTGCACTGCCACTGTCTCATCTCGTGGCTGCAATGTGGATTGGCAGGGTGCCACGTGGTGTCCCAGAGCTGGGGAGGCTCCAGCACTCACCCAGAGCCCAGTAGCACTCAGCCCAAATGGCCCCACCTCCCAGACAGGTTGTGGATCCCCACAGCACCCTGCTGAGCTGCGTTGCACCCTTGCGATGCAACAGCTGCCGCATGGGTGCCAGGTGGGGGGGCCCAATTTCTGCTGCCCCACGCTGCATGGGGGGGCTCTGCCACAAGCCCCCAGAGGCCCCAGTGGTTGCTGCTGCAGCTGGTGAGTGTGGGGTTGTTTTTTTTAAGTGTTGAGATGCTGGGGCTGGGCAGGGCAGCCATGGGGGGGGCTGAAGGAGTGGGTGGGGTGTGGAGCCCTGCTCGCCGCCACCTGTTTGATTCAGAGGAGATTCAGCCCAATTTGGCAGCCAAATCTCCAAACCCAAAATTGGCCTAATCGAATTGGGACAGTGATTCAAATCACCAAATCAAATCACTGTCCCTCCAAATCGACCAAATTGAATACTTGCTGATTCATACAGGACTACTGCCCATGCACTGGGGTCCCAGTATGCAGTCCCTGCACCTTGTAGCCCACAACTGGTATGGCATGCAGCGCCCCCAGCCACTCAGAAATTGGATAGCCTGTCTTATGGGGTTCTTCAACAATCCCTACTATGTGTAACATGCACCACAGGAATATGCCACAGCAGAAGCCAGTCTGGGAACTCTAATCCTCATTGCTTTTCATAGATTGTGTGGCTGAGGCTGTCTAAATCCCAACAGGGACTGTCTCAGTAAACATTCTTTACTTGTTTTTCCTTTGCGCCTTTCTTATCTAGGCCGCTTCAGTGTTTGACTAAAAATTGTTTTACCACAATATTTCCATTTCACATTTTGGATAATTTTTTATTAAAACTCTGAAATACTCTGACACACCCTTTTCCCATAGAAAAAAAGTGGGGGAAAGCCAGAAAGTGCTGTCCTGCCCACCAAAATTAAAATTTTTCATGAAAGAACTCAAAACTTTCTAGACAATTTTTTGTTTCTTTTGACCTTTTTTTATAAATCAAAATTACCAAAATACTGAATATACACCTTTTGCAAGCAACTTTTCAGAAACCACGTCCCTTTAAATGCCCATTAAGCCCCATATCTTCACAGTTTCATAGTTAGTAGGGTCGGAAGGGACCTGAGCAGATCATCAAGTCTGACCCCCTGCCAAGGAAGGAAAGAGTGCTGGGGTCAAATGACCCTGGCAAGGTGTCTATCTAGCCTCCTTTTGAAGACCCCCAGGGTAGAGGCCAGCACCACTTCCCTTGGAAGTTGGTTCCAGATCCTAGCCGCCCCGACAGTGAAGTAGCGCCTCCTGATATCTAGTCTGAATCTACCCTCTGCCAGCTTGTGACTGTTATTTCTTGTAAATCCTTGTAGTGCTTGAGGGAACAGGGACTCCCCCAATGTCTGCTGACTCGTCCCCCTGACTAGTTTGTAACAGGCCACTAGATCTGCCCTCAGCCTTCTCTTGTGGAGGCTGAGCAGGTTCAGGTCCTGTAGCCT
>NW_017728992.1:94351171-94359478 GCF_001723915.1 Gavialis gangeticus | reverse complement strand
GTCATCTGCGAATTTGAACAAGGTGCTTTTTACCCCTCCGTCCAAGTCGCTGATGAAGATGTTGAACAGTGCGGGCCCGAGGACCAAGCCCTGGGGAAACCCACTGCCCACATCCCTCCAGGTCGAATAAGACCCGTCCACCAGCACTCTCTTGGCGTGGCCCTCCAGCCAGTTAGTGTCCCATCTGACTGTGTAGGTATCGATGCCACAGTCTCCTAATTTTTTAATAAGAATGGGGTGAGAGACAGTGTCGAAGACCTTCCTAAAGTCCAGAAAGACTATGTCCACAGCAACACCTGCGTCTAAGGATTTTGTGACCTGGGTCTTCTACCTAGGATGCTAGTTTTTTGTAGTGCCTCTTGGATTTGTCTGTATCATTAACTTACTAAGCAGAGTTAATTAACCCAGGAACAGCACAACCCAAACAGCACTTGCCTATGTCCAGTATGAAGGTAGTATATGAGGAACAGTATATTTCAGCATGGTGCTGCCTGGCATGGTATAAGTATAGATATGTCATTGGTGTGACAATAGAAACCCTTGCTCTTAAATAGTACTCTCAATTATTAAGTCATGTCTTTTTTCATAAGTGAGACATACTTTGCTGCTTTATGACAATATCCATTTTGGGACAGGCATGTAGCTGTACCAGGGCTCTCATTCTACAAACTCTTCGTTCTAAATAGTCCTTCTTATGTGGGTAGACCTTGTCAAAGTGACTAACACTTTAAGACACTTTAGGTGCTGAGCTCTTACTGAGATGCTTTGCTGTCCCTTGGTTCTCATGGAAATCCATGATATCTAGAAAATTCAGAATTACTGTTTCAAGGAGTGAGTCCAAAACTATATTTAAATCAAGTACTAAGCAGATGTTTCCCAGAAATCTGCTGAAAACACTAATTCTTTCAACATCTTCCAAAACTGCAAATGTAATGAGTTTGGCACTAACAGATGAATAAGAGTTAATGTTTTACAGTATTTTCTTTCAAGTATAAAACAATGGTGGTATTTCTGCAATACAAAATCTCAGACATTTTTTTTTCAGGGACCAACTTTTGTACCCACTGAAGTTAATAGTAAAGCCACAGTGACAAAAGGGTAAGATGAGCAATATATTTTCCCAGCCAGTTATTATTTTTTACCTGATTGAGAGAGAGATAAATAAGGCTGTTTCTATCTTTTAAAAGATTACCTTTTAAATAATACTTTAAGGTATTAAGAACATATTTGTGTGTCCCATATGGACCTTAAAATTTATCTTCTGCTAGAACTGGTCAAGGCTACTCTGAGGTCTGCTCTTTTCCCCATCTGGATGGAATCAACAATCAGATTTCCCCGAGGCCTCACACAGATACTTACTCTGCTACCGTGGTGTCTCCCTGACATTTCTTCTGCCACGCAAAGTGCCTGGAGCTCCTTCTGCCAACCAGAAGGAGGGGCTCTACCTGATCCCAGAGTTTTGGGCTCCTTGGTTGTACTGTCCTACCCTAGGCAACACCAGTCAGAGCAATGGGGGAACAGAGCCTGGAAGAGAGTCTGGGGGTGGGAGGAGTGGTGCTTTAACTAGAGTGGCTCCAAGAGCTGCTCTAATTAAGGCACCATTGCCTCTCATGTATCAGCACCACACCCCCGTGCTTAAAAATGGTGGCAAGAGCACTTGAACTAAACCTCATTCAAGTTTCCCCACTGCCATTTTGAAGCATGGGAATCCTGATACACAAGATGTAGGAACCTGCTGCAGCATGGTAGTTGCCACACTCCAGCAGACTTGATTAATTGAGTCTGCTCCAATGCACTGGAATTCCAGCACGTGAGAGCAGCCTCCGCACTCATATATAGGTGCTCTGGGGGTTTAATCCCTCACCGGCTATGTGTAACCTGTAAGCCACCAGTTGGACAGCCCAGTCATATTGAACTGTCTCTTAGTGTCAGAGAAACAACCCTTAGTAATGATATTATGATCTATTAGTAAAATGAGACTGCTGTCCTTTGCATAGGCACAGGACCAAACTCTCAAGGAAAATCACTGATATGTCAGTTCAAGGCAATACGAGTAAATGGCCTTAATTTCGTCTAGAAGCTTCTAGAGAAGATGTTTGAGCAGTTACAGTAGCTCATTTGATAAAGTTAGATGCTTACTGAGCTTCTTGATTATACTGTTCCATGAGTTGTCTGTGAAGCCAAGTAACTTTATGATAATCTGCCTGGTGGAAGCTTACTGTCTTGTACAGCAGCTAACTGCACAGAGTAGTCAGTGCATCCCTGTTTGTTTCTTTGCTTCTAACACTTGTGCTTTAAAATCTTAGGCCTCATTTATCAACACAGCAGGCCACCAGAGAATGAAATAGTCTGGATCTTTCTTGACATAATAAAGAAAATACTTGTAAATCTCCAAAAGATTGCTCTTATGTGATCCAGCTCCCAGATTACATTACCAGAACATTTAAACTAACAAGGGAATGTGGCTTCCTAGTTTAAAGACAAATTTCTCTTAATGAACACTGCAGATTAACCTCAAATGGCACATTGATTCCTATCTCTAAATTGCACAGACTTAATCCTATCTGGAAACAAATAATGTTCCACCTCCCCGCAGCAGACTATTAAACGTTATTAGTTTAACAAGTCACCATGAGGTGCTCTATGGAACTGGACCCTTCAAGGTATCCTAGAAAGATGGTATGTTTGGAACCACACTTTATTTTCAACCAATGGGGAGAGAAAAAGAAGGAAAAAAGAATGGAGTTGATGTTTAAACAAACTAGAATAAATAGAGAGATATTTAAAAGTCTGGAAATAAGAAGGGACACCAGTTCAGGCCTAATGTGGGGGGGAAATGTTGTTCCAGAAGCACTCATTCATGATAAAATAAATATTGCTCTATAATACTGTTAGTATTACTGTTTGAGCTCCAACAGAGACCAGTTAAAACTGCTTACATTTGCAAACAATATGAAATTTCATGCAACTTCTTACACTGAATATGTCTTTAATACTAGTGACTGTTCAAAAGAAATAGGCAGTCTTTGCAGCAAGGAACCTGTGATGAAGAAGGTAAATTCCAGTGTGATTCTGGTTCTGAGTATCCTGCATGGGACATACAAATAAGTTCTTAATACCTTAAAGTATTATTTAAAAGGTGCCAGAGTTTATTGCTCTCGGGTGCCCCATTTGCACGTGCACCTGGAACCACAGCATGTTGAACCGGCTTGGAGCAACCCCAGCTGGTCCAGGACCCTGGAAGGCTGGGGGGGTCAGCCTTCCAGCTTGGGGCTGCTCCGACTTGGCTCAGCATGCTATGGAGGGGCTGGCTGGGGCATAAGAGTGCTTCAGTGCAGGATCAGCCAGCAGGCAGCCTCCACACTGAAGCAACCTTGTTCCCCAGCCAACTCCCTCTGCATTTACACATGTGTTGCTGTGCACAAAAAACCTCTGCAGTAGGATAGTACTTGTATTTACAAGTACTAACCTACTGAAGAGTTTAATAGTTTCCTGCATCCTAATAGGGCCACGTGTGTAGACACTGAGACATTTACTGTGGAGTTAATTAAGCAACTCTGCAGTAAACATCTTATGTAGACATGCCCACTGAATAGTAATAGGTGAAGTTACAGAAGTGCGGTAGTTCCTAAATCAATAAGCCCAGATTTAAAGCTAAACAAGCAACAAATGTCTAAGCAATGAAGTCCCAATCCTCTGGATTTAAGTTTTATTAATTTATTTACAGATTTTCATGCTCCAAAAAGTCTCTTTAGCAATAAGCCCTTATATTCCTATTTGGGAAAAAACCCACATAAGCCTAAACCCATGTAAACTGCAATTCAGTTAGTGGAATTCTACCTAAGTTAATGACCACAAGTGTTGATTTGACCTATTAGTTTTAAATAATTCAGTTTGCAACATTCCACTACTTTTGAAGACCATGACCAAAGGCATTTTGGTTTTTCTTGGACTTTCAGGTTTAGTATGATTTAAGAAAAGTCATTTGGTTCCAGCTTCAGCACAATTCTTAGTGTTATGTAGTAGCTCCAATGGACCTCTGATTGACTAACTGACATAGGTACTCAGGTTGACCCTTCAATGCATACTCTATTCAGACAATACATGTTTCTCACAAGTCTTGCAAGTCACTTCTTGGTAGACATTTGATAATGGCAGAAATGCTACCTTTTCCACTGTTTGTCATATTGATTGGATTCTTATTGATTTGGTCTTTTTATACCAGATGTGCCCAATATCAAGAAAGAAAATTGTAACTCATGTGCACTGAAGTATTTGGCCCTTGGACACACCTACCTTGACTTGACATAGAGAAATCTCTTTGGGCAACATTGAGTGCCTCTAAGCAAATACTATTACCAAACTCCCTTCTTAATC
This sequence comes from Gavialis gangeticus, assembly GCF_001723915.1. Classification (NCBI taxonomy): domain Eukaryota; kingdom Metazoa; phylum Chordata; order Crocodylia; family Gavialidae; genus Gavialis; species Gavialis gangeticus. Next base: position 94,355,101 of record NW_017728992.1, on the reverse strand, counting down.
CTCCTTTGAAGGAGGAATACAGTATTTTATTCTTGACCTAAAAATGAGTCATGAATAAAGTACAGAAGAAAGGAGAGAGAGAAACTAATTCAAAATTCTTAGGCTGGACATCAATTCCTTCTGGCAGTTATTTTCTTTTTTTAAAGAAATGGTTTTAAATGATTTTTGAGAAATATTTTCAGCTGAGACTTGAATATTTTAGCTGTGAAACATATTCAAAGTAATGCAGCATGTGATGCACTGAATTACAATAAATATAAATCAGGAAATTATTGATATGAAATAAGATACATATATGCAAAGCCAAAGAAAGTGCTGATATGTCACAGTCTTAAAATATTTGATTGGTATTCTCACCCTACTCTCTCCATTGGTCATTGTGAGAGAATAATATGCTTGCTTGTTGCTATAAATCCCGAGTTTGACATCAGTGAGTGTGTTTATCCAAGATCAACCATTTCTTGTTATAAATTGTGATTGGCAATATTGATCCACCTGTCGACACAATGTTTGTCCCAGACTCTTAGAACGAAGATTAATTAAGCCATTCTCCCTCTCCAGAAACAGGCAAGTTTCTGAGACTCTCAGACACTGAACATATGCAGTGGTCACAGGCATGGTCAAATGTTGAATTCAAGTTAAGCATAACCTGTTATTTTATCTGTAGGGCACATTCTGCTAAAATGTTTTTGTGAAACGCAACTCAAATGTTAGAATTAAATAGCTGAGTCAGCACACAAGCATTTTCTCTATACCTCAAACACTGTTTTTTTATTTTTCATGGAGCTAAGGTCCCACTAGTCTAAATTCTGTTTAAAAAAAGAAAATTCTAGTTTCTACATACTTTTGAAAATCTGATCCAATAGGAGCACAAATCTCACACTTAGAGATTTAAAACTTTATTAGTGTATGTTAAAAATCATAGTAATTTACATGGCCTTGTAGAGATTGAATTGAATGCAGGACCCTGTGCACAGTAGCCACATGGTACAGAGCTGGGGTAAGGATGATGCATTCTAGAATAGCCAGTTGATCAAGTAGCCTAGGTTAGCCCAGGGTAAAGGGGTGAAATCATTTCAATGCAATGGTATGAAAAGGAGAGAGAAAAAGAGTTGTGAGGTGGCAAGACATGCGTAGAGAACAGGGCTGGACCGGATGATCTTGCAAGGTCCCTTCTGGCCCTAATGTCTATGAAATCTATGAAAATGGTTTAGCACATGGTGTACAATTGCTGGGGTGGGGAAAACGTAAAGGCATTAAAAATCTTTGTCAGTTGGTGGGGTGGGGTAGGGTGGAGGGGTACGGTTTCAGTCCATCCCCCCATCTCGCTTCCAGCTGGTGATCTCCATGCAACCAATCCAAGCTCCAAATTTCTTATAGTCTAAGACAACAAAGTAGATGAAGGATAGAGGAAAGAAAGAAATATAAGCACTGAGTACATGGGGGCCCAAGGGCTCTGTTCGCCCTTGGGAAGCGGGCTGTCGGGACCTAAACCTGAGGAAAATTACAGAATATTTCTATATTATTTTATGTTTTAAAAGATGGATTCAATTATGTTGAGCAAGCTGGGTATAAGGTGATGTGCTTAGGAATGATGATTGAGGCCCTGAACTAGTACCAGGGATGTGGGTTTTCTCCTTTAACACAGAAAAACATGGGGAACTGCAGGTTTCCTCTTGCAGGCTGGCAGAGTTCCAGCCTGCAAGGGGCTTCTTGGGACTGGGTGGAAGCAGGGAGGATGATCGGAGGCAGGGGGTGCCATGTGCATGTGTACATGCACATACATATGGCAGCCAAGCAGCAGTCGAGAGCAGCTCCCTCCAGGTAAGTCTATGGGGGTGAGGGGAAGGGGACAAAGGTGACATGGTGGAAAGGGGCAAGGTGGAACGTGCCCTCCAAGATTTCTGTGTCCACAGTGAGGTATGGGCGCAAGGCTGCAGCTGGGCTGGACCAGCTCCAGGCAGGAGCCACCTCCATTGCACAGTAGGAGGGACTTTCTGTGGGAGGCAGTGCTGCACTGCGATGGCTGCCAAGGTAAGGCACGGCAGCAGTTGTGCCCCTGCTGATACTGGGTGAGTAGGGGGCACAGTGCCTTGGTGGCCATGGTAGTGCAGTGCTTCCTGCCTGCTGGTCTAGTCCAGCTGCAACCCCATGCCCCACTGCAGGTGCAGAAGTCTTGGGGTGTATATGCTCCCTCACCACATCACCTGTGTCTCCTCTCAACCCTCTATGTGTCACCTGTCTCCGCACCCCCCTTTTCTACATACCCATCCCATTCCTCACACACTGGGGGCTGGGGGCACATATCCATTATCTTAGCCCCTCCCAGCAAAAATAAAAGTCATGCCTATGGAAAGAGATACATGTACATACAAAATGAGATGAGAAACTAGGCATACATCTTGAATTTTTTTTGTTTACTTTCATCTTTAAAGTAAAACTACTTTAAGTAGCAGGAAAAGTAAGGCAGGGGGAAGGAGGCAAGTAGAGAAAGTAGAATGGGCAGCTTGTCAGCCTCCCATAGGAATGAATGGGTTGACAGCATGCCCAAGAAGCCCCACCGTGGTGAGGCCTGGGCTGGCCCAGTGTCCAGAAAGGCCCACCTTGTAAGGCCCGGGGTAGCCCAGCATCCGAAAAGACTCCCAGGGCAAGGCGGGGTGGACCTGGCATCCGAAAAGGCCCACCTTGCAGTGACTGGGCTAAGCTGGGATCTGGTGCTTGTAATTGCTCTCTGTAACTGAGACCTATATCAATAGTCATCCATTACCTCTCTTCTAATCTTGCTTTCCACACTTCTTCATGAAGAAGAGGCAGTTACAGGCACCAGAGGAGATATTCCAACTATTTTCATTATAGATAATTAGAAATCATTTTAAGGGCTACCAAAGCACATGGCCAAGGTAGAGGGGATTGAATAGCAAGCACACAGAGGAGATAAGAAACTGTTTTTCTTCTTTTCTTCTTTTTGGGCCAATCTTGTGTCACATACATACTCTATACAAATTAGATATATGCTTGTTAGGATGAATATCCTCATCAGGTGGGAGATTTGGGCAGAGTAAGGATAACAATTAACTCAAGGAATGAAGTGGTGACTGGAGAGAAAGAAGGAATGCTGGAGAAAAGAGGACATTTCTCTGTTTGCAAGACATTTATCCTTCAGGACAAGGAGAGAGCTGATTGGCTGTAAATGTCCATGGTTCTATACTAACGACTTGTCTCTATGCTCCAGTGTCATTCTCCACCATTCAATCATTTAGACCAGAGGTGTCCAATTCTGAGTGACCACATACCCCCAAGCCTGCACACTGTGTGAGCCTCATGCCCTACCTAGTCACATGTCCCCCTCATCACCCAGTTGTCACACCCTGGCATCCCCACAACATGATGCTGCACCATGCCAGCATCCCCTCACCATGACATGTGGCATCCCCCTCTCTCTGATGCACTGTGTGGTTGGCAACCCACTTTGCACAGCACTGGCAACTGCATGCCAAACAGGGCCTCCAGATCCCTCGAACCTCCAGGCATAGGCTCGCTAGGCCCCATGGGCTGTTCCACCCCACTCCTGAGGACTGAGGCAGGAAGCTGGAACTGGAAGAGAAGGGGGAGCACAAATAAACCAGCAGCAGCAGAGAAGTGATAGGGGAGTGGAGGCTAGGCAGGGACCCCAGGGGCACCAAGGTTCATAGCTAGCAGGGTTGGAAGGGACCTGAGCAGATCATCAAGTCCGATCCCCTGCCATGGCAGGAAAGAGTACTGGGATCAAATAACCCCAGCAAAGTGATTGTCAAGCCTTGTCTTAAAGACCCCCGGGGAGGAGCCAGCACCACTTCGCTTGGAAGTTGGTTCCAGATCCTAGCTGCCCTGACAGTGAAGTAGCGCCTCCTGATGTCTAGTCTGAATCTACCCTCTGCCAGCTTGTGACTG
>NW_017728992.1:94346014-94350757 GCF_001723915.1 Gavialis gangeticus | reverse complement strand
TGTAGCCTATTCCTCCCTTCTAATGTGCCCACATCCCCCCACATCTTAGTGTCATCAGCAAATTTGAACAGGGTGCTTTTTACCCCCTCGTCCAAGTCACTGATGAAGATGTTGAACAGTGCGGGCCCAAGGACCAAGCCCTGTGGAACCCCACTGCCCACATCCCTCCAGGTCAAAAATGACCCATAAACCCTCAAGGGCCACATACAGCCCATGTTCTGCCAAATGGACAGCCCTGATTAGATTTTCCTCAGGGGTTTCAAGCCTCTTCCTTTCTGTGACTGCATCACCTTCTCTTCCCATAGCCACATCAAAGCAATTATGATAGGTGTGACTAACAGTCATTTTGGAGGTTAGGAAGAAATTTTTCCAGCCTGAAACTTGGTGGAGATCTGTTTTTTTACCTTTCTAGAAACATTAGGATTTAGGCAATCAACATGCAGTAATTCATAGGAATGCTTTGTTAATTGCAACTTGCAACCAATGTTCAATGAGAATAAAAAGATACCAGGCCAAACCCCAAAAGTAGAGGATTTTGCTGATGGATCTTTTGTCTATGGCAGTGGTGCTCAACCAGTTGGCTCAGTTGGACAGATGAGTAGTGCAGAGCCATTTCATGGGCTAGATTGAGCTCCATATACCAGGATTGGACCCTGGGGCCCAGCACTGCCCCTGTGCATACTGGGATTTTCCCCAGGAACCCAGCACCACCCCCTGTGCACTGCAATTGGGTCCCACAGGCCCAGCACTACCTGCCTATGCACCAGAATTAGACTTCTGAAGTCCAGCACCACCCCGTGTGCATCTAGATTGGGTCCCACAGGCTCAGCACTACTCCCTCCCAGCCTCTCCACGAGGATCAAGTTCTGAGGGCTTGGCATTGTACCTGCGCCCTGGGATCAGGCTCCCAATCCAGTTCACAGGGTGTGGGACTCCCCATAGGTCTAGAAATCTGGTAGTAGGGAAGCGGTACTACCGCTCCCATGCCACCAAATTTCCAGGCCCACAGAGATCCCCGTGGGCTAGACAACATGGTGCTGTGGGCCACATCTGGCCTGTGGGCCCTGGGTTGAGCACTGCTGCTCTATGGAAACAAAGGAAATATGAAGACTCAGTACTCTGAAGTCCCCATTTTGGTATCTGTAACATGCAGGTGCTGGAGGGCCGTCATGATGCCCCCCTAGTGGCTCCTTTTTGTCTGGCCTGGCCTGATTTGAATCTCCCCTGTATAAACTGTAACAAAAAGGTAAGTATTTGCTTTAAAAAAAAAAACAACTTTCCTACCCTTCCCAGGGTAAAATAACATTTGGCTAGCCCCCTCACTCCTGGGCTCTCATCTTGCTATCTCCCAAAAGTCCCATGCCACTCAGGGTTTCTGTAGCCTCTCATCCCCACCCAGGAGCTCTGTTCCCTCTGGAGCATCAGTCTGACCCCTTTCTGGCCCCAAGCCCAGCCCCTTCTATTCGGGTGCCTCTTTAGCTCTGGCCCAGTTATTCCTTGTTAGTCCTAATTAGCAGCTTGCCCTGCTCCTGCCTGCAGCACCGCCCTGCTACCTCCAGCCCCAGCTTGCATCTGCCCTGTTCCTCCCCCCTATTTAGGTGCAAATCACCTCTTTGCTGTAGTCCACTACCCTGCTGCCCTACTAGTTTCTCATCCCTCCCACTTCTTTGGCTTCCTGTTACAGTATCTTTTGTAGGGATGAGGATTCAAATATAAGAGCTGAATCACATAAGTAGGTCAAGTCTACTTCCAAGTCAGGCATTATATGGTAGGTGCCCTGTAAACCCTGGAATCACTTCAAATTCCTAGTATATGATTTTGTAAAGGAAAAAACAAAACGAACCGAACAACTTTGGGCAACTGCTTAAAACCCATCCAGCTACAGGCACCAGATCTAGTTACTTCTTATTTCAGAGGAGAAAAAAAAAAATCTGCAATTTGCTTCTATTTTGGGAGCCATGGACTGGTTAACTTTGCATTAGAAGAGATGTCAAGTAATTCTGTTAATTATTGTAGCAGACAATGGCCACCAGCTTACTACAAGGTAGTTGGTGTGCCATTGGCCAGGCTGTCATGGATTACAGAAAGGCCTAAAGTGCAAAATTCATAGCTGATGTCACACATCCCCATACCCAAGAAGTTCTGAAAGGTGTGGATCAAAATTTTGGATTCGGCCTACTGCAGAAATAAGAGCTAGCTGAGAAACTTAGAGCTGGGTTCAAATTCTAGGGCCCTCCAGAAACCAGAGCTTTTCAGATTTAGGTGTCTGAAATAGAAGCAGCAGTCTCACAGTACGAATCCAGGTTGAAATTGGAACCAGTGACTTGCTTTTGCCCCTTTGACCAAGGTTCTTTCATGGACTCTCCCATGAGTCCATTGAACTGCAGCACTGTAGCCCTCCTCCTAAAAAAGAGGATTTCTCGGGTTTCCTAGCACAGTGAGAGTGTTACCTAAGGGGTGGTTGGCTCCAAACATTTTTTTCTTTCACTACTTCTCCCAATCAAGGCAGAATTTTCCTCTACCACTTCCCTCTTACAAGACGATCCAGGCCTAGACATCCAATTTAAATAAAATTATAGAGAAAGAAAAATCACATTCAAAATAAGTCACATTAGGCATGCAGTCTTAAACTTTGTGTAATCATTTAGAGAGGGTAGATTAGATTTAGTTATACTGAGAAATGTTTGTTACTCTTTCCCCAATCTTATTTTTGCTTGAATTAGAAGACATCTCAGATTGACTTCCAGATCTCTTAACTTATTACCTCAAATACTTCTCTCTCACTTATTTATATTTTTCAGATCTGTGACATCTCACACAAATACATCATACACATTTCCCTTTTTGCTCCCAAATGTTTCTGTCCAGGCAAAGTACCCTGTAGCTCATGTCTTCCTGTGTCTCTTTATAAATTACTCTTCCACTGAGGGTTTGTGGGGGAGAAACCCTGTGGATACGTTCATTATCTTCCATTCTGTTGACCTTGAAACCAAGGAGATTATGCATATTTTTCACTATAAATTCTTTCCTAGCAAGATTTCCATCTTATATGGATTATTGACAACAATAAACTTGTAACAGACTGACCTATCTAGTTTATGCATTTTTAAATTTATTGTACAATTATTTGTCTTGAATTTATAGTAGAATTTTTCAGATTAAATTATTCACATATACTTTCCCTTTTGTGTTGTAGACACTATGCCTATGGGATTTTAGTTTTAAAAAAAAACACACAAGAATTTACTATTTTTGTTCTATGAAGCTAAGAGGAAAACTTTACCTCTGAAATATAGCCTGCATGACCTTTTGGATTCAGAGGTAAGCAAAATGCAATTGAGCAGTTTTGAAAAGGTCAAATGAAATTGTTGTACAATACCAAAGAATTTAGTTTTTTCGTCTAGTTTTCAAGACAACTTTCAAGGCAAAATGCTCTTAACTCCCCAGTGTGACTTGAATGCCAGTAGCACTTACCATGAGCAGCACTTGAGTGCCTCCAGGATGGAATCTATGATTTTAATTGGGGGAGATGTTCAGTACTTGATGCTCTTAACTCATCTTGCCTTACATTTTGTTACCACATATTACCACATCATCCCGTACCCTAATCTTTCCTGACTGCTGCACCAAGCAACATATGCAGTCTTGGGTGTTGGGGTTACAATTCCAATGCCAATACTGTTGTAACTCCCAAATGTTGTATACAAGTCTCTAGTTCAGTGATTCTCAACCAGGGTAACTGTGAGATCTTTTGAAAGGTGACATGAAGTGTGAGTAGACAAGTACATAAACGCAGGCTTAGGTTTAGTCCCTGCCTGGCTGTTCCTCAATCCCCATTGCCCAGAGAAGATAACCTCTGCAAGGTTAGTTTTTGAAATAGGATGCCACTCAATTCACAGAAGTCATGGGGGCATTCCTTGAGTCTAAAAAGGTTGAGAGCCACCAATCTCATTAGTAGCGATGGCCTTTTGCACTAATATCATTAATTGAAGAGATGTTAATTTTCTGTTTATAACCCAGGCGGTACTCCAAGAGGTACCCCCTCTCCAGTTGAAGGGATCAAAGCAAGTGCACAAGCTCTGTGGGAGGTGTAGGGACTCTCCTCCCCTCTAGAGCAGAGCCAGACCACCAATGGGGACTTAACCATATGCCTTTTAATACTGGGAACATAACAGGCATAAATCAGAGGGTATAGTGGACACTACAACCCCCCAAGGGGGCAGGATTCAACAAAGGTTAGACACTTACAATCACTGACAAAACAGGGTTAACAAAATATAAAACTCAAACAGCAGAACAAACAATATGAGTTGGTGAAATATACAAAGGGCCAAAATGCAAAATGTCAAATGCCAAGGAAATATAGGGCCTTAGTACCTGGAGGGGGAGAAAACACAATGTCCTCTTTCCAGTGCAAGAAATCTGCTTCTTGTTATCTCATTCACCCCAGGTCACCTCTGCTGGGACTTAAACCCAGATCTCCCACATGGTAGGCAGGGATGCTGCCACACAGCCACCACTGGTGTTACTGCTCCAGCCTGCTAGGGGCCTTGACCTTCCCAGAGCCTAGCCTCATGTCAAGCTGCCTGGCCTCTGATTGGAGGAGGAGGAAGCAGAGCTAGGAACCTCTCAGGTCGCTGCTCAGATCCTTGCTGGAGCCGGGGAACTTCTCCTGCTGGCTGCAGCCTCCTGGGGATCCTGGAGCCCAGCAGGGAGCCTCTTCTACTGGCTGCATACCATGTT
>NW_017728992.1:94345709-94346003 GCF_001723915.1 Gavialis gangeticus | reverse complement strand
TGGGTCCTGCTGCCTCCCCATGCCCCCCACACACCTTGAGGCTGGCAGAGCCAGGGCAGGGAGTCTCCCCGGAGGCTGACGAGGACGGAGCTCCTCTGCACTTGGAGCTAGGGTAGGGGCTGGCGGTTTAGGGAGTGAGACGGGGGCACTGGTGGTTTCAACAGGCCCAGGAGCAGAGCCGAGGCATATCCAGAGTGGGCTCAGGCCCAGGAGCAGGGCATATTGAAGGATAATGTCTGGAAGGGACGGGTGTGGTGAAAGGGGCAGTTGGAGCCATATAATAAAATGCCAAGT
>NW_017728992.1:94337334-94340709 GCF_001723915.1 Gavialis gangeticus | reverse complement strand
CCCTTTCAAAACCCCTGGGCCAGGTCACTGCCAGCCGGTCCATCACATCTTATAGTCCGATACCACATAAATACTACTAGATAAAATTATCAAATGCAGTAGAGTAATTTTGGCGGGGCGGAGAGGGAGGTGAGGGGAGGAAGATAGATGGGGAGAAGGAAGGGCAGGGGAGTGGAGTCGTAAAAAGATATGACTTCTACCTTGCTATTCTGTGTGGTGCATAATAGAATGGGAAACACAAACATTAATTGCCTTGAACACTTTTGTCCTAAAAAAAGCATTGTTTTCTCCAAAAGCACACATTTGAAACAGATCTAAAGTACTGCTGCTGTTGGTTATTAGGAGTGCAGCAGAGGAACTTAAAAAATAGCTTGAGTGGCACTTTCTTGACTGTGTCCAAAATAAATGTATATTCAAGGAAGGTGGGGGGGGGCACAGGGGATTGGGTAAGTTTATTGTAACAGGAAGCGTGGGTTTCTTAATGGGGTTTTAAGATGTGCAATGGAAAGCTTATGATAGAGGATGTATATATATAACTCTCTCTCTATATAGAAATGTAATTTAATTAAAAACAGTGTCCCATTCCCTGCCCTTCGTGTTAGCACAGCGAGGGGCACTAACATGCAGCCTCAGGGGGTGCCAGGGGCAGGGCAGCTTGCCCCTGCAGGACAGGACGTAGCACATGGTCCAGTGATGTAAAGGGCATCAATGGACAGAACAAGCTCAGCAAGTGCTGCTGAAACCGTGCCCCAGAGGGGGCAGGAGGGAGGGACTCACTGCCTGTCCCAAAGGGATGTGCCCTCCTGGGTCACAACTCCCAGCTCAGCCCTTGGGCTATAGTTGGCAGCCTTGGCGCTACCCCTGTCGTCTCCTCAGGCTCAGAGATGCCCCACTCTCCCGTATTAGCCTCCTTTCTGTGGCACTGTCTGGGGAGCCCTCGTACCTTCAGAGGAGTCCCTCTGCCCCAAGCCCCTCTCGGCTGTCTCTCATCTGGCCACCGAGAACAAGCTGGGTTGTGTCACAAGTGCCTGCTTTTTATTCCCAAATGCCGCTGTTTCACCAGAATCGCTCGGGCCGCGCCAGCTCGTAGCAGAGGATTTTTTGCCGCCGTTGGGAGTCCCACCTTTCACGCTGCTTGTGCTGCAGCTCCCTCCCCTGCGGAAGCGGCTGCCGGGATGCCCCCAGCGCGCTGCGCTCACGCTTACTGCGCACCCGCAGTAAGGCCCGGGCTCTGTAAGGCTGTCCAAGGGCACGTAGAAATAAAGGACTCCAGGCCACAGGTCTGGGAAGGATCTGCCAGCCTGGCCAGTGTGGACAATTTGTGAGCATCCAGGGACACGTGGCCTGGATTGCCATGAGCAGCTCTGCGACAACTACTAACTGCAGATTACTGCCTGCACGTGCAACACACGCGCCGCTCCTGCAGTCAGGGGCTGATGCCCCTCAAGGCAGCTCAGAGGCCTTGGGGCAGGGCACCAGGGACTGCCTCTGCCCGGGTCTGCCACCAGCAGGGCCAAGACAGCTCCTGAGCTGTGGGCTGAGCCTCATGGGGACGCTGGCCAAGTTCCTGCTGGGAGCACGTGTGAATCAGGGCAGCACTGGGTGGCACCCGCACCCCCAGGTCAGCCCCTGCCACAACTGCACTCACCAGGGGTTGCCGATTGCTTCTGCTTTCCTTCCCCACCCCACACACCAACTATCACTAATAGGGGAAGGTGGCGGCCATGGGGACCGAGGGATGCACCAGATGCAGCTGGTGGGGGGAGATCTGGAGACTGCCTGACTCGGCTATGGGGCCCTCTGGCCATAGCCGGGGAGGCTCTGACCCAGGCTAGCCCCTGAGTCAGACAGGTCTGCAGTGAGAAGGGCCCCGAGAGCTGCAGGCCTGGACGAGGACCTCATCCCTACAGAACTGCCTGTCCCTGGGGATTTATTTCATGGGGCACACTGAGATGGAAATACCTGTTGGTTGGGGAAGGGAAACAGAGAGAGCCGTGGTGTGAACCCGGGTGGGGGCAGCCCCTTCCTGGGAGATCAGAGCTCCTGCCCTCGCCAGAGGCATGGAGCAGACCCCAGCAGGGAGCCCACATCCCACAGGAAAAGCCACATCCTGGTCTCACCCAAACAGGGCTGGACGTAGTGGGTCACTGTGCGCATGCACCAATATTTCCTTGAAACAGATTCACTGCTGTGTGAGTTGTTCTCTTTTCACAGAGGATGTTCACGTGTGATCAACTCTAGCCTGGTTACACTTGTGCAAGCCATGGTATCAGCTAGGAAGGTATTTGGGGTTTTTTTTTTATTATAACCCAAAACAGGCAGGGAAGTATCAGCAGAATCGAGCGTCAGGAACACCCCAAGACCAGGCTGTGGCTATGCACAGTTTGGAGGAGACCTGGCTGCCAAATGGGCACTTCCCTTGTTGACATGCCACACTTGTCTTTTCTATTAAAATTAAAATAGGGGGAGAGGGATGTCTGCAACGGGAAGCTTGATTTGGAGCTGCGTGATTAGAAGAGAATAGACACTGGCTTTTCTCTCACACTGCTGGACACAGCTTGTCTGGACCTACGTGCAAAATTCAAATGACTAAATTATAATATCGGTGCCCTTTTGCACAAGAACATAAACTCATGACTGGGGCCACCTGAAACATAACAATACAGTTAATCTCACCTTTGGCTTTGGTATCAAGTACACCCCCACCCCGTGCCCAACTACTCTAAATTGATTATGAGCAAGATCCCCTTTCAAAGTGATTGCCCCTCCCTTGTTATCAGATTCCTCAATCAAGGTGTCTGTGCCCCTTGGAAAATATTTTGAGCTCTGCCCTGTTATCACAGCGACCTACACAGCGCCTTACAATTCATGGGCTAAGGTGCTCGATTCAAGTAATCAAGCTCTACTGCAGTTCATCAAGCAGTATACCTCTGGTTTAGGGTGTCGGGCTCAGGCAATCAAGCCACACTATAGTTACGCAAATGACAAGCCTCCAGAGCACTGAAGGGTTTTTGTGCATGTGGGTTTTACCGACAGCAGCCAGAGATGGATGCAAAAGGCTAACATTTACAACACAACCGAAGGACAATGACCCCCCACCCTGTCCCCTTTCTCCAGACCCCCATCTTCAACCCACCAAGAAAATATGCTTTGAAAAAAACAGTATAGAAACTCAGCAGATGTGTCAGCAAGGCCCGACCAGAAGCCCCCCTGCCGCCACGCGAAGGACCCAGGCTTTGAGGCTGTACAGGAACGGCCTCCTGCCTGCATTCAGCCTCCTGCCTGCATTCGTGAAGATCTCCGTGCTGCTAAGATAATACTAAGGGCGAATAGCTTGTTTTATATTGGGAAAGAGTCTTGTACTGTTACCTAGGG
>NW_017728992.1:94333026-94337323 GCF_001723915.1 Gavialis gangeticus | reverse complement strand
TGAAACAGATCTAAAGTACTGCTGCTGTTGGTTATTAGGAGTGCAGCAGAGGAACTTAAAAAATAGCTTGAGTGGCACTTTCTTGACTGTGTCCAAAATAAATGTATATTCAAGGAAGGTGGGGGAAGATTAAGATCATCTACATTGCTGATTTCAAGCAGCAGCTTATCCCTGTCTAACAAATTGAAGACATTTTGGAACCTCTTTTTTACTTATATGAAGACTGATTTAGAGTGCTGCCAAATTGAGTGCAACCCTGGGTTATCTCCTGGCTAGCAGCCATTGTGCATTTGAAGCTACCCAGAACAGCTTCTTAGAATACTGTTTTTGCTGAATTTCATGTCCCAAAATTGTGCAACTGTTCAAAGATCAAGCTCCACATACAGACAGCACATTGTAAGTCATTTTGTTTATAGTGGAGACTTAACAAGTCCTTTCCTTTTATGGACTATGTTCCACTCCAAACTTCAGAGTGTGATCCCACAAGTTTGGAAGACAAATATTAGCAGGGCATTTGTCTCTAAATTAATGTGTGACCTTATCACAGTACAACAAAATTCCCAAAGAGCGCTGTACTACATGATGTGATATTCATTAATAAACAAGTAAGTCAATATTTCATCTAAGTTCAAGCATCTTCTCAGTCTTTCCTTGTATTCTGCATTTCTGACCCTTCCTTCCCCAATGTTACGCTCATTTCTGATGTCTGCTGAGAAGCATCTCTGCTTTTTACTCCCCTTACTGCAAGCATCTGAGGACCTGCAAGCATCTGTGGCTAGATCCACAGAAAGACATAAGCACGTACTCCTCCCCTGACTGTCCTTATTAGTCCAAAATTTAGATCCTCTAAACTCCCATTCAACTTACTTGATCTGCAGAAAAAATAAAGAACTATTCAGAGATAACAGGATATTTTTACTCACGTTGATTTTTTCTTTTGTAATTTTGAAAAAGAGGTGGAGACTCAGAGGGCTGCATTTATATATAGGCAATTTTGATATGAAGCGTTCCTTTCTAAAGGCCTCTTGACATCAGCTAAAATCTTTTCAGCCCCCACACCTCTCCCAACAATTTCCCCTTCTTCAAAAGAGGCCTAACCCCATACATGTGTTTGCCTTTGAAGAGCACCAGTAGTCTTTCATCAACCACTTCAGAAAGAAGTAGTAGGCTTATTTCCATCTCTGATATTGTCAGAAGTGAGGTCTAAGACTATCCACTAGGAAATGGGAGACTTAGGGTATCTTTTCATTCTCTCCATCAGTAGGACCTTCAGTCTGCCCCTGCCTGTGTTATCTGTCTCTTCTGAGAACTGGGTAAGTTCAGAGCTCAGCCTCTTCACCCATGCATCTCCACTCCCTAGTGAATCCCTCCGTGCTCCCTGCCCATTTGTCATTAGTCGTGAGAAGCAGTCTGTCCTGTAACTACAGCTCCTGCTGCCCCATTGAAATCAACAAGACTCTTCACAGTTCAGGTTATTTGATGCCATAATTAACCTGTTCCAATCAGCTCTAAAATAAACCTGACTGCAATAGCATTAAAAAAAATTAACAATGTTGGTTCGGAAACCTGACTACAGTCCAATTTCTTTAAAGGTCACGTGATATACACATCACAGAAATGGTTCTGCAGTGGCTTAGATTGATTTTACTTCCTTTTGCCAGGGAATAACCTTAGCGAAATTTCCAAATTGAAGGTAATTCTCTCATTTCAAAGGGCAAATGAAATAAATCTTTAATAAAAAGGCTTGCCTAGAGAAGGAGCAGCCAGTTTAAAGAGCTTAAGGCTCCAAATCATCAGTCTGTGTGCTCTGTGTAATTTAATACTGAAAAGACCTTAGCTAACTTCATCAAGAGGATGGAAGGGAAAAGGACATAAATCAAATGAAAGGGGAAGGATTATAGAATAAGCAGCAATCAACAGGAAGCATGACTTATGTAACTTCATAGATACCTCCACCCAAATCAGTATCAAAATGAGTTAATTAACACAGAGCAATATATTTTCAGTCAGACATCATCCCACAATGAAATAAGAGGCATTGTATCATTCAGTGAAATAAATTTTAGTTGCAGAGCTCCAATTGGCTTTGATCTGTTTATTGTGCCCATCCTAATAATGAATTCAAACTAGAACTTCTATTTTTTCTTATCAGACTTGTAACAATTTCTCACCTAGAGACTTAACTATAATATGAAAATAAGATGGGCTAGAGATACAGAAATTCATTAATATAGGAAATTGATTTCTAATGGGCAAGGCTTAATAGTCATGGGGGCTCTAAATTCTAATGCACACCTGTAAAATTTTGAACAACTGTTAAAAAACTTATTGCATCAGTTCAATATGTGCTAATTAAAGCACCTCAATCGATCATGTTAATATACCAAAGAAGCCAGAGTATTACAGCTAACTAAACCTCATAGCTTGGTAATTCACTTTCATAACTGCTGCTTTTTCCTTCTGCAGAAATAAATTGCTTGTTTAGAGCCTTGTGCTTCAAAAAGCTGAGTCACTTAGCTTCTCTTTTAAAAACATTTTGCATAAATCTTTCATTTAAATAGGTTACATTTACATTTTGACCCAAATTGCACTGGGTAATATTCAGTCCTCACCAGTTAATGAGAATTTGAATTCAAAAACATTATTTCAAGCAACAGTAATTATATCTGCATTAGGATCTTTGTCAGTAAACATTTTTACCAATCACCTGCTCTCTGTAGCATCCCATCCATTAATTTCTGCTCCTATTTAGAGCAAAGGTGATGAACACCTATTGATAGTCTACTCCATCTTCTCAGTTTGTCCCCTCCATTCACATTGAATCAATGCCTGGATAGTCTTTCATTGCATTTTCTCCACTATCTAGCTGCAAGGCAGTAAGGTCTTGTGAATACATCACTGACTGGGGCTTCTATTTTTGGCTTTGCCACTGGAAAGTTTTACATCCCTGTTATTTTCACTGTCCACTTGATGGGGGCAAAAGGTAGAGTTGCTATTTTTTATGTTGTGTAAACAGCAGTGGTTAGAACAATATGGCCCCAATCTGCATAGGATCCTCTAGATTTTTGATGTTATAGAAATTAATTTTTTGTGTGATCTGCACAATTCAGCTGGTCTTCCCTTGAGCACAGTATGGGAGCCCAGTAAATCCTTCCATAGGCTGGTAAAGAAGGGTCTAATTTAGATCTCCCAGTCCAGGTTGGAAGGAGTTATGCTTTGAGCCACTTGCACCTCTGTTCCACTTTGATTGTGTGCTGGCTCCCTCTCTGTCTCCATCTTGCCTTCATAAAAGGAATCGACTGGCACCATAAGGCTACTTTTTCCAGAAAGGCATAAGCTTTTGTAGGCTACAGCCTACTACAACAGATGGTATTCACAGGCTTTAGCCTACAAAAGCTTATGACTTTCTGAATGAGTTAATCTTTAAGATGCTACCCTGCCTTGCATTCTGCCTTACTTCAGATTAATATGACTAGGTTTCATAGATTTCATAGACATTTGGGCTGGAAAGGACCTGGGAGGATCATCGAATCCAGCCCCCTGCCCCAGGGGCAGGAAGTCAGCAGGGATCATAGGATCCCAGCAAGATAAGCATCCAAATGTGTTTTGAAGGTGTTCAAAGTAGGTGCTTGAACTGCCTCAGGTGGCAGTCTGTTCCAAACCTTGGGGGCTCAGACAGTGAAGAAGTTCTTTCTTATGTCCAGCCTATCTTCTTTCTTCATAAATGATATGCTATGCCTTAAAATTGGGGCACTAGACATTTTTTCCCTAAAGTAAGAGTGCTCAACCTCTGGGTCATGGGCCAAATGCAGCCTGCAGAGCCATAGGTATCCAACCCATGGGGTTTCCCCATGGTTTGGGAAATTTGGTGGTGGGGGAGCAGTAGCAATAGATACAGTCACACTCCCCCCTGCCATGTTCCCAAATCCCAAGCCTCACGTAGCAGGTTGGGGTCAAGGCATGCCCCCCCCCCCATCCCCATGGCTAGATTAGGCTGGGTCATGCCCATCCTCCCAAGATGGATGGGGCTGAGCCACACCCTCTTTCCCCCTGCAGGCCCAGTCAAGGCCAGCTCAAGTCTCCTTCCCTCCCCATGTGGGGCCAAGTCAGGCCCCTCTTCCCCCTGTGGGGCTGGGCTGAGGATGGGCCATGCTTCCTCCCTTGCCCCTGCAGGGCCAGGTTGGAGCCAGAATGCCCCCAGCCCCCCTTTCGTAGTTTCTACGGTCGGAAGGGACCTGAGCAGATCATCGAGTCTGACCCCCTGCCATGGCAGGAAAGAGTACTGGGGTCAAACGAC
>NW_017728992.1:94308654-94332513 GCF_001723915.1 Gavialis gangeticus | reverse complement strand
AAGTCACTGATGAAGATGTTGAACAGTGCGGACCCGAGGACCGAGCCCTGGGGGACTCCACTGCCCACATCCCTCCAAGTCGAAAATGACCCATCCACTACCACTCTCTGGGTGCAGCCCTCCAGCCAGTTGGCGACCCAATTGACTGTGTGGGTGTCGACACCACTGTTCCCCAGTTTCTTAATGAGAATGGGGTGAGAGACAATGTCGAAGGCCTTCCGAAAGTCCAGAAAGACTATGTCTACTGCTACCCCTGCATCTAAGGATTTGGTGATCTGGTCACAGAAGGCCACCAGGTTGGTCTGACAGGACCTGCTGCTAATGAACCTGTGTTGGTTACCCCTAAGCATAATCTCCCCTGCTGGCCCATCATGGATATGCGCCAGAATAATTTTCTCAAAAAGCTTGCCCAGGATCGAGGTAAGACTAACTGGCCTATAATTTCCCAGGTCCTCCTTCCTCCCCTTTGCACAACCAGATGGGGCCCTGCTGTAACTACCCCATGCTGAATCAGGACCATCAGCTGGATTTAGCCTGCAAATGGCCTGGGCACTGCCCATCTGGCCCACTGGCCAAAAATGTTGAGCATCACTGCCCTAACTGAATACCAAAGAAAACTTTGGTATTCAGGGAACTTCTTTAGGGTTTGGGAGAGATCTTCTAAGTGAAGCAGTTACAAACTCCACCATATTGCTTGGCACTCTGAAGTCTTGACTACAGAGAAAACAGAGATGGGGAGATGGACTAGTGGTTTATTTCCAACTCTAACCAGTGATCTTGAGTATGTATGTGTTTCCAACCATAAATCACATCAGTGAAATAATTTTTTGTAACAAAATATTACATCGTAGTTACAAATTAAGTCAAACCTAAGCGTACTGATTATAGCAGGAAATCTCATTTTAAGATTTTTATTTCATTTGCATTGATGTTAAGACATTACCTTACTGTGGGAAGCAGTAAAATATCCTTTTCTTAAAACTGATTTCTTGATAAAGGTTCTTTATAAAGGTTCTGTTCTACATCAGTGCACAAGAGCAACATACTGCTGAATTACCATTAGAGTGACTTTTGAATAAGGTTGTGAGGAAATATTAACAGAAATATCCAACCTTTCATACATAGGCTGCTTGAAATGTTGAGCTGAGACCCTGAGTTGCAGTCTTAGTAAGAAAAATACATTCACTATTGACATAAGAGTGTCTTGGCATAACTCAGGGATTCAGCTGAACTCTGTGTGTATTGTGGCCAAACCTTACTGCCAAGATAGAAACTATGACTTGCATAACGTCTCAATAGAGGATGGTTCATGCTTCCACTGAAGTCAGTAATAAGAGTATTATTGGATAAAAGCCAACCCATCTGAATCAATGGGAGCTTTGCCAGTAACTTCAGCAGGGTAGAATTTCACCCATTAGCTTCAATTAGGTCCTGTACTAGACAGTGATGCTAAAACTTTTTCAGCTGCAAGTAGCTGTTAACTGTATATCATTCAAAATATTCATTTGTTTAAGAAGGCAGTCTTGAATAAAAATTATATTTTGTAGGTTTCATAAAGGAAGTGTACTGGAGACAACATTCAGCAAGCTGCAGCTGCCATTCAAACAGACCCATCAGATGCCTGTAATACAATTAAAATGTAAACACATCTGATTTCTAAATCTCACCCAGCATCTGTAGCTTTTTTGGTTGGCCTTGATGGATACAGACTAATTAATGCATAATGGCTGACTTGGCAGATTGTCCGTTACCAAGGACAGGTATAACTTGCCTGTAGAAAGATTAATTGCAATCCTCTAGTGCCCTTGACAGAAAACAGCTACATATTGAATTGTTTCTGGAACATATATTTTACAACATATGTAAAGTCAAGGGGTGCTTACATGTTACTGTGGATGAGAAAAGGGAAGTTTAACTTAATTATACATAAGACGCACATTTTTAGAGTAGAGCAAGCTGAAACTATTTCTTATTTGAAAATATTTTCTTAAAGCCATCAATGGGGTGTGGATATAATATTCCACATTCAGGTGAAATACATTCCACCTCCATTCCAATTTTAGTCAGATTTGCCAGTCTTCATTTTGCATGATACTCTAACCATAAACAAATAAGAAAATATCCTTAAAAAAATACAAACAGACTGATTAGGAAACTATGTATACCCAGAATATAAAGTCGCTAACTTGCAATGCATGTGTATCACTTGTGTGTTATACATACCTGGTATTCAACCTTCCAGATGAGCACTGCGGGGCCAGTCAGCAAGTCAGATCCCACATGTGGGGTCAGTCTGCAGGCCTTATGCAATGTGGGGTCAGTGCACTGGAACTGGCCATGCACACCAGCCCAGCCCCACATGCTGGATCTGGCTGTGTGTATCAGCCTGGCCCCACATGTCAACCTTACCATGTGCTGGCATGATCTGGGATGTCATCCAGCCTATGGGGCTCTCCAGACTTCTTGAAATTTGGCAGTAGAGAAAGCAGCAATTGACACTGCTGCTGCTCACCTGCTGCTAAATTTCCAGACCTACAGAACACCCTCTGGATAGATGAAATGGCCTCATGGGCCAGACTCAGTTCATTTTGAGCACCACTGTTATATCCATGGTCAGGCTATACTGCATAGACAATAGACTTCACATATTGTAACTTGCCCACAACAACAAATTTATTGCCTTTACATATGAACATAGAAACTGATGAGACAACATTGAATGCACAGCTAGGATATAATTTTGTGTGTGTGTGTGTGTGTGTCTATATTAGGACTTTATATATATATATGTGTACAACATCAAATGCACAGCTAGGGTATAATTTTATTTGATTATATATATAAATAACATTATAATAAATACATATAATTCAATAAAATTATAATAAATTATATAATATATATAATCAAATAAAATTATAATTATATATTATATAAAGTATATCTATATCATATAATTAAATTATAATATGTTTAATAAAATAAAATTATAACCTAGCTGTGCATTTGATGTTGTATACATAGATACACACACACACATATATATATTAAGTCCTAATTCTAAAATCAACCAGGCACTTACTTCTTGCAAAGCAAGGTATCAGAATCTGGACTGAACTCCCCTTGTTCACAAGGCAGTTGTCTTTGGACACAAATGCTGAATCCCCGAGTGTGGTTAGGTTCCATCACACCTCCCAGGGATAGACTCTATCCTTAGTCACTTTTAGGAAAAGGACCCTATGGGCCAGCTGTCCTGAGTGCCCAGGAACAGTGGTGGCTCCATGAGACACCCCAGTTACTCAGATACATGCACTGCAGAGTTTTACCCCTTTGGGAACTGCTTATTTCTTAGTTTAAAACCTTGAGATGTGGTACTGGAGGCAAGTAACACTTGCAATTTACAAAGTTTTACTGTTAAATCCAGTGATACATCAATCCTAGAGGAGGAAAGGGAAGTGATCACACACTACATAACAGTAGGGGATTCTCTTCCTCAGATTTCCCCCAGAACTCAGTGATTCATTTGGTTTTGGTCAGGGCTTTCAGGGTTTTTTAAAGTTTCCTCCTCCCCTGCCTGTTTGTTCTG
The DNA here is from genome assembly GCF_001723915.1 of Gavialis gangeticus. Classification (NCBI taxonomy): domain Eukaryota; kingdom Metazoa; phylum Chordata; order Crocodylia; family Gavialidae; genus Gavialis; species Gavialis gangeticus. The sequence continues at coordinate 94,328,927 of NW_017728992.1, read as the reverse complement.
GTTAAAGAGCAAGTTACTAAGAGCAGAAGCAACCCAGGTTCTTTTATAACCTCTGTCATTTGACACATCTGGTAATTTCCAGTTACCCTATCAGGTAATTGGTTGCTTGGGTCCCACCTGCCTGAAGTGCATACAAAAGGTTTCTTTTAGCTCTGCCCATATTTTTAGTATGCATTGCCAGTGGAAGTCATTCATTGCTAGTAACTCTAAATTGTTTGGTATTGTTCACTGTGCAGTAACCTGTTTTTGAATTTTAGTCCAAGATGGAAGCAAAAAGACTACAGGGATGGTTCAGTGCTGTCTTACAATCAAAATGATGCTGAGTTTGTAGTTTGACATATATGCCTCCAGACACATGCTAAATTGCCATGCAAGACTGAAACATTGTCTTCCAGTGAGATGTATTGAAAATAAATTGTATGTCCTTGTCCCTCTGAAGAATGCTTGGCATCTACCTGAGCAATGACACATCTCTTGTCATAAACAAGCTGAAAATTCATACAGTGAAAGTGCTTTCTGTTTCTATCGATACGGGCACATGAGTGAAATAAAATTGATCTCGAAAGATTAAGGAACTGAACAATCACATGAACTCATTCTTTATTGTCTGCCCTCAGCAGTGGTGGGAACCACCATGTAATCATATGCATGCCCAAATGAAATGTGACAGGCATTTTTAGAGACTGAAGACTGACATTTACTGATAACAACACCATTTGCACACCAAATGTTGCTAATATACAAGACTAGCAGAGCCAGCCTGATTTCTTAGAAATGAGGTAGTACTGTATAATTAACTAGACCATATTTCTCGGTCAAACAGAACCATAAGAAATAAGCAATTAACCTTAAACTTTGTATGCACATTCGATCATCCTAATCTAGGACCCTAATTCTGGATCTGTAAACATGTCCCCCTGCATGCACATCAAAGCAACTCACTAGTACTATGGGACTTGTAAAACAAGCATTTCTATGTGTACAACTAAAGTAAAAATTGATGGTAAATTTATCATTGCCAGGGCAAAAGTACCTGAGAAGCTCGGCCCCTTGAGGCCATCTATCAGAGGGAACTGCACTCTTTTCACATGTGGGTTGGATAGCTAGCGGGGGAGAAAGTGATGCTTTAGTCCTTGAAGATTCTGCTGGCTCGATGGCTAAGTGCTTGGCTTCCGGTGCTGCTGCAACTGCACTTCAGTGATGTAAAAAGAGAAACAACTAAGCAAACTGGCTGTCAAAGGCCCAGGAGAATTGGAGGAGAAAGGACTACTGGGCCTGCCACGGTTTGGAACAGGAGGGTTTATTGGGCCCCATGGATGGCCTGATAGTGAGGGAACAGATTCCTAAACTCACATAATAGATACAGTTATAGGGGAGCAGTATGGGGCCTACAGTAGTGGCATCTGAAATTGGGACATGTCAGGTAAAATTCTTAAGTAGGAGTGGTGATTATGGTTTAGTCACCAAGTTCTTCAGAAATCAGAATACACAGAGGACAAGCAGATATCAAGAAGGGGAATTAAATAAAAACAACAATGTAGACCAGCCTTGACCAGAGTCAATTATGCTGTTGTCCTGCCCAACATCCTACAAGTCTCACACTTTTTACATTGCGCCACAAATATCTTTCACACAACGTACCTCATCAGTGACTCTCAATTCATCCTGTAAGCCCTGTAGCCTCCTGTTGCATTGCTCCCACCATTTTCTCTATCCCTTTGCAAGGAGGTGGCAGAAACATTCATCCACTACCCTTTCAAGCGTTCTGGCCTCTTCAGTAGCCAAACCATGCTTAGCAATTCCTGGCTCCCTTCTTAAATAGCCAGAAGGGATGGAGCCAAAACAGGCCCACAGCACTGAAGGCCTGATGCTGCTCAAGCACCTTTGTAATGATGTTCATGATCATGGTTCACTGCCTCTGGTATGATATAAACTAACTGTGGATTCGTTAAGGAGATAGATGACTATCTTGGGCCCCAGTGAGAAAATCCTGATTCGACTGGGGAGTTTGGACAGGGTTCAGATCCAGATCTCTATTCAATGATCAGATTTTGTCTTTGTCCTTGATAGCAGAAAAACAGAGGTTTATTGGGTTCTGTGGGGCAGCCTTACATCTGCCATAGAGTGGGGCTTTAGAACAGTCTTGATCTCTAGTAAACTATTACTACAATGGGTACGTTGGTCACTTAACCAGGTCCAGACAATGCAAGAACTGCAACCACAGGAATGATAAATATCTTGGTACACACATTAGAGGATGGGTGCTGATAGAGGGACAGAGAGATGGAAATGCCAATTTGCCTTTCAAAGTTCATGGGAGGAAAAAGTAGCAAGAAGAAGGAAGAGGTGATAAAAATTGTAGTTAGAGAACTAGTGGGAGAACATTGCTATAAGTACCTAAATGTTATGATTAAAGAGACATTACTAAATAACAACTTGAATAAAAGGAAAGCGATATTAATGGTGTACATGGAAGGAATGATTTAGAAGATAAAAGGATATAGTAAAACCATCACACAGAATGGGCATGTCTTCATCTGGATTGGTTCTTACTGTTCTAATGTCTGTATGTGTATACTTTTTAGTTCATACTTAAGGGCCATTATATATTTAGGGGTGTTCCTATAAGAATGTTGGCTTGTTTGATTTTACTAGATATGCGTATCTCTGCATTTAGGAAGTTCAGTGTTGTTATGATTAACAGCTTTGGAAACCTGTGGGCTAGGTTGGTTCTGTAGTGCGATATACATGTGTTGCCGATGTCCCTTGTGATACAAAGTTTTATTAAAAGAAATCAGCAGATGTGCAGGAGGGCGATTATATGATTAGACACAGGAAGGGTTTGGCCCTAACTTCCTTACAGGAACAGTTTCATTATAACCAAGAGTTTATACATTGCAATCAGTACCTTGAACTGAATCCAAGATCAGGCAGGGAACATGACAAGGCTTCAGTAGACTGATGTAATATTCTCCTTCCATCTCACAACATCAGCCAAGCAGCTGCATTCTACATGAATTGTGAATTCTGTATGCTTTTCAGTACAGATACATGCAGAAAACATTTTATGGGTATGTTGATATTTCTGAATCAGCAGAGTCCATACGTATATTTTACAAATTTGCAGTTATCAGCTTACATCAGATTTTAAACTTCTCAGTGCACAAAGAGGTTATGCTTCTGCCGCTTTTACATTCAGCTTTAGTCTTGAGAAAATGCAAATAGGTTGGATTGTTTTAAATGGTCTAATGTAAATAAAGAGACCATCTGCCACACACAGTTGAAAAATGCTTCCTTTCTTTCATAACATTAATTTGTAGCTGCAGCTTGTTTTGCATAAATATTTAATGAACAGAAAAGGAAAAGTATGCTGTAAAGTCCCTGAAGCGCTAGTCAAATAAGTAAAAAAAGTGAACTAGTATTTTTTTAGTCTTGGATTAGCAAATCCATACATGAAACCCATTTAAATTCTAAAAGGATGAAAATTCTACAAAAGCAAGTATTAGGAGAATGAAACATCCATTTTTAAGCAAGCAAAACAGAACCACAACCTGATTAATGAGAATGACTTGAAAGGAAACTCTGCTTTTGATAGTCCCTTGCTACTGTGAGCAGGAATATATTACCAGAGGACCACTTCTTAACCCACTAAGCACCTGGTTGTACAAACAGCTATGTGGTTATGGATCCCTGTATTTTCACAAAGACTAGTTTTGATCAGTGAGATGAGGCAAGAGCCTGTGGGTCTACTCTCATAGATACTACCCCCAAATCAGGGCATAAGTGGATAACCTGTGATTTGTAGCAAGTGCCATATTTTTTCAAGCACATATTCTATCCCGAGTGCTTTCATTTCCAAAATGTGAATAACCTATGTCAGTTTCATTTAAAAAATCCGTTACTCGAGTGTATTAATTCATTGGCATTTGTATTTGATGTTACCACATACAAAAGGACACTAAGATAATTTGCATATGTTTATTATTGTGGATAGAAATTCCATTTTCGGATGCTGTTGTGATATTGGGAAGCCAGTTAGACATTGAAAAAAAAAGACTTGAATTAACATGCTGTCTGCCCATCTTATGATTTTATGAACAATTATGCAAGATATTCTAACTGTAGCTGCAATATTCAGTTTAGGTCTTAATAAAATTCATATGCAATATAATTAGTGTGTTGCCAAATTATGAACAAAAAGTATGGATAGATCTCACACCAGAAATTAAACGTAACTTTTTATGTCATATCTTAGTCTTAGGTTGAGCTCTACATTTATCTTCCCCCAGTCTCTTTTCTAGCACTCTGAAAAAGTTGCCTAGGGAATCTGAACATTGCTTTCCTTTTTCCCATCCATTCAAGTTGTGCAACACAAAACATGTCTTGGTTAAAAAGACAATGTAAAAACAACTTTATAATAAATGGAAAATGCCACGTTCAGTGCTAAAATCTTTCCAGCTTAACATCGTATCATAAATAGTCCCTGCCTGCCCACCAAACTTGGCCATTAACTCTTGAGCCAGATCCTTAAACTTTCTGAGAGATTAGTAAGATATTGATTGCCAAGAAAAGAGCCATCCCTCAACCAAAGGCTAGCACTTGTGATCTACTAACTTGTGCCTTCTCTTAGCTTTTGGATGTTTCACTCGGAAAATTTACATGGTAAAATGCACTATGATATGAGTAAGTGAAGGCTGTTTAGTGGCTGTCCAATTTTTCATATTTTAAGGGCTAAGAAATACTAGTTTTATCATATGGAATTTTTTCTTTGCCTGTTGAAATAGATTAAAATAGATTAAGTTACCTAAGTAAAATAAGATATATTATTACCTAGTGTAAATAATCAGTTAAAGACATTACAACCATGCAGATTTAGGAGGTTAGCATTACAGCATGTGTGGATATTAAGAAGTTAAGACTTCAGCCACTAGAAAGACCCCTAAAGGTTTTCAGCACTAGCTGTGCGATGTACTGTGTAATAGCCAATTCATCCATAAACCAAAAGCTTCTCTAAGAAACCTATCCATGAGTAGCAAAGGCAGTTAGAAAAGCTAGTCTCCCCTTCTCCAAATGAAATAGTTCTATGCAAACTATGGCTTGCACCCATTGGCCGTGTCCAGAAGTGCCAGGGCATTCACTTGCAGGGGCGCAAATACTAGCAGCATAAATATGTTGTAGGACAAACTGCCCTTGTCTAGCTCCTCCTGACCCCTGGGATGCTGGAGTAGCCGGGGCAGAAATGGAGTATAGAGATACTCTGGATGACAGCCAGAGTGTCTCACTGGAGGACCAAACCTCCATTTGTGCCAGTGCACGCTATTGTAGCATGTGCTGTGCTGCCTTTTTTCCTAGCACTTTTTTTTTTGCTACCTGGAAATCCCAGTAGCAAATTTTGCCCCTGCATTGCGAATTTGCAGCATGGGCCATGTTTTAACATTCCACGCATGTAGTTTGTGGCTCTGCAAATCACATGCCCCTGCTTGTCATTGTGTCCACTAATAGAGACATTCTGTTGAGGCAACAGTATAGGTCATTCCTTGACCTGAATAACCACTTATTCATGTCACTGGCACAGGAATACAACCTACAGTTTAATAGTTGAGCACAAATTGAAAGTAGTATTGAATATTTTTTTCCCCATGGCTATTGTACACTTCTACAGAAATTTGGAAATAGCATTTAAGGGAATTTAAGTACCAACCCTAACCAAGTGTACTCCCATTTAAGTGAATTTATGTGAAAATTGTACAGAGCTGAAGTTATTTTAGACCCAGCAAATGGGAAATGACTATAATGCCCAGATTAATTCACAGTGTATTTTCATCCACCAGAATTTTCATACATTTTAAATTAAAAATCTTTAAATATTTTAAACATTAGTTTTAATTCTTATAAATCTAAGCATAGATATGTTTGCAAAATCAAAGAAAGAGTTAGGCACCTGTATAATACCTCCTCTGTCTGTCTTCTTTTAATATTGACAAAATGAAAAGGCACAAATGATTTTTGTGCAGATTAAACATTTAGACCAGCTTCAGGATACTTAAAAAAAGGACAACCCAGTAGTTCTAGATCATAGTTCTAGACCTTACACTTTCTTGGGTTGAAATTAGATTAGTTCTTGGAAGTTTCCAAATCCATTTTACTGCTCCTATTTTGTGCAGCCCAGCCTCAATAAAAAAAATACGGACTCATGTTTCAAGCTCTTCTCCAGCACGCCACAACACACAGTTCAGCTGACACAGGTAATCCTTGGAAAGGCCATAACTGTATGAAGATATTTGCCTGTTGAATAGACACAGATGAAGCACACAACATTCATATAGAAATGCAGTAACAATAAGCTTTTGGATACAAAACTATCTTTAGAGAAGATTGTGCTTGAAACTACTTGTATAGCTATAATATTGTTTTCTGTTATGTTTAAGAGGCACTGCATAAATATGAAGTTAGTCACCTAATGCACTTAATATTTCTCAGCTGAGGACTATTGCAGTTTTACTCTATGTCTAGGTGCTGATTATACTTTGGTTTGCTTTACAGTAGTAACATTGCACTGGCAACAACAGCTGATACTAAAAGGAAGGCTGGAATTATTTCAAACTGGAGGACCAGAACAAAGGGTTCATGCCTTTACTTCTTTTCATGTTTCTTGGTTAATTCCCCTCTTTCTAGCTGGAGGCTCACACTGCTGTTTATTTTCTTCTCCTTTTGCTGATTCTCCTGGGAGACTTGTTGTACAGCTTGTAGGATAGCAGCTTGCACTATCTGCTTGCTGGCATTCTGTAACCTCACTTCTTGTTCATTTCCAGGTTTCTCACCTATCAAGGAAAAAAATGTAAAATGTAAAAAAAAATGCTCCTACAAACGTATTAAATGTGCAAGGAAAAACTTCTTAACAATCTGTTAATAGAAAGGTAACCCCTGCCTGCCCTGCATTCTGCCCTAAAACTGATAGTGTCCCTTCCCATGTGTTTCCACTTGACTTGTTAAACTCTTGGCTGGCTCTGCAGCTATTCTCTATGAAGGGAACATGCTAGTTGGTTTGCGGGGAAAATTGCAAATAGATAGGACTTCTTTAAGTTACAGCAATTTTAATGTGGTTTCAGTCCAAGAGTAGCTTGTTTGGCATATGCCAGATTCCCCATTGTGTTTCTTGAGCTTAGGGGGACACTTAGGAAAAATCTCTTAGGGAATCTGATGGTTACAGAAAGAAGAAGAACTTCAGAGTGGATTAAAAATTGCATAAAAGCCTCCACACCATATGCAAACAGAAACTTTTGCATGCACATACCAGAGCTGTTTTATCCACCCCTGAACTTCAAAATGTTTGCATCTTGTGATCAAATCCCTCTCATTCTTTTTTGTTGCTAATGTCAGATTGCTACACACCAGCTTTAACAATGCTCATATGCCCCAGGCAGGAAGCATGTTCAAGGTTATCATACTACTGTAAATCTTTGAACCAATAATTCTCACTCGCTTTGTTCCCATATCCTTGCAAAAAATTGGTGAGGTGTTACTGTAAAGCTAACCCACTAAATGCTTGATTCTGCTTACATTTAACAGATGTGAGTCAGTAGTTCCACTGAGGCCAATGAAGTTACACAGGTGTAAAATGGAGTTTAGTGAAAGTAGAATCAGATACTTGGCAGGAAACTGAAGCCGCATCTCTCATGAACTAAAGGAGACCAATGGCAGCATGGTCAATGAGGTATATTGGAGGAAAATCTTAGACTGTGGAGAAAATGTATTAGTCATCACTTGCCCTGAATTGTTTGCAGGAGGAGAGGTTTGAGACATATGAAAATGTTCCTTTATAGATTATTTTTCTACAGCAACTATCCTTTTATTACTCAAATCACCCCTTTTGCTTATTCACCTGAAAGAAATCACAGCACTGACAATATCTTAGGAAAATTTACCCAAGGAAGATTTTTTTAATCCCTCCCCCTCTCAGAAGATATGGTTGTTTTTAACTCCTTGATAGTGTCTTACAGTACACTACTTCTGTTTCTACCTAAAGACCCATGAATTTACATTTTCATCTATGAAATTTTGACTACTATTTTGCAATGGACATCTTACATAGCAACTGTACAAGTGGGTGCACAGCCTTTATCTTTAGGAGCAACTTCATCTCCTCGCACAGGTATGCAATCAAATGTGATGCATGTTGATATATGATTACATAACTTACGGGAGAACATCAGAGATTATAAGGACATGTTGCATAAAGAAAGGCTATGCATTTTAAAGAAGAAAGGAAGTTGGGGGTTAAAGTTTAACGTTCTGGTTTACAAGGAGAGCAATTTCAGCAAACGTAAATACAACACATGCTCTTTATGTTTTTGTTTGCCTTTTCATAAACAGTGTTTAACATAATCTTCTTAAGAAATGTCTGAGTATTAATTTAGAATTTTTGATTAAAGATATAAGGATTAATTTCTCAGATCTATGTACAATTTTAATTTATGTACATATTTCTAAGGCTGAACTAACTTTCAAGCAAATTAGTATTTTTAAAATGCATATTGGTAGTACTTAAGTATATTTTCCATCCAGAACATTTGTCATAGTTTTTATGAATACATACATTTGGATTAGAAGACTCAGCCTTTAATAGGAACATCTTTATTAACCTCTGTTCTAGTGTGTTAGATGATGTATTATGCTACTTATTTGCACAAGGTGGCACAACAGTTTTGATCTTCACACGATTTAGTCTGAATAGAGATGTGCATATGAACAAAATATTCTGCAGTGTAAAAAAACCCCAATTTAAATCATTTAATGACAAACACTAAAATGAGATTCAGAAATCAACAACTGAAAGCTCAAACGAAATTCCAAACCAGGATGGAAGTGTGGGTAAAAGAAACTATGCTTAAATGAAAACTAACTTAACCTCTTCATGTATAATATTAATAAAGGTAGAGAATATGTAATTGAAGTATGGATTAAGTGGCATCATTGCTTTATATCTTTATGGAAACAGTTACAAGGTATTGACCGTACTGAACTTGTTAACAACCTCTTGGCAAATGGGCTCCTGCATGAAGTTTGTTGCCAGATCAGGTCCTTAGTTTGCAACATTCTTGGTTTGTACTGACGGAAAATGACTTAACAGGGATGTTATTTTCATTAACTCACTTTAAATTGCCCAGCCTAGGCCTGATGGTATGTGGCTGTGCAGTGCCCAGACTTGAAGGAGGAGTTTCAAGTTGTTGAGCACCAACTCATTTTATCTTAAAGTTCAGTACATAATTCATGATGTAGGAAAGCAAGAATGAAAAAACAGGTCAAAATAATTATTAACCTTGAAGATGAAACCCCTACTTAGTTGCGGGGGGGTATGCTAGAGGGGAGTTTGTCATGGCTTAGGAAACACTGCAGCTAGAGGCAACCAACATTATAACAATTATTGAAGTAAAGGAAAGCTTTACTTGACCAGGACAAAGAACAGTTACTTCAGACATAATCTCTTCTGCACATCTCTCTAATGTTACACCTTTGAGAGAGAATGAACCCTTGGTTTCACTTCCCAGATTAGTGGCAGCCCTGCTTCAGTACATCATAGATAGGCAAAAGGATTTAATTTAGTCTTGATGAATTGTGTTTGGGGTATCACAGATAACCTAAATCATTTATAAACAGGCAAATTGAGTTATCATAACTGAATGCCACAAAACTATTTACCTTAGTTACTTAAAAGAGGCCATTAAAGGAGTTGCATTTAGTCAGGAAACTTAAAGCAGAAGTTAATCCCATTATTTCTCTGTTTGCCAAAGTTCAGCCTTTGGTTTCTCTTCATACTGCACATTCCAAATAATTTGGTGTTTATTAGGAGGAGATGTTAACTTTTTAACTACAATAATCTCCCCTTAATATCAGAAAAATTGAACTAGTTCCATGGGAGCAGTGCTTTAGAATCTGGTCTCACCGATAAGTATCAGGAATGTTGTTGTAGTTTCATGCTGAAACAGCATGAAACTACAGGTGCCTTGTGTACCTGTACAACACAGCTACAGGTAGGGTTGTGTTGTAGCCTCTTTGCTCTTCTTTTTAGCTGTCAACTGCTTGCTTGAGTGGGTGAACCAAATACACTGTAATGGGTGCTGTGAAGTGGCAGCTTTTTTGCTAAGTGGAGTGAAGGAGAACTGTCGTTTATAAAAGCTTCTGGTTTCAGTAATGCTTCCTTATATTCCTTTTTGCTTGTAACCCCAATTGTACAGAAATGGAAGGTATTTTACCTGTTTTAGCATATTTTATAATTTTATCTCTGAAAAAGAAAGAGTATGTCTATACCAAACTCATGATTTGTACAAAGAATTGTGTCCTGTGAGGAAACAGTCCCATTGATTAGAAATCATTTGATCAAAAGTCAAACTCTCAATCTGCCTGCATAGTTCATTCACAACTTAAAGTGTATTCAAATAGTGTATAGTGAAATTGTATATAAAAAGCACAAATGCTAATATCTGATGCTGATATTCCAAAGTATAGCATAAAAAACAAGTGTATAAAGAATTAAAACAAAATGGAAGTGTTAAAAGTTTTGTTGAGTCTGTATACCTACATCTGGGGGTTTTATGATCCAGGGTATTATCATTGCTGACACAGATTCATAGTTGTTAGGGTTGGAAGGACCTAGGAGGTCATCAAGACCGACCCCTTGACCTGGGCAGGAAAGAGCACTGGGGTCAGATGACATGAGACACATCAGATTCTTTCTTCAGGTAAGAAAGCAGAAAAACAGAAACCTCTTGAAATGTCTTTAAATAGCCAGAGCATCTCATTTAATAAAATAGCCAGTACGAATAAATTATATTCTTCAAACATCAAGAGTATAGAAATTAAGATATTTTTAAAACTGTAAGAGCCAGGTGAGTTTGTAATGATCTATCATAATAACACAGTATAATAACAGTAATTATTAATGATTTTTGCATCAGTTCTGATGTACCCCTGCCCCACTCATTCCTGAGAATGAAGAGCTGTGCTTTGGTTTTTAGGTTTGCAACAGTAGCTGGAAGAGTGATATTTTCCTCTACCCACCAGACTAATATTTGGAAAACCTTAGTAAGGCTCTTCCCTGGGGTATTTTGTAATGTGTAACATGATTCTGTAGATATAACTCACAGCAAAAGATAAAAAAGCTTCTGCATTAATTGCATTTTTAATTTGTTTCAATACTGAAAACCCAACCAAAATGAGTAGATTTTGAGAAGAGATTTAAAGGTTTCCTGGAGTCATAGATCAGGGCATGGATTAGTCATGTTGACCACTGACAGACATAGAAAAAAACCCCAAAACAGCATTGTACTTCCAGCTTGGCGTGCCCCTACACCAGGGGTGAGCAATTATTTCGGGCAGAGGGCCACTTACTGAGTTTTGGCAAGCCTTCAAGGGCCGCGTGACAAGCAGCCAGGGGCAGATAAATATTAATTTTCTAAATGTTTTAGGGGTCCCGCAGGCCAGATGGAATGGCCTGGTGGGCCGCATCTGGCCCGCAGGCTGCATTTTGCCCACACCTGCCCTACACTGAGTGCAGCGCATGCCCAGAAGAGGAACCACATCAGTTTGACCTGGCTCCCCAGCATCTGTGTATAGATGGCACGCTTCAGTGGGGCTTTTTGGTGCTTTTATCCAGTAGCTGATTCAGTGAGGCTTTTACCAATCAGCTATTAAAGAAAAGTGCCAAAAAGCCTCGGTGATGTATACGATCTATACAGTCCCTTGGGAGGTAGGCCAAACTGATATGGTTCCTCTTCTGGTAAAGCACTGTTTTTTTTCCCCCACATCTATCAGTGCCCATTGATTTTATATTATGACTGAATGTGGCAGTCACCAGTGTCCTAAACCTACCAACACTCACATGGCATGCTTAACTTGACACATGAATAATCAATTCCATTAGGTTGCTTGCAGGAACAGGGGCGGGTTTTAACTAAATCTCTCTGTAGAAGCCAATAACAAGAGATCTGGTTGTAGGCTCTAGAGATGAAGTGTAAATTATGTAGATACAGTAACAATTTTTTTTTCTTTTTATTAAAGGTCTAATATTGACTCTGTCTATTTTCTAGAGGGTCACAAAGCTATGACTTACTGTGGAAAGTCTTGGGACAATACTAGTTAATCTGATGCCCAGAGGAAGGAGAAAAAGATATTTAAGATATCAAAAATACTTAAAAGCAGTTTCATTATGTGGGGCAATTATTTGTCCAAAAGAGTCCACAAGATCATCTACTCTGGCTGCCGTTAGACATAACAGCCACAAGGCACCCTAAAAATAAATCCTTCAAGCTAAGGAGAATTTACCACCAATGCCTTGGCTACTAAAACGGCAACAGATTGTGTTAGGTTAAAGTACGCTCTGATGATTCTAGATAGAGGAGGAAGTAAGAAAACCACTGTGGATCCTTACCAGTTTGACACAGGAATTTTTTTTTTCTGGTTTCAAGCCTGGCAGTCGGACCATCCAGTCAGACACCAAAGAGGTTTTTGGCACACCGCAGCCTAAATTCATGTTGAGCTATGACTAATGTTCAGTGCTTCAAGGGAAGGTTGGAGAGTGGGGGAACCCACCACCACACAAACAGAAGCTACCTAAAGAATTCATGGAGGTAAAAAAATTATTGCTAGCCCCTAGAAGCAACCAGTAGAAAGCCTGAAACATGGGATTCTTCTGTGTTTGCAATTAAGATTTATTTCTGTGTTTGATCCTAAAGTGTAGTTTGGGGAAGTTTTAGCACTCCTTTTTATTAAAATATGTAGGGGTATCACAACCTTGGCAGAGACTTTGCCCTGATTTCCAGTTCTGCAACACACAGTGCAGCCAGCATTGGCAGGGGGGTGGGGGAAAGGTAATCTGTGAAAGGGCTGCTGCACGTTACTTCCAGGAATGGAATTATGTCTCTGTGCTCCACTTCCAGAACAGGGATGGAAGTACAAGCCATCCAAAAATGTTTGACGTAATACTTTGTCATTCATATCTTTAAAAAAAGGATCTGAATGTTGAACCTTGAATGTTCAAGTTCTAAATGGGCCAAATACACCGTTTACTAACAATAAAACAACTGAGAACTCTGTCATTAATTATTCAAATCAAATGTGTTCTTACCAGAGAGTAACTAGCATAAAGTAAAATCTTATGGAAGAGAAGGATTATACTTACAATGGGTTAGGAAGTTGGAGTAAATGCCAGAAGAGGCTTGCTGGAGGAGTGACACCCTGACAAGTGCTGAATAAATACAATAATCAGCATGGATTATTTCATGTGTTCAACAGTTATTCTGAATTAGGCATAGTCTTTTGAAAGATGCATCTCACAAGGAAAAAAAAAAGTGTGGAGTAGATGATAGTAGGGTACTTCTTGTCTAACAGAGCTAGAAGCGAACTACTAGGCCTGATTCATCGCAGATTTCAGGGTTTCTTGTAAATGGAGACAAAGGGCATCTTCCGATAACACTTCTACAGATACTTGTAAGGTCAGATACAACAAAAATATAGCTTACCCACTTTGACTTTAGATAAAAACATCCTGCAGAAACCTCAAGTCGTCTACTACTAGTCAAACTTCATTTCTGCCAGTACTGATACACATCTTGTTCCAATTACAGGCTTCTAATATGCAACAAATTTTTCGATTGTACAAATTACTAGAAGGAATGTTACATTGCCTCAGATGAGACTGCCTATAGACCTATTTCACATAGCTATATATAGACTCTTAATTTGTAGTTTGACACAATATTTTGACTAACTTATTCTTAACAGAATGGATAGCATCCCAAATCAACAAGAAGAAAGGTATATTGTAAAAGTCCAGCTGTCACTGTATTTCTCAGTAAGTGAATTTAATTCCCATTAATGGTGCAAAACCTGACAATATTAAAAACTGAGGTATTATTTATCCCTAGAACAACTACAGTAGACATTAGCAGAGCCATTTCCTCTAGAACAAAACCCCTCATTACTGACCTGAAGGCAAAAAATCTTTAGAGGTCAAGCTAAGTCACTCCCTTTGCTTTTTCCACTGCGTACTTTTGTGTTCAGTAGATGCAGAGCCAGTGCCAAGAAGAATGCTAAAGGTAGTGTAATTCAGATACAATAAGACGACCTAAACACGTCTCATTCTACAGAGTCCACTGAACTTTGAACACCCGGCTATGAGTTCTGGTAACAAATCACCTAAGGATTCAGCCCACTATTCCGGTAGAGAAAGGTTCCTTCTCTCAGTAATTTGATAAAATAGTTTCTTCTCCAACTTGAAATATATTAACATATTTAGCACAGTACCTTGCAGTATTTGACTAAAACCATAAACAAGTTAAAACTAGGGCAGCTATTTCTGACTTATTCTTTAGTTTTGTTGATTTCATTGCATACTTCAGTAGCTATACTATTAACCACTTACCAAGTAACCCTGTGTTGATGCAGTTCCACAGCTAGGGTAAAGCTCACAGACCACATCTACCCCAGAAAATATTTTTTTCAACATGAGAAATGGATACACCCAACAAAGGGCTTAGGTTCCTGAAGTAGTTCTTAGGAGGGGTTGATGTAACAAATATCTTAAAAGCAATAGTTACAGATAAGAAATTTTCTCTGCCCTAATTTCTTAAAGTCTTGAGCTATTCATTTAGGAATCAGGGCAGTCATTGCAATAATATATTTAACAAGTAAAAGATCATGAAGTGGTCACTCCTATTACATACCAGGCCTCAACCTCAGCTTTTCAATTAGATGAGATCAGGATTATTCAGACCAGTAAGCACATCTGCTTCAGCGTGCAGCTGCTATGTCTTCAATTGCAGTTTAATTAGATTCCTAAAATTTGCTTGGTACAGGATGCACTTGTGATCTGCAGTGTCATTATGCAAGTTAGCTACATTATTAGCTTTAAACATTGTAAAAACAGCTGTGCTGATGAAAATCTAGTTGAAAATCTACCAGGGTTATTGCTTCAGGAAAAAGGTGGAGAAGTGAACACTGTGAATTAAAAATCCACATTATAGAGGTTATAGGAATGTGCTTATACAATGAGCCTCTTATAAAAATACTGCCAGATCTAGCTAACCCCTACCTTACTTCTCTCTTTCTCAAGATTGCATGGTCAATATTGCATTCTATACTTGCCTACAATAGGAAGAAAACACTAGTACATAAATGACTTAATATAATGGAAAAAGGAATAATAACCAATGCCGGGAGCACAGTGTTATACAAGGTAAGAAATTAAACACAAATGTAATTATGAGAATGGTTACCCTTTGGAAAAAGCTACTAAGTAGTGTATTCTTTTTGATGTCTTAAAATCAAAACTAAATGCCTTTTTGCAAAATAGGCTCTAGCCAAAACACAAATCCTGCTTCTATCAAAGAAGTATTAGGTTCACTGCAGGGGTAACTGCATAAAATGCAATGGCTATATTATACAGGAGGTCAGCTTAGGTGATATGATGGTCTCATCTGACCTTAGATCCTATGAACACATCAGAGCAGAATTCTTGGAAGTTACTAGAATTCTCTCATAAAATCTGTTCTGGTATGCACAGATTTTTATCACTAAAAATATGTAATCTATATATAATTCATAGCATTGTAACTTTATTTTCAAACTCACTTCTGAAACTGAAGTAATTCTCTTGCAGGAATATACATGTTATATAACATACGTGCACAGTGATGGTTTAAAATCAAATGGTTGGAGTGATTCAAGTAAAAAATACTGTCAGAAAGTGTCCTTAAAGCATGAAAGGCACTTCCCCCCCCCTTGGTGCTTTAATAAATTAAACATGACTGATTGTTTTTCTTCAACCTTTCCACATGAAAAAAGTTACCATTGGATTAAGAATCAACATGGAAGGCTAAACCTTCAAAGGCAATTTTTTTGTGAAAGCGACTGAAATAGGAGTTTTAAAAGAAAGTGTAATTCTCTAATTCTCAACAGTACTGTAGGGTACTTTTTGTTATGTGCTTGTTAGGAACATTTGAAGGATGTGATTAAATGTTTCTTTTTGAAAATGAAATAACTAGCCACAGTTTTATACAGCAACAGGTAGCGGAGTAGGAACATTACTTTCCAAAACGCATTCCTCAATGTGGAATGAATTATGTTCATGTCTTCTCACTGCATATAAATTATCACTATCTTTTCATAATTTGTGCCTGGTGCTTCAAAACAAGCACCTGCTTTAACAATTTTGTAGTCATTATCCTGCAAACAGAACTTTACATTGTGGAATTGCCATAATGATGGACTTGGTTGATCAGCTGTGTGTTTGCATGGATTTTTGAAGTCTAGAGTTCATTATTTTTTTTCAATAGCTCCTAAGAAAAACTGCTATTTGCATAGTGATGATGTAACGTTCCCTTTTGACCTGGCCTGAGACTAAAAGCTTTTTCCTCCTCTCCAACCATCACAATTTACCTAAAGACAGAGAAATAGCCAGAACATGAAAATATATTCCTCTTAAAAAGGAAAATCTTCCAATATGATAGGAGTGCCATAAAGCAGCTGTACCACATGTATGATGTCAAGTGGCTACAATGTGAACTTTCTGTGTAAACTGGCTTTACAGTTCCTGTACACTAATTCATGGCATCTAAATGGTCAGCAGATCAGGGAATGTAGTAAATCGTAATTAAACTTAGATTCAATTTAGATTAAAACCAAAACAAACGTGAAACTGTCATTTTAAAACATGTCCTTTTGTTATTGGACTTGCTCTTTCACTTGCTGGCACTTGATATCATCATTTATATCTGTCTTAAGCAGAAGGCAGGGCAATGTGGCAACCTATAGACTAACTTTTTCAGAGGCATGAGCTTTCATAGGCTACAGCCTGCTTTTTCAGATACTATGAATTGACTAAGAGCAGGGGTACTAAAGAGAAACCGGAAATAGAAAATACAACTCTTTCCAGTAACAGACTACCTAACTCCTATTCTCACCAAGCCATCCAGCTTTGCAATGGACCCAGATGCTAGCTGTGTCTCCTCATCAACACAAAATACAGTCACTGCATTAAACAACATGGATTATAATATCTAGGGTCATTCACTTGCTCCTCTACCAATGTCAAATATGTTATAACTGTTACTTATATAATTCCTATACAGTGCTGTCTACATTGGACAGTTGGGATAATCCCCACCTGCAAGATGAATGGATACTGATTTGACATCAGTTCTAGAAAGACACAAAGGCCTATCACAGAACACTTGAACCTCCCTGGACATTCTATAACTGACGCCAGAGTAGCTGTTCTTAACCAACAAAACTTTTTAAATGATCTTGAATGTGAAACTGCTGAACAAAAAAAACCATCCACAGACTGGATGGTGTTAAGTATCATCGCAACAAAGGTCATGGATTCTTATTGGGTTACCTGGACCCAGTTTCATAACCCCTATTTCCCTCAATGAGTTACCTGCTTTGTTTATCCACGATGATCCCTTCAACTCAGCTTTGCCTAACTCAGAAGTGGCCCCTTCTTTCCTCTCTATGTCCCTATCCTTTGCATTTAAATGACATTATTTCTTTCTATTTCGTACCTCCACTCTTTACAAAGTCCATTCATAGCATCTGACAAAGTAGGCTGTAGCCAAGGAAAGCTCATGCCTTTCTAATGTGTTAGCCTATCCAGTGCCACACTGCCCTGCCCTCTAACTTCACATTAACACAGCTAACTACCTTTCTTTACTCATCTGTCTTAAGTAAATTAAAAATGGTGTAAAAAAAGACTATATCAGAAAGCTAACATTTAAACCACTTTTCAGAGGTGTAATGGATCAGGCCCGTTTCCTTTTAAACACTTAATGTCGTTCCTCATTGGGTCTAATGATAAATCGAATGTGTTTTAGTAGGAGTGCGGCATGCAGAGTGCAATAGCTAGAGAGATGGTAAATACATGTATAGGCAATAGCAATTCTCCAGAAAATAACTGTTCAGTGAATAGTCAATTGAGTCTACATTTTAAAGGTTCTACTTCAACCTGAAATAATTCCTTCCAATGAATAGTTTTTGGAGGAAAAAAAGATCCACAACCACAACACACTGGTAAGTCAAGTCAGTGCTGTGCAGTAGTTTAGTCATCATCTCATTTTATTCATATGCAAAAATTTAGAGCCTTCAGCTAAACAAGATGTACTGTGTTTAAACCTATTATATATATTTTCCTGAAACCAGTGGCAACTGAATGATTATCATTTTTTATGTTAAGCCTAAGGGAATCACCACATAACCACTTAGAGTGGTTTTTGTTTCACTGTGAAAGACAAATAAATGAAATAGAATACCAGCTAATACTTCACAATGAGATAAGACCTGAAAGCTTGAATTGAAGAATGAAGCTCCTAGCAAAAACATAGAATTCATATTTTGTGGCATAGCTAGTATTAAAAAAGCTACAGATTTACAAAATAATTTCCAGCTCTTTTGTATCCACAGTAGGAATAATACCAAGACTGATTTCTGAGAAGAAAAACTGCTTAAAAATGCAGTCCACTCAAGCTTGCTCTCTCTCCATTTAGGACACTGTCAAGTTTCCATGATTGATTTATAACCTCCTATAAATCCCTATTCACTATGCTATCTACAATATGACACCAGTGGCCATGAAAGAATATTAGCAGGAAATTAATGACTCTCCTTTATGTAATAGTAGTTTGAAAAAGAGTGATTGCATAAAACAAGTTCTTTTTCATTATGGATTAGGAGAGTGAAAAAATGTTTTGTGTAGCAGAGTAATTATTAATGGAAGATTTGTTGTCATTTTATTGCTATGCTTTGGAAAAAGAAAGCGGCTATTTTCCTAATTTTAGTAGTAATCTCTTTCAGCAGTGCTCCAGTCTTAAGACACTTTAAAAAAAAACTGGCTATGCTTAATGGTGAGAGACAGCTGAACTGTCAGATAAAAGGAATTAAGAAGAGGGCCAGTGATACTGAAAGGTGTGCTGCAATAAACAGAGTCTGGTTCAGGAAGATAAACAACTTGATTCCTTGGTTTTCTTCACAATCCAAGACCATCTGTGCAGGAAAGAATCTAATTAGCAAGTAACTGGGAAGCTTGAGATACAAGACATGTTGGGATGGCTGAAAATGGGTATTTATTTCTCAGAACGCTCAGCCTTTCAACTTAATGTTAACCAGTTCCACCCTCAAAAATATTATTTTATGAGTGAATTACATCCCTTAGCATCTTGAACTCCAATCTTTTCACTAACCAGGCCACAGGGTTTCTGAAGAAGGCAAAATAAACTCCAGACTAGGAACTAAAAACTTGAACAACTGAACAATCTCAAGGTACCTCTTTTACGTCCCCATTTGCTGACCTGGCATTTTTGCTATGTATCTTTAAGCTTGAGGTGAGAAATGGAAAGTTCCCTTTCACAAAGACTTACATTGAAGAAGAATGATATGATATATGCTATGGTATGCTATGCTATGCTATGCGGTGCAATAGGATACGATACAAAATGATATCCTGAAGCTACGAGGTGGCCCATCCTTCTTCCTCCTCACACAAAATGGGTTAAGTCTAAGGCCACTTCTAGAGTAGTGCATTGAACCAGGGCATCCACGACTCTCTGCATCTTAAGCTTACAGGGCCAGTCCAGCCAATCAGGGCTTAGTTTTGTGTTAGTGAGGCTTGATCAGAGAGAATTTCCTATCTAGCCATCCCCTTGAAATGCTCCCAGACTCAAGCATGTCCCAAGCGTCTGGCTGGCTGTACACACCACCAGGCAAAAACTTGGGCAACCGAAGCCACTTTGAACAGTGGGAGCCAGGTGCCCAAAGCACTTAGGCGCCTTTATGATGCATCCCCCCCTCCCCTCCCTCTTCCCACACTCTGAGCGCAGAAAGTGCAGTCCCAGAGGTGACCTGTGTCGTCTTTGGAGTTGAAACATCCCCAGGGTCAATCCGCTGCCCTTCTTTGGGGGGGGAAAAAAAAGACAGGGCGAGCTGCCCTCTGGGGGGGAGCTAAAGCCCAGAGCCCCCGGGGAAGGGGAGGACGAGAGCCAGGCGGGGCGAGGGGAGGGAGCGCCTTACCTGGGGCGAACACCATGGTGCTGCCGGCCGCGCGCGGGGCGCCGAGGCGGCCGCGGGGAGGAGCAGGGCGGGCGGGTGAGCTGCAGGGACTCGCGGTGCGGCAGCACCTTGGACAGCTCCCAGCGCCGCCGGCCGCCCTCCACAATGCACCGCTCCGGGAGCGCGGGGAGGGGGCGCGGAGCTGGAGCTGGAGCTCGGCTCGTCCCTTCCTCCCC
>NW_017728992.1:94282133-94308424 GCF_001723915.1 Gavialis gangeticus | reverse complement strand
GCTCGTCCCTTCCTCCCCGCGCCCGCCGCTGCTCAGGCAGACAGCCCGGCCGCCGCCGCCGGCAGGGGGAAGGGAAGAGCGGTCTTCCCAGCGGGGCCACAAGCTAATTGCTCCTGGCGTGCAGCGCCCGCCAAGTGCTGCCTGCCGCCCCGCGGAGCCCCTGCTAATGGGGTCAGGCTCGAGCAGGGTCCCCCGGCTGCACGTGTGGCCTTGACATGCGGAAGGCTCAGGCTCAAATGAAAGCTGCCTGGGAACCAGCCCTACAGGTGATGCCCATTTCCAAGCAGTAACTTTCGAGCTGGCTGGCTCTTTTTTGTGCAGCTGGAGAGTCCCTATTGTCCAAATGACTTTGCACGTGGGGTGGCTCCACATTTATTTACTGCGATTCACAGGGAAATGGTATGATTGCTACTTCGCACGTGCGGCCAGCCTACACTTATGGTGCAATTCACCAATGAACGGGGCAATCTACTTTGCATGTGTGGCCAGTCTAAATTTATTGCACGATTCACTAATGAATGGTGTGATCATTACTTTGCAGCATGGCCGGTCTAAATTTACTACGGGATTCACTTATGAATGGTGTGATCAGTACTTTGCAGGTGTGACTGGACTAAATTTATGGTGCAATTCACCAGCAAATTGCGTAATATATGTAACTGATGGAAGGGGCCCTGGCCTGTCTGGTTTTGAGCAGTGAATTTGAATTTAAGAGAAATAGGAAAAGCAGGAAAGAGGGGAAAAAACAGTTCATTACTTTTTGTTCCCCCCTCACCAGCCCCTTGTTACCTCCAGGGAATTGCTATTTGGTTTTTATGACCAATCACACTAAGCAATGGAACAGGAGCCCAACTTTCTGCAGAACAACTTTGTCCCTAAAATAGAAATGGCCACCACAGGCAGGTCATAACTGATGAAAAATGACTCATTTCCGGGCAGGTTCCTTAATTCAAAGGAATTAGAAACAAGTGATTTAAAAAATCAATTTAAGAGCATTGCTATAATGAGCAGTACATGTTGCAATCATAACAGTTACGCACTCAACCTTTCAGCCCTGTGGGCCAAATGAGTGGCGCAGAGCCTGCCTGCAGACCGGATTGGACCCTGGGGGCCTGGCACCACCCCTCTTTGCCCTCCATACATTGGAATTGGGTCCGGGAGGGGCCAGTACTGCCCCCTCTTGTCCCAGTGTGCTGGGATTGGGCTCTGGTGCAACTCCCATTGAACCCTGCAGGCTGTGATCAGGCACAGGATTCAGCATGCAGGGCTTGCGGCTCCCAATTGTCTGGAGATTTAGCAGCAGGAGAGTGGTGCCACTGCTCCCCTACTGCCAAATTTCCAATCCCAAGGGCCAGATAACACAGTGCTGCAGGCCAGATCTGGCTGGTGGCTAGAGGTTGAGCACTCCTGACTTACAGAGATCCTACAAATTTACAGTAACTCCCCTCCTATTTCATTTACCCATCTTACATACACTGAACATGACCGTTTTTAAGTTACATTGTGAGAAAAAGAAACCAAATCCAAATTATTTCTTGAAATTTAGGGGGGAGGGGATAATTTACCATTCCACATCAAAAACTTCACACCCGACAGCAAATTAGAACACCAACTCATGTAAAACATCACCTTCAAACTCAAATACTGATATTTTGGCAATAACTAATTTCTTAGTTTAATCTCTTTTTGGAGATTGTTCTCTTTTTCCATGTTGCTCACTACCTACTCTCTAGGCTCTTCATCCACCATCTCTCTTGTTGCAACTCTTTGACATTCCTCTCATAGCAAAATCTTACCATCAGCAGTTTCAGCTTCCCTATCACCACCTGTGTCCTTACCCTGACTTCTCTTTTGCTTTCTCTTTTTCCAGATGGCCACTCACATAACCTAGTCTTGCCTAAATGCTGCCCCTGCTTGACTCTGAACTCACTCTCTTTGACCACCACCAGTGCATCAGCTTCAGAGCAACCAAATTCTCATTTTTCGTCAGTTCATACTTCCAGATCTGAATACTGTACTACATGAACTTAATTAACAAACTCCTAGTTAATAAGCATCCACATCAAATATAAACAAAGCAGGATAGTTTGTAATAATCCACACTCTTGTCAGTAGTCTGGATGTGAAACATGTATTCTATCATCCTGAACCAATACAAGAGTCTCTATCAGTACAAAGGCATACATTTTGTTTAGTGGAACAAAATTTGTAGAGCTACTTTGAATATCGTGTAGGCTTTCTGGATTCTTTCTTCAAGTATTCAGTGAAGACATAGGGAAGAAAGAAACTAAAAATCTGCTTATTCTAAAATAAACCTATTAGTCTGCATTGTCATTATCCAGACTAATGACATAAATTACTGTTTATCATGAAATAATAGATTTCCTGAAGCAAAAGGTTTCCAGGAAGCCATATATTATTTTGTGACACCATCTCCCAGTGAATTCTGAGCAGAGGCCTTGCATTTACTGAAAAACCAGGGACTGAAGTGTTTGTTGAAGGATGCAGATAATCGTGTTTAAATATTTATATATATGCATAGTTCAATATCTTATTTGATTACTGGAATTTCATATTTAGCTTCCTACATTTTCCACATAAGGCACATGGGCATTCCACTTTAGAATCTACTTAGCTGTTCTGGCTTATGTTCGTTACTAATAAAAATCAAAATTTCTGTGCTAAGATAAATTTAATATAAAAGGCAAGCTAGGTTTCTGCTTATCTTATGGAAAGACTGTAGTGTTCCAAACTGTGTCACAACTTTGATGATAAAAATATGATAAAAGTGGAGATCTAACACAATTCAGCACACATCATCATTCAAATGAAATCAATAAGCACTAAAATAAATACAAAGGCATCATTCCACAGTGAACGGACAATTTATGTTTGCAAATTGGAGTATTAAAGGAGAGATTTATCACAACATATAACAGCCAGGGGCAGTATTCAGCTAACAAATAGAGTAGGCAAGGATTATAGTTGATACAGTACATTAACAAAGAGAAATGGCATTAAAATAATTGATTGCCCATTGAACTACAAGTTAGCCTTTTTTCCAATGTTTGCTTTCCATATTTATCCACATTTTGTTCAGTAAATTCCATTGTTGCTCTTATATATACTCTCCATCCTTGGAAGCTTCCAAGAGCAGGTTAGATAGACATATGTTTTTTAGTGAGGGGCTTGAGCAGGGGGCTGGACTACATGACCTCATTAAATCCTTCGTAGCCCAACTTTCCTCCAATCACATAGAAGGCAAGGCAGAATGACACCTTCTACCTGACTTCAGACTAACATGGCTTATTACCTCTCTCTCTCTTTATATATCAGTTAGCTTCTCCCTGGCTAAAGAGACCCTTGGTACCATCCTTATCTTTTAAAGAATATTTTTTTTAAGTCTCAACGTACTTAGAGACTGTCCTCTCAGGAACTGTAATATTTAGAAACTAGTCAGCTAAAAAGATCAAGTTGGCAATGTCCCTTTAAATCACAAATCTTTCAGTAGATCTCCTGCTATTTAAGCCTCACGCCTGGTCATTTCAATGCTATACTTTTACTTGCAATGTAAACTCTTTCATTGTAACACTGAAATGTAATTATTTTGTTTCAAAAGTTCATCAACTTAATAAAATACCCATTAATCAAGAAAATCATGTTACATTAAGAAAACTCAAGATGAAAAAAATAAGTAGTGTCAAACATTCAAACATTTTTGCTAGATCATACTAACTGGAATGTAAGGAATTCATGTGTTGGCATTGAAGAATATCTGAAAAGAATAACAGGAAAGAGCTTAATCCTTCCAGAAAGCTGAGAATCAGAATTGCAGATGGGAGAAATAACTTTTAGAGATCTATCATATTTGACAGTAGACCAAGTATCATAAAGTAGGTATATAGAGTTTTTCCTAAGTTGTTTGTGCTATACCAGAACACTGCAAAAATATAAGGAAGATGTTTCTGAATCATTTAACAGTAAATGAAAGTATTTTATAATACTGGAAATACTTAAGCAATACAAAAAGACTTTATAGATCCCATATTCAATAATAATGAAAGGTTTTCGATTTCTATAACAAAGCTTCCTCCCAAAGACTGAGAATGAACCACATTTTTAGATATTGTCATATCTAAGATAATTTCTATCCCGAATTATCCAAAGACAATAAAGTAAACTCAGTGCTAATTAGTTACATAATCAGTAAATTGGTTGAACCATTTTAGATGCTTCATAAGTCTGAATATAGGGTGACTTTTAATTTCTTTTTGAAGTTCAATGAATGACTTACTAAGACTCACAATGAAAGCCTTAACCAATCAAGGTGTTGGCAATAGCACGTGAAACTAAGAGGCTTTTGTGAAGAAACTGCTGGAACAATGTATATTTGAGAGACTAAATAAATACATAAATTAATAAACAATTTACATGAATATGAAAAACTGCAAGCAGTAGAAGTTCCAAGAAGTAACTTTCATCTTCAGAAATCTACATTTAGGTCCTGCACAGACAATGGATATACATCTGTATAACTTTCAGTGCTTTTCTACAGCAATATAAATTACACTGGGATCTATTATGGATAAATATGCATCTGTTCCAGGGTAACTACATAAAGGGCGCATCTACACATGTCCAATTGTGCAGTTGTTACTGTGCAGTCATTTAGTACTTGTTTAGTACTGGTGGCGCATGGGTCATTCTCAACCTTATTGTGCAGGAGCAACGAGCTACTGCACAGTAGCAATGGTGCCACAGTTTGTGCCTACCAATAGTGACAAAAAATGTTATGTGTAGACGCATCCAATATGGAGAATTATTCTAGCACTTTGCTCATAGGAAGGCAGATAAGTCTTAACCAAATGGTTACTCCAGGTTATGCTGTAGAATGCTGATATTTATACCATCTACACATGCACACATTTACTGTGCAGTAAATTAGTCTACTGCACAGTTAGTTACTACTCAAATACAATTAGTAAACTTACTGTGTAGTAGGGCACATGTAAATGCTGGCAAGGAGCAAATCTGGTTCACAAAGAACATGGAATTCCTCCAGTCTTGGCATTACTCAGCTTCCAGCTCCTCCAAGGAGCTAGGAACTGAGCAGCACCAGGACAAGGAAGCTCTCAGGAGCTGGGAGCTGAGTAGCACTGGGACTAAGGAATTCCATTAGCTCTGGACTGCCCAAGGAGTCCCCCACCCAGCCCAGGGATGGCTGGGAACTGTCCCATTCTGGGGCAGGCCCCAGCTAGCTGTGGGCTGCACAAGGAGTTCCCTGCACAGCCCAGAGCTAGCCGAGAACTGTCCAGTTCTGGGGCAGGTTCCAACTAGCTCTGTGCTTCATTAAGATTTCCACATCAACTCTGCAGCTAGTTGGGAACTGCCCCATTCTGGACTGCATGAGGAGTTCCCTGCCCAGCCTGGAGCTGGCCAGGAACTGTCCCATTCCTGGGCAGGTCCCAGCCAGGTCTGGGTTGCACAAGGAGTTCCCTACCCGGAGCTGGCTTGGAACTTTTGAATTCTGGGGTAGGTCCCAGTCAGCTCCAGGTGGCCTAAGAATTCCCCCAAAATGGTGCAGTTCCTGGCCAGCTCCAGGCTGGGCAGGGAAATCTCCACACAGCCCAGAGCTGGCTGGGACCTGACCTAGAATGGGACAGTTCCTGGCCAGTCCCGGGCTGCACAGGGAAGCCCTGCTGGGCACAGGGCTTGTCCCCCTGTGCACAGGGTGGGAGAGCTCAGCAGCAGCAGCTGTCTCCCAGTCCCGTGCACATCAGGCTCCCTCCATATGTGTACGAGGCGAGAAGACAGCTGCTGCTGCAGCTGGCAGAGCTCTTCTGGCCCTGTGCACGTGGGTACCAGCCCCATGCTCCCTACCAGCCCCCAGCTTAGCACCCAAGGGGAACTTGGACCTCCTGCTGGCTGCTGCAGGAGGTCAGAGCAAGGTGGGAACAAATCTCCTCCCAAAAGGGAACACATGTAGATGTACTCCCAGGTAACTTACTACACAGTATTTTTACTTTGCAGTAAGCCTACTTTGAATTAATAGCACATGTAGAATAGAATAGGTGTCAGTGTTTTAGTGATTTTTTTTTTCTTCCTTTCCTGTTTTTTTTTTTCAAATCTGTCAAATTAAGATCCCTGGACAAAAGTTCATCCAGATAGATGAATTATTTGAGAGTCTAGGACAAGCAGCTTAATAGCTTTCAAGGTAAATGGAATAGGATAGAATAGGCCAAAAACTAGTTAAGTTCCATTTGAGCATAAAAGGAGAAACAGGATTCTGTCCAAACTGTTGAACTTCAATATGTGCTTAAAAGCTTTGGAGTGTCAAGCTAGAACAGAAAAAGGGAAGATCAGGGCTTTCAGGATCTGAGACACATAACTTTCAATTTTGGTGCTGGCGGGGGAGGTGGGGGAAAGGGGGGGAACGATTACCTCTGCACAGGCTGTGGTGATGGCAGATAATAGTCTTGAGCAAAGGTTTACTCCAGGATATGCTGTATAGCAGCAGTGGCACAAGCTCCCTGGGGGCTGCCATTCTGGTGGCCCTTCCGAATCAGCATCCAGGGCTTGTATCTTGGTCAACACTTCCCCCCACCCCAGTAAAGTTACCCTACTGTAACTTGTGAAACTGAAAGCCTGTGTGCTCACCTGTGTCCTCTTTCAGACTTGTGAAGGTTTCTGAAAGACAGCACAAATAAATGATTTCATTGTAATCATAAAGGAATTAATCAATAGTGTCTCAGGAAGCATAAACAAACAAAATATAGAGTCAAATGTATAATGAAAACATACGGAAAAATAAAATAATGTTAGGTAACAAGCACATTTCCAAGTAATAATTTCCATGAGCTATTGATGACCTTAGAATGTTTGAGCAAAGAGGTAGAAATAAGACTGAGTTATGAAAGGTCATCAATAAAAAGCATAAATAAATAATATATTCCCAACATGCCTTTATATAAATCAGCAGGATAGGGAGTACTGGAGAGCTTGAAGTAAAACAATCAAGCTGGGGCACCATGAGGAAAGAAAAAAAACATATTTAACATTTTAGCTTGTTTTGTTTATGAAAATAAATATTGTGCAGCAGATAGCAAACTTTGCTGAAAGAGAGAAAGTATATTCTCCTTGGAGACTGGTTACTTCCCAAAACATTACTTTATTAGAATATTCCATGTCTTATATAAAACCCAGTATGATGTTGTTGAGAAGTTTAAGATTCTAGAGCAGGAGCATCAGACATACGGCCTTCATGGCTGTATCATCTGGTCCATCAGACTTCTAGGGCCTTGCAATTTGGGGGTGAGGCCCAACACTAAAGCCGGGGGTGTGCAGCCCTGCTGGGGCTGGAGTAGTGGAGGAGGAGTTCATGGTGGAGGAACAAACAAGAGCTGCATTAATCCCCTGCAGGTCCCTGATGTTGCTCACCCTGCCATTGGAGGTTGTTCCAGATCCAGCCTCACAATCTGGATCAGTCTTAGGAACCTAGATGAGTTTGACACACCTACTCTAGAGTACAATGTGTACCACCCACTTAAACTTAGTTTTTTCCCCTAAACATTACTAAAAAGTAAGCAAACAGCAAAACTGTTTTTAGTACACTGAAATTTATTATCTTATTGTTTTGTCTTATTCCTTTTTAATGTCCTTATTCCTTATTGATTTTTGTGAAGAAAGTATTGTTGATTTAAATCATGCCAGCTGGCCATAATTTATTAAAAATGTGAATGCATGTGTTAAAGATTTTTGAATGATAGCATCATAGAAAAGTAGGGTTGAAAGGGACCTCAGGAAGTTATCTATTCCAACCTCCTGCTCAAAGCAGGACCATCCCCACCTATATCATCCTAGCCAAGGCTTTGTCTAGCTGGGTCTTTTGGTTTAATTTCCCCAGATAGCAATAATAAAAATCAGGCTGGCCTATAAAGTACACAGGAGGAAGGTCCTGCTTTATCAGAACCTATTACCTCCATCTAAGCAGTATCTTTTTTTGTAGCCTTTAATCAGACTTATGACTGAGAGAAGCTGTTAAACAGTCATACAAATAGGATAGGGGAAAAGTTTGAGAAACTCAACCATTTAACTTTTTATATACTTTTGTTATTATTTCTGTTAAAATGGGTAGTTTATTTCTATCTAAACTTTAACAATCCCAGTAAACACTAATCATTCTGGAGTTTTCCTTTTGAGTGTCTATATTGCCTCCACTTCATTTCAGCTAAATGTTATTGTTAAAACAAGTTGTTTAAACCCACAAATTGTTTATCGACAGCCCGTTGCACTCATATATACATTTTAATGTAGTACATAAACAACGATGTACAGCAAAGTGCTGACATTTTAAGATAAGTATACTTGCTATTTATATACTTTCAAACTGTCAGTCTTAGTCTTTGCTTTGTACACATCCAGAGCCAACATTAGGGTTGGGGAATCATGGCAGGACTCAGGTCATGGGGAATGGCATGAGGCTGTTAGGTAATATCTATGTAGTCATCCAATGTGCAGGTGGGAAAGAGAGGCTCTCACCTTAGCATCTGCTTGGGCTCCACAGGTCTAAAGCTGCCTCTCTATGCATTTTCTTCTGAGCTTTAGTGTTTCACAACATCTGCAATGCTTAATCCAATAATAAGAAAAGACATTAGGTTTATCTTATTTACAAAAATTCATTTGAAATAATATAGCAAGTGTTCCTGTTGTTTTTCACTATTCATCAGGGAATCTAGTTTGAAAAGATTCGCTCCCTCCATCTGACCTAGTGACCAAGAAACCCTTATGCAATTGCTTTTTTTTCCAGTTTAGAATGTTTCTCTCTCAACAAAGGGGAAACAAAACTAGCTGGACTTTCCCTACGAGAATGCAAAGCAGTATCTATTAAGATATAAAACAGCCTTCAAAAGTAGTTTTAAGCATCTTAAACTAGGGCACAATCAATGATTTTAAGGCACCTACCAGTGATTATAGTAAGTTTTACTCATGTGACTTAAGATGGAAAGGTCAGGACCTCTAATTTATGTTCCTGTTATAAAGTGCTAGGTCTTAATTTCCTCTCTTGAACTTCTGAAGTCATAACTTTACTATCATGATTGCAAACCATCTAAAGAAATGTACCTGGCCAATCTAAAACTAGATTATAATTGCAACCGTTGATAAGATAGTGGTACTATGTAATGGGGATGCCATAAATTGCAGTCTTTGAGAATAAATCATGTAAAAAATTCACTATTTTAGTTACCCCAGTTTAGCTACTTTATGTGTTTTCCTGTCTGTTTTCCTTTGGAAACGCAATTTCACCCTATTTTCATGATCTTACTATAAATCAGACTATGTGTTTGATTTTTATTACTCTCTGCATTTTAAGAAATGTACCAGTTCATTTCTAGCTGTGTCAATTGGACTAGTGCTATTAGCTCCTGATGTTATGACGTTCTACATGCATTATTTTTTCAATTTTTGTTTAACTTCTCTATTAAAATAGTGATTTTAGCAATATATATCATAAATATTTGTTTATGTCATACTATTTTAACGTTATCTAAATATAAGGACTCATTATTATCAAAATGAAATGTTTCAATGTTTCTGAATCAATATTGGTGGGGGGGATTTCTGTTCTGCAATAAAGGACAACTTTTTAGAATAAAAATAAATGTTGTGCTGAAATTTTCCATAGAACAGAGATTTTTTTCTCTGATTGGCTGAACTATTGAACTGCAATCACCATCAGGAATTCCTGTCTAAGCAGAGAGGACACATAGCATCACCTTCATCTTTGTGAATGGATGGTAAGACTAGGATAGAGTAATTACGCTATTTTTCTGCTCTTGATTCTGCCTTTTTTGGTGAATGTTTATAATATAGGCAAAATACAAAATCTAATCTATATTATTATTACTTATAGTTTCAATTTTTCAAGTTGAAGAGCATAAAATTAAATCTGCAAACATATATTTAGACACTTAAAAGCAGTCTGATCTTTGTATTTAAAAAATACCTCTGACTGAAAGCAATGAAAGCTTCTAGGAGTCAATGTCTACAAAAAAACAGAATGAATTTATATAGGTGCCTTTCTTTGCATCTGATTCTATTCCTGTAGACCTGGCAGTATGTTCCTCCTCCCCCAGCACACAAAGTTACAAGCCTATCCACAGTCCTCGCCACAGTAACAGTTTACAGTTCAAGATCCTAATAAAAGTCTTCTTAATAGATGAGAGTTATTATTCTTAATAGATGAGAGTCCCATTTAAGTCAATGAAACAACATACCTACACAGTACAGTTGTATAACTATTTTAAGGGTTAAGGCTTAACCCTGAAGAAAGGTAAGTGAGAGGTCAGGAATGAAGAATTCATTCCTGATGTATAACATTATTGTATACTTCGTGTACACCTAACTTCCCCACAGCATACCCAGTTTCTTAACTGATTTCTTGTAGCTATCATAATAAATCTTGCCTTCTGATATTTAGCAAAACTGATTCATGAATACCCTGCTTCCTTTAAAAAATGAATAAGAAAATAATTATAATTTTATTATATCTGCAAGGAGACAAATGAAAGTCCAGATAGTGCAATAGAATTTTTAATGCAATTTACACACTTTAGCGTCATGGCACACTAGTAAGACCTACGGCTGAATTCTGTTAGAGAAGGACGTAGATTCCTTAGATGTTTATCTTTTATGCAGAAACATCTTATCCCATACTGTTATTATAAGGTATATATTCCAAGAGGAAGTATATGATATGTTAGATACTCTTTTACTTATGTAAGTCAGAAGAGAACATATATTAGAAAGGCTAGTAGGGAAGTCGGAAGTGTGACTGTAGACCAGTGGTTCTCAACCTTTTTCTTACTCAAGGCACCCCTCGGAAAATGCCAGCTCTTAGTTTTCACTCATTTTTTGGCTACAGAAAAATAATACAGCAATTTTTCTATTGCAAAGAACACAGGAAGACCACAACAGATCAAATTATTTTTAGGACTATGGGTTATTCTTTGACATTGTTTAGTTTATCTTGTGAATCATGTTTATATACCTAACCATGCTAACATTGCATGGCATTCTGTGGCATTCCTAAAAGGATATCAAGGCACCCCAGTGTGCTGTGACACCCTAGTGGTAGATCACTGCTGTAGACAATGGTGAAGGTAAGTCAGAAAAGTTAGAGCCTCAGTCAAATAACACACGCAGTAGCAGGCAACTGAGCTACGACAAAATGAGTACAGGAAGTCCTCAACTTAAGATGTTTTGAGTTACAACGAACAGCACTTACAATTTTTATAAACTGACACCCTGTTTTGACTTTCTGACATCAGTTTCGACTTTACAACTCTTGATCTGACGCCACATCATGCCAGTGAACAAGTTTACTGCGTTGCCCATCTCCCTAGAAAACATCTGTTCAAACTTCCTTGGATACTTTCTTTAAGAAAGCAGACAAGACTCCAGAAAACCTGCAGCCAAGACTCCTGAGAAGACTCCAGCCAAGAACCCTTCAAAAAGTCTAAGAGCCCTTCAAAGAAGTCCTTCTATATCAATATGATTGCTATTTACAATAAAAATATATTAATGTAACTATATTACTCATCTATAATTGATTGAGTACAAAATTCTGGGTTATTTTTGGTGAAAATAGGGTATTAGGTCTTGGTTAGGGAACCAATCCCCTATTTAAAACATTGTTCCTATGGGAAAATCAGTTCTGAGTTACAATGTTTCGAATTAGGACACGGTCTTCAGGAATCAATTGTCATAAGTCCAAGGACTGCCTGTACATTACTTCTATACAAATGCTAGAAGCCTACAATATAAAATAGATGACCTAGAATACCTGGTATTAAAGGATGATTTGGACATAATAGGCATCTCAAAGATCTGGTAGAAAAGTGATAATGAACGAGATATTGTTATACCCAATTACAAACTACAGAGGAATGGCAGAGTAAGAAGTGTAAGTGGGGGATTGACACTGTATGTTAAGGACAGTAGACAGTAGCAGCATAAAACTCTTATTTTAAAGGGAATCTACCATAGAACTTCTGTGGGTAGAAATTCTGTACTTGATTAAAAGGAACATAGGACTAGGATTATACTGCCAACCACCTGATCAGGAGGGTGAACGTGATTAGAAAAATGTTAAGGGAGATTACTTAGAGAAATTGCAAAAGTGGGACAGATTATAATAATGAGAAACTTCAATCCTCACAGACTGGGCAAATACTTCACCTGGACAAGAAGTAAGAGAGAAAATTTCTGAAGTGGCTGTTATGACGCAGGAAAGAGACCTTGGAGTCGCTGTAGACAGCTCTTTAAAAACAACAGCTCAATGTATAGTGGCATTCAAAAAAGTCAATAAAATGTTGGGTGTCATTAAGAAGAGAACTGAAAGCAAAATGGAAAATGAAAAAAATGCCTTCTCCAGGTACCCTGATTGAAAATCACTGCTCTCGACACACTGTTCATATACTTTGCCTCTACAGCAAGAGTTGGCAGCTTTTTACTAGCATGGGGAACAGCTCATGAGCCACTGCTTCTCTCTGCCACTCCAGGGACAGTGAGCAGAGGCTTGAGGGACAGCAGCCCTTTAGGAAGCCTGAAGCAGCTTGCTAGAACAGCCAAAGGGGATGGATATGCCATTAGCAAAAGGCAGAACAGATTAAACAGCTTAGGATCAATGCACCCCTAGTAATATGCAGACTGGATTGAAACTTTACAAGCTGAAGCTGACCCACAGGCCTTAGGATCTAGCCCATGGGCCCTGCTCTAAAGCATCTATTACTGCCACTGTAGAAGACAGGATACTGGGCTAAATGGTAGGGGCGTACGAAATGGGCTGTATTCAATTCAGATTTGGCCCAAATTGGGGACAGCGATTTGATTCGTTCATTCAGATCACTGTCCCTGGTTCGATTTGGTTGAAACTGAATCTGAAGATTTGTTGCTGATTTGAAGAATCAGTAATTTGGCCATAGACACAGCTTTAAATGTTTTTTCTACATACCTTGAGGTACCAGGTGTGACTCGTGAATTCTGCAATGCTGAGGCGGATGGAGCGTCCCACAGGAGTGTGCCCCCCTCCCCCCCCGCATGCTTAGTGGTGAACCTGTAAGTGGACCAGAAGTACTTCCAGTCCAGTTCCAGGTCCACTGGGCAGCATGCTGGGGGGCCTCCCCCCAGCTCAGTGATTGGCTGCAGCGGGACCCCAGGTGCGCCCTCCCAGACTCAGGAGGCACCAGTTGCCAAGTTGGGGGTGCTGGGGGTGGTGTTTCTGGTCCACTTCCGGGTCAGCTGCTGAACATGCTGGGGAGCCCCCCACGCTCCTGTGGGATGATCCATCTGCCCCACCATCGCAGCATTCATGAGCCGCTTGGTACCTTGAGGTATGTAGAAAAAACATTTAAAGCTGTGTCTATGTCCAAATCACCAAATTTTTCCAAATCTCTCTGAATCAATTTGGAGGGTTCCGAGTCAATTTGGAGAAATTAAAGGGTCTCCTGATTTGGTTCGGAGATTCAGTCACTGAATCGGGCTGAATCTCTGCCAAATCGAATCAGGGACCAAAGCTTTGCACAGCCCTACTAAATGGGCTACTCATCTAACCTAGTACGGCATTATGTTCCTTATGTTCTTAAATTATTAAGAAAAGTTTATGGGACATACTTTTTAACATATATACCAATTACCAACCCATACAGAGTAATAAGAGGAGCTTCGTCTATGCTAATGATCAATATATCACCTCACAAGAAGACTTTGCCACTGTCAAGAACAGACTGACATGCATACAGAACAACCACTCAGATTACTACAATAAGAACCAGCTTTGTGCCAACTCAACCAAGACACAGGTTACGCTTTTTACCTATACCATAGAGAAGCCAAACAGAAATTAAAACATCCCCTTGGATGGAATCCCAACAACTAATCACCCAAACGCTGTGTATTTTAGAGTTACACTGGACCAAACACTTACCTTCAAAGCACATGTAG
This sequence comes from Gavialis gangeticus, assembly GCF_001723915.1. Taxonomy (NCBI): domain Eukaryota; kingdom Metazoa; phylum Chordata; order Crocodylia; family Gavialidae; genus Gavialis; species Gavialis gangeticus. Next base: position 94,294,423 of record NW_017728992.1, on the reverse strand, counting down.
AGAAGATGAAAGGGTAAGTCAGCACCTGTAACACCATTCTTTGAAAGTTGGTCACTTCACAGTGGGTGCGTCTACACATCTCCATACGGTGATGTTGCTATGGCGCCATGCTATACTACTTCCTTTTGGAAGTACTAAAGCACGGCACAGAATGGGTGGTTACTACACCATGCATGTGGCGCAGCTAAACTTCATCACTACTTCCCCATAGCAGTGCACTATACCAGGGGGCACGCCGCTACAGCGGCATAGTTGGTGATCATGTGTAGACCCACATGATTGCTGTGTCGCCATAGTGCACCATATGGTGACATAGCTCATTGTTATGTAGCTGTAGGGCGATGTGTAGATGCGCCCAGTGAGGAGGAAGCCCAGCTACATTAGGAACCACTGCTATTGCCTTGTGTTACTCCACTGCAGAGTATACATTTCCAGTATGGGAACAATCAGTTCATGCCAGAAAACATACCCAGTTCTAAATGACATATCATGAAATAACAGGACATCAAAAGCAACACCAAAGCCTGTACTTACTGGCTGGCATTGGACCACCTGATATCAGAAGAAAGGTAGAGAGCCAAAAAGAAAGATCACAGCAGATAGAAGACCCCAGGCATCCACTCTATGGTCACACATAACTAAACAGCTTAAAACATAAAAGAGTTTTGTGATCAGTGTTGAGCCACTGGACACAACAGCAGACAGGTCACGGCTGAGGTTATTAAAGGAAAGATTACATGCCATCAGGTGCTCTGAAATGGACCTGTAACCCCAGGAGGACCTTACAAGAGGAGCAGATCTAGACTGGCCAATGTAGCAATGCCTGACCTGCCTCCACACATAAACTGGAAGATCAAAAACAAACATGATCAAATGGGGTTACTATGATACAAATATATGTGAGTGTGGTGAAGTACAGACCATGGAGCACATGCTCATTTGCTGACTCCTTGGTGAGAACTGTATGAAGGAGGACCTTACTGCAGCAATGGAAAGAGCCATCACTTGTGCATGACTGTGGAAAAAACATCTAGTTTATGACAAGGACACAAGAAGACAATGATGACAACAACGACTAGCGGAGCTCTGATGATTTACACCAAAGTCAGTGGAACTATAACAGTTTATATCATTTCATGATTCCCCCTAGTGTATGCTAAGGTAAGGCAGGTTTACTTAATTTATATTTTATTCTGGATCCTTTACACATTAGCAGTTTAAATTCCCTTTCCCATTGTTGGAATGAACATACGTAGTCTTAACTTTTGAAGGCAGTTCAAAGCCTCAAATCATTATCAACATTTAAAACTAAATTAAAAAAAATACTTGCCCAAGGGACTGAACATGGAACAAATCAATATATTTTAAAGCTTTTTATAATGTCAGTGTATTTATATGTTTGTGGAAGAATCCCATTATGCTCCATCTATTACGCAGTTTAATTTAAAAGATGCAACAACATTCTAACTGTTGGATAATACAAGCAAATATTGCTAAGTGCAAGTGCACTGCAATAATTCTGTGCGCTAAAGATAGACTAGTAACAAAAAAATCTACCCAGAGTATATCATTTGGCCTTTTCTTTTTCCTTTGTAGAAAGCCTCATTTTTAAGTAGCAGGTGTCATTCATAATCTAGACCAAAGAACAGTAAAGGTCTGATTTTTCAAGTACTTTTTCATTCCAATTTCTTCAATATAAATGTAAAATAAACTATTTTTTAAATAAAATTGTTGTTTTGCCTATTTAATAGCTAGTCGTTATTTGAGAAGCTTTAGCTTACATTCCTACCAATGTAAATCAACGTGGTTCCAATTATATCAATGGAAATGCATTATTTTACACCAGAAGCGGTTCTGGCCTATTGTAGTTAAAAGTAGCGAACCTGCAAACAAAGGTTATGTACACTCACCTACCCCTAAGCACTTAAGGATGTTCACTGAAAATTCACTCATATAACCAAAATTAAGCACATTTTTCAAGATACAAACAAAAAAGAATAACTTCCAACTTTAGCTATCCTGTGCATAACCCCTCAAATGCTCCACATTTGTGACATTTTTATGACTATTTGTTATTCTCTATGACTTGTTTGGGGACACTGGGTGATTACCTGGCCCAAAAGAAGTCTACAGATAAACTCCCATTAACTTCAGTAAGCAAGGGTTTCATCCACTGTATATGAAATACAATAACTGCCATATTTGTGTGTACTTACAAAAAAAAAAACAGAATTATGCAGAGGGTTAACTACAGCCTATAACTTTGTCTACATTTCCTTTCTAAGATCCTTTCACCTTAATGGGAACACATTTCCAAGCCTGAGTTGAATTATTTTGTAAGGTAGGGGAAAAACAGCACAGTTGTGGAATGTTTTTTAGAAAGAATCAAGCAGAAAATACAAACTATTGATATTATAAACAACATCAAAAGCATTCAATATATTTGAAAAGATCTAGAAAGGAAAGCAGTGTGTACAAAATACTGAATTTTAAAGTGAAAACAGTCCTTAAGTAAGATGACTGCCTCGTGTTAAGATTTTGTAAACGTATCTGAATTTGAAAGGCACAGCTCATGCATATATATCTTTTTTAATTGAGTGTACTTTTATCCCCGAAATTCTAAAGGAAATCAAGCAAACAGAAAAGCATGCAGAAAAGCTCTTGAACATCTCAGCAGATCCACTGCCTTCAATTAGAATCTAAGCATTCTTAAAGATTTGAAAAAAATAGGTTGTGATATTTGTAATTTTGGTAACGATTCAGAAAGAAAGCAGACTACATTACTGCTAATGAAAGAGGTAACAAAATTGAACTTGAATTATAGTTTTCCTGAAGAACCCCATCATTATTAATCTCTGGAAAATACAATTAATCTAAAAATTATGGAGCTCAACAAACTAAAACATAACATATAGCTTTGCTCACAGTTCTAGAGCACCTGTCAAGAAAGTAACCCTATTGCTTTCCCTGGATTATTCCTGTGAATGAGGAGCTGTAAAACCTGAGCTCCAAATGATTCATTTACTGTGTAAAAGTCACACAAGACAATACATTTTTCCTGCCTATGTAAATTTTAATTATTGCCTTATGTTTAAATGTTATTCTATCATTGCAATACTAGATCATATTTGGAACTTATGCTAATACAAGGAATGTAGAAGGGAAAAAATGACAACTTTTGAAAATATTTTCTAAAAGAGCACATAAAACATTGTTTTAATAAAGTCCTGAAAATGTGAAACTAAGATCTTTCTGATCCCTTAAAATGAGATGCACAGCTTATGTGTATTGTCTTACAGGGGATGAATGGAATTAAAAATAATAAATCATAAAAGAACTAATAAACTTCACAAACAAAAGCAAAGAAAAATACAGATCCAATTTTGGACCTTCCATCTTTATCTATCCTTATATACAGGAAGCTGCCAAAACATGCGTCCCTCTGCGGGAAGCTATAAAATTAAACAAGTACATATTTTTGATATCATGCAAACGTAAAAATAATTTACAAGCTAACAGCACTCAATGTAAATGAAACAATATTTTTAAAAATAGAAAGCCCGAAATCTGAAGTTTACATATTCTAAAATATCCAATTTCTGTTTTATTTACAGAACAGCTTTCAAACCATTAGTAGCATTTTAATATAAATTGCTAAACCCACTGATTATGTGAATGATACACAATGAAACTGTAAAAAAATCAATTATTAGAATAAAATTTCATTTTCACTTACAAAAAATGTTTTTCATTTCTAGTTAGAAATTGAAGAGGCAGTATACCATGCAATAATTTATAAATACTTGGTCTAACAACTTTCATGTCATGGGCATCTTAAATGACCAATTTTACAACCTGAAGTGCAAGAGTGCATTTTGCCAGTTTTAATTGAAATAAAGCATTGATAATATTTACATTATTTACACACTTCAAATAACGAAGTCTCTGTGTTCCTTAGGATCCCTTTAAGAACATCTATTGTGAAGCTCTGACTCTCTCTTTTCTTGTTAAGCACATACGGAGAGCTGTTTGTAGGCTCTACAAATGTTGTCGAGACTGTGATAATTTAATTAACAGTTAAAAGTTCCCACCTAAGACTGCCTGGATAAATTTGATTTAAAAAACAGACTACCAGCAATCACAGATTCTAAGCCAATGACAGTTAGAATTGTTGCCCAAGATCACCCCTAACATGGAAAGGGTCCCAGAAGGTAGTATGTTTCACAAGGAGATCCTTCTACACATCATCCTATTACAGATAGCTTATCAAGGCAACATAACCCAACCTGAAAGCTGCAGGCAAGGATGCGGCAGCCTGCATCTCTGCACCATATCTAGGTCCTAGCACCGTATCTTCAACCACTCAACTCCATGGCTAGTTCCAGTTATAATAAACACTGTCTTGCCTTACCTGTCTTAGGGAAGGTGAGGATAAAGAAGCATGAAAAACATATAACTGCAGGTTATATTACCTGATTGCCAGGGGGTCAGATTCAGCACAACGGATGCATCTACACAAGACATTTACCAATTATTAGCTGCGCAGTAAACATCTCGGTGTTTATAAGTGCGCCCCCATTAGGCTGGAGTGAACTAATTTGCTCTGCAGTAGGATAGTACTTGTAAATACAAGTTCTACCCTGTGGTGGAGTGAAAAACTCCATAGCAGCGCACATATAGATGCTGAGGGGGCTGGCTAGGGCCTGCCGGCTAGCCCTGCACTGAAGCACTCTCGTGTCACAGCCAGCCCCTCTGCAGCACACTGAGCCAGGAGGAGCTGCTCTGCCCTGGTCAACATGCTGCGACCCTGGGCACATGTGCAGATACACGCCTGCACACTCTGGAGCTTATTGCTAGATTGTCCACTGCACTCCACAATTTATCCTATTTCTACCCCATCCCTTGTGGACTGTATGAAATGTGGCTGGAAATTATACCGAAGCAGCTGAGCCACAATGTAGGCCATTATGAATATGAAAGGTCTAACTTTCAGAGAAGCAAATATCTGCAACTTCACTATACCCCAAATCACCAGGTGGATTAAAAAGAAGGCAACTGCAAGTAAAGGAAAAGGAAGAATTAAAAATGAGAGCAAGTCAACACATGTATTTTACCATGAATTCTAAGTGTTTTATATGACACTTGCATAACTACACCCAAAAATTCTCTTTCTGAAAAATAAACATACTGTTCCCACTTATTTTTCTACAAATTTTGAAATTATTAGATATAACTTAATTTACTTCCTTGTTTTTAATGTGTACAATGTACACCACCCATTTAGTCAGCGCAGAAAGGATTAAAACAGTATCTTTTTGTTTATAAAGGACTTGATCATTTTCCCAAATAAAAACACGAGTTAGTGCATTATACACTAATAACAGCAAAAATATTTTATACTCTAAGAATACATGTGTTCAAAATACTTTAAAATAACCAAGCACCACTGTATGTTCCTATGCAGCAGCATTCAACCCCTCTAAAAATATTTTTTCTTGAAAAGATGGTGATCAGGTTAAACATGTATCAACAATTACTTTTTGTTCAACTTAATTTTTTTAATTACTTTTTGGATAAAGTTTTCTGCTTTAACTGCAAGCAATAGTTTCAAGTTGCTGCTCCGCTTCAGCCGCCATAGCTGCTGCTTGTAACTGTTCTGTTTCACTCTGGATGGCACTGGCTGTTGTGACTTGTTTTCTTTCACTATGCATATTGTTCTCATGCCTTTTTAAATCAGATGCTTTAGCAAATGCTTTTGTGCAGGAGCTGCAGACAAAAGGTTTTTCCCCTCTGTGTCTTCTTTCATGGTCTTTTAGGTGGGACTTGTGCTTGAAAGCTTTATCACACATATGGCACGCAAATGGCCTCTCATTACTGTGAACTCGTTCATGTTTTTTCAGATCTGGAGCTCTAATAAAAGACTTTCCACACACCTCACAACTGTAAGGTTTGTAACCAGTGTGTATTTTCAAGTGCTCTTTCAAATGAGCTTGGGTGGTAAAGCCTTTAGAACACATTTCACAAACAAATGGCCTATCAGCAGTGTGGAGCTTTTCATGCTTTCTCAATCGTGCTTCATCAGAAAATGTCTTACCGCATGCCTGACAGGCAATCTGTTCCCTGTGGCCATAAAGCAAATACTCAAACTTCATGTCACTAGCTGCTGTTGTCCATCCTGGTGTCTGTTCATCTTTCACTTCACTTATACCATCATTAAATGTTAATGCTTGGGGAGTTTGAGATCCTAAGTCTTTGGATTCAGACGTTTCCATGGGCTCCACTTCCTGGCCATAACAGTTTACTTTTCGAACCTCTTCACTTCCCAACTCTTTCAGGATCGCTTCTTGAACTCTTAGTGTAGTGGTAGGTGACTTTCCATCTTCCTGACTAGGAGGAGTTCCTTCCACTGTCACATCTGATGGGCTGTCATCATGATCTCCTATTTCCTCAACCTCATCATCCTGGTTATCGTTGGAGTCTCCAATAGAATGATTTATTTTCAGACAGTATTTACTCTTGGATTGGGAATTTTCTTCAGGACTAGATACATCACGCTTCTGAGAACACAGTTTATCCAAAAACCTAATACCAAGAATCTGACCTGATGACATCATCAAATTTACATCTTCTTTCTTAACTGAAATCTTTGCAGTATACATATAATTTAAAACCTCCTCAAATATATCAGAACGAAGGAAATCTATCTCTATTACTGATGAGCTATCAACTTCCAGTTTCTTAAAAAGCTTTTTGAAGTATGTACTGCAGGCAGCCAGCACACACCTATGTGCTCTGAATTTCACGTCCTCTACCACAATAGCTATGTCACAAAATTCGCCTTCCAAACGTTGCTCGTTTAATGTTTTCAGAAACACAGTTTTGTGATCGTCGTCATTATATTTAATGGTTTCAGACATACTGATGAAAAACTCCTGTTAAATAAAAGAAAGAAAATCTTGATTTCTTAGTAAGTTTGTTTAAAAGACCAACTCACAAGAGACAATTATAAAAAAATCCAAACAAACGAAAACTTTGACATAAACTGATCAGAAATATCCTCCACATTAACCCTTCATATCATGTAAATGCTCAAAGTTTATGTTTTACCTAGTACTGTGTATGTGCATGGTAGAAGAATTTGCTAATTTTTAAATGACAATAATTATTTTTAACAAAAATATAAATTTACTCAGATATTTAATGCTACAATCTGCCCACAAAGCTTTCTCTGTGAAGAAAATGCCTAATATTACTGCAACACTAGCATTTCTTATAAGAAAAGGAACCATTAACAAACATTTATTACACATTTTACAAGTTCTAGAAATACACACAATAACAACATGTACCAGAATAACTCAAACTATATGTATAATATCATATTTTGGACCATACCATGAACAACGCAGAAAATTTTCTGAATAATCGATCATCAAACTTTTGACAGCAGACTAAACCCTTATTCTGGACACCCTAAACCTGAAAGAAAGAATGTTGAGGAAGGTAAGAACAGATTATTTTGTCTCCATCTGTTTCTCAAAATAAATGATGCTTTTAGCAAAACTTAAAAGTTATCCAGGAATTAAAAGTGTAATAATGCATTTTAACTAGTAAAAGCAATTAAAAATATATTAAGGTAAAATCAGGTGCAATTAAGTTTTGATTTATCCAAAAATCCAAAAATTATTTCATTTTACAAGTTATGATAAAGCTGCAGAATTATGTGCTACATGCCTGATCCAGAGCCCACTGAAGTAAGTCATAATGTTCCTACCAACTTATCTGGAGATTCGATCGAGTCCACAGTCCAAAAGCACATGGGCACTTGACTTCCATGATATTGCTCATGCAGTAAAGCTATAATTGCCCCCAAATTATACGATAATAAAATAATCAGTTACGAGAAGCATGACATTTGAAATGAATAATGCAACAAAGAATAACATTGTTTTTACACCGCTGTGTCACCTTTCATGCCAACCTCTTCATGAACCACCTAAAAGAACTTTTAGAAGACTAGGGTCACAATGTCTGCATGTGCACTTTAATGTGCACTAGCGTATTTTACTGCACATTAAAGCGTTGCAATAAAAAATGTGCTACTACGTTAATGCACAGTAGAATTAGCTATTGTGCATTAAGTATCACTTTAGAAAATGTGTGCTTTTGCTACTGTGTATTAGGGCATCCTAAGGTGCATTTATTAGAGATGCTAAATGTAATGCGCATTAGTTAAAGGACATATAGACATGCCCTGTATTATATAAATGATATTTTCTCATCTTCTGGACTAACGTTTGGACTCGTTTAATGACTTCCACTGCAGGGTCAGCAACTAGCACCCTTCTATCAAATTCTCTCTGAAATACTAGTAGATGTTGAGGATTGTGAATCCAAAGAGATGACAAAGCCAGTAGGGAAATACAAATTGCCTGAGTGAGGGACCAACCTTAGAGGGATGGGGGTGAGGAGGGGAACGCAACTAGGTTACAGAAAATACAATGTTAGCCAACTAAGCCTGGGGGTGGACTACACTAACAACTTCTAAATACTATGTTCCACATCTGGGGTGGCACCCTACAAACCACAATTAAATTAAAATTCCATAGACTTATATTCAGAGAACCAGCAATTATCCCAGTTACCTACAGTTGTGCCTTCAAATACCACTGCATCTACTCATAACTCTCACCGCACTGATCTGGAAACTGCCTTTACCCAGCAAGGACTCCTGTGGACATATAGGCCACATCTTTGAACAAGTCACTGAAATGACCTGCAATAATCTAATACAATACAAAAAGAAACCCTCGGCTCATTGCACACCCTTGGTTGTCACATACCACCACCATATGTTGAAACCTGTAAGAAAGCTCATCAAATATTTATAGCCTATACTTGAAGAGGATCAGACCTTGAGATAAATATGCCTACCCTGAATATTCCTGGCTTTCAAACAACCTCCAAACCTTGCCCAACTCATCATCAGAAACAAACTCACTGCTGACACCAAGTGGGTTACAACCCAGCCTCAACATTAAGTGCAAAACCTGGCAATGCATCTCCACTATAACCAAAACCAACCCCCGCAACAATGAAACCAGCAGAACCCACATCCTACACCATGGGAAACTGGTGCTTTGTAATACTGGGCAGGGGCTCCCCCAGCAGCCAATCGCCGACTGGGCGGGGATCCTGGGGGGGAGGGAGATCAGGGGAGAAAACTTTTTTGTGGGGGCTGAGTCTGTGAGGGAAGGGGCGGGGGAAAGGAAAGGGCCATGGGGAGGAGGGAGCGAGGCTGGGGCTGACACCCGGCAGGGATTGGGATCGGGTCTACTGCACCCATGCAGCTGCCCCTTCCCCCACGCCAGGGGTCATTGCCCAGCATCAGTGTCCACCGCCCCCCAGCCCTGCACAGGCCCTTGCTGCCTCCCAGCACCAGCCCCGGTTCTGCCCCAGCCCTGCACCACCTGGGGGGGGCCTGAAGCTGCAGGGGGACCAGCTTCAGCTGCACCGCCTGGTCGGAGGAGATGGAACCCCCTGGAGTCGGGACCCCCACCCCGTCCCACCCTGTCTAGGTCATCCCTGGAAAGAGCCCAGCAGCTCCTGCAGAGTCACAGCACTGGGGAGTCAAGGGGGGCACATGACCCCCTTGATCTTTGCACGCGGTAAGGGTGAACTGCAGCTGAGGCAAGCTGGGCTTTGCCTGCTCTGCTCCTCATTGTAGCCTCTGAAAGCAGCACACTGCCATGTGTGTCCTGCCACTGGGCGGGCTGGGCAGCGAGGCATATGGCGCTGTGTTGTGCCTCTTTCAAAGACCGTGCAAAGATCGGGGGATGGGGGATCCATGTGCTCCCCTTGGCTCCCCAGTGCTGCAACTCTGCAGGAGCCGCAGAGCTCTGCTGGTCCCACAACCCGGCTCCACTTGGGCTCCATTCACCATGAATGGGGCCCCACCCGGGCCAGGCCATGGGGCAATCAGAGCCCAGCAGCTCGTCCAGGGATGTGGCACGTTGGAGCCAAGGGGTTGGGGGAACGTGCTGCTCCTCTCCCGCAGTGCGTGCAGTGGCAGGAGCCACTGGGCTCCAACTGCCCCATAACCCAGCCTGGCTGGGGCCCCATTTTCCTTAAGTGGGGCCCCGGCCAGGCCGGGTCGTGGGACAATTCCCACAGTGCAACAGGGGCAGGGGTGAATGATTAGGCCCTGCACCTACCCCGCTCCCTCCTGTACTGTGAAGTCTTGATCTCCCCCTACCCCAGCCCAGAAACTAAAGGAAGAAGAAACCTTACCTACCTGCCTACTCTGCTGGGTTGGCTGTGACCCTGGCTCGTCCCTCCCCACTGCTGCAGCAGCCTGTGGCCAAGATGCCGCCGGTGCTTCTCTCAGTGGGGGCACAGCGATTCTCAGGGGGTCCACATGCACCCGTGTGTACCCCTTACATGTCACCAATGTCCTACACATTTCCATCACAGAATGGGGAACATCTCATCCAATGTACTAAATGGAAACTGTAGGTGAAACTAGTCAAAAACTACCAGTACGCTCCAGAATAAACTATCACAGGGAAGAGATACAGGACAGAGACACAATCACCAGGATGCTTTTCACAGAATGACTCAGTTTCTGACCTTGAAATCCTTCTACTCAAAGGAAAGCTACAAAACACTTCCAAAAGACAGGCCCAGGAACCAGAATTCATAACCTTACTGGAGACTAGAAAAAATGGATTGTACACAGACAATGGCTTTATGACTTATTTCAACTACCTGCTATCTCTATTAAACCCTCTGTATTCCATAAGTAATAGAGGACCCTTTTCCTTCTTGGTCGTGTTCTACAGAATCAGGTTATCCATTCAATTGTATTTCTCTTGGTTTTAAGCAATCTCTGCTCTTTTTTTTTTTGTTTTTTTGCTCCTACTTCCCAGATTTCCCCCATTCTTTAAGGGTGCATACACACATGCAAACTTTCTGACAATTAAGGTGACTTCACTTTTTAAAGTCGACTTAACTGTAAGAGCATACACACCTATGTGGAGCAGAACTGATTTCACTAATGCAAATTGAGATAATACACCTTAGAAGTGTATTATTTGGCACCGCATTTGACTTAGCTCACAAGAAAGCTGCCACCACATCAGAGGTGTACATGTACACATGGACGCTCTGATGTGGCTTAAATCATAGTGGACTTAATTAAGTTGATTTAGGTTGACTTAGTTGTCTTATTTTAAGTTGACTTAGTATGCACCCTAAATACCTCTTTTAATTTGCTGAGTTGAACACTCCCCCTGCCACCAGGCAGTTTATTCAGCTTAGCCTACGCGTATTTTTTTCTCCAGACCTGAAGAACAGTGCTTTGGGCCTGAAAACCTGTTGCATTTCTCCCTCAAGCATACCACGAGTCCAGTAAAAGATACCATCAAAAAATGTCCTTGCCTCATAGATTTCTTGGAGCATGGCAGCTACAACAGCACTCCAACCCTATGGCTTTTATGCCAGGCTGAGTTGCTGCTGTCTGGGATGACAGTGGCTACTGCAGAGATGTTCTGTAAGGAAGGGTCTGTGCCAGCAGCCCCTTGCACCACAGGGAGGGTTCAGGGTTTGTAACAAAGGGAAAAAACGTGCTGTTTTGTGCCGTTTTATTTTTGTTTTTTCTTTTAATGGACCAACTCTGCCTTTAAGCAGCATCCCCATCAGCTTGTTTTACATCCATATTTCCACCAGAGAGGGAGCAAAGGAGCAGGGACCAGGCCAGGAGCTGTCCAGTGTCAGAAGGGAGGCTGCCAGCACCCATTAAAAACATGTACATTAGATAAGGCCATCAGGACTCGTAGTAGAAATGGTATCTTTTATTGGACCAACTATTTAGACTGTGGGTCTAATAAAAAATATCATCTCTACTACAAGTCCTGATTGCCTTTTCCTCTAGACCAATACAGCTACAACCCGGATGCCTATACGTTACATTAAAACTATGCACAATAAAAATATATACATTAAAAAATAGGGGGGCAATTTTTCACAGGGTGCAACACATGGCGAAGGACTGCCCAATTAGCTCATTTCACTGCGACCTAACATCCATCCCGGCCTGGCGGCTATCCCCGCAGGATTAGCCAGTTCAGATACTCATCTAGGAGTGTTGTGATCCCAACATGTCGCAGGGAAGACACCGATTTAAAAAAAAAAAGCAAACAAAACCGGCGGACAGGCGGCGGCGCGCTCGGGGCGGGTGCCCGAACGGGGGCTGTAGCGGGCGCGAGCTCCTGCCGGCTCCTCCCGGCGCG
>NW_017728992.1:94280346-94282122 GCF_001723915.1 Gavialis gangeticus | reverse complement strand
CTAGTGCGCGTGCGCGTCTCGCGGCCGCTCGGCCCCGCGGCGGGGCCTGCTGTTCTGCCTGCGACTGTAAGGCCGGGCGGGCTCGCGCCGCTCTGCTTTGCCCCGCCTCGCCCTTTTGGGGGCTCGCTCCCGCGGGGCTCCTGCTTGCTTCACGCGGACGCGGGGCTGTATCGTGTCCGCGAGTCACACATGTACGCGCAGCTTTCACACACATTCGCTCTCACCGACGTACCAACCCTTACATGTGGGCATGGCTGTACCCGCTTCCTCCCACGCACATACATGACTTCTCGCGTTACATGCACACAGGCGCACACACAGCTGTATCCTTTCATGCACACACATACGCTGACGTTGTACTTCCCCCAAACACACTCTCTCCCCCCACGTACGCACAGCTGTGCCCCCTCTCTTTATGTATGCATATGCATGGCTGTACTCCTCTTGCACACACATAGCTGTACCTCACCCCCCCCACGTACACACACACAGTTGTACTTCCTCCAAACTCTGTCACACACACACCTGTACCCCCTGTCCCCTTGTGCACGTACATGCACAGCTGTATCTCATGCACACATACACATGGCTGTGCCCCCCTCCCACCATTTATCAGCTACACACAATCCACATGTTTGGGGCTGCTTTTCCTGTCAACAGCTTCCATATCCCTCACACACGCCCTGTAGCCAGGACTGGATGAGGCAGTAGGGAAAACCCTGGGATAACACTTCTGGATACGTGCCTGGCATGTAAAGAGACTAAATCCTGCAAGGATAATGCATGCGCTGAAGGGGGAAGGGAGAGAAAAACACACGCCACTGTGTTGCTAATGTTGTCTTTGCTTTTCTTTTTTTTCAAACAAAAATAATCCCCAAAAGGGCCAAAAGTGTTCAATCAGATAATTTGTAGGTAAATACACATGTGAAATGTTACAAAACAGCCTCTCCCTCTTGTAAAAGAATTGCTGCATTTGACGCTCAGACAAGATTAACTTGTTCAAGTAATGACAGTCTGACAGAGAAATCTTTTGCCAGAGAGCATTGCAATACAAATGCCTTACTCAAAAAGTCAAACTTCACCTATGGAAGCAGTCAAATGACTTGACTTGCGACTTACCTAACTTCTGCCCCTATCTGGGCAGACCTTTTTTCCCCACACTATTTTTATGTAGTTTTATATATGTTTTCATTTATTATCATTCATTGATTTATTTCTGCCTTAAGTCTACAGTATTTTAGTCATCAGTAGAAGAACTGTATCACTTACTGTTCACTGGATTAGATTCAGAAATAATTCCTAGCATAATGGTGACTTGCTCTGATGATGGGCTTCTGGGTGTTACCACAGTATAAATAATCATGTGTTAAAGGACTTTCATAGAAAAAAACCACAGTTGCACAGTTCAGTACTAAAGAAAATGGTTTGGCTTGTTTTTCCCCCCCTCAGCTTTCTTCTCTGCAGTGTAATACTGTTTATTCACTAAACATTTGCAATCATATCTGGTAAAATTCCTATTATATTTATGATAATACAATACATATAAAGTATCCAGAATAATTTAACAGAAGCTTTGGGGAATGGCCTATACCACGGGTAGGTGACCAACCTGTGACACATGCTGCCAAACAACTTCTGCGTTTGGTATGTGGAAGATTGGGGAGGCAATGTGCAGCACAGCAGGAGATGGGGAAGCAGAAACCAGTGCATCAGACTGGGCAAGTAGCAGAAATCAGAAGAGCAGACAGGGCAGAGGAAGGAGATTGGAGTAGCACT
>NW_017728992.1:94242333-94275346 GCF_001723915.1 Gavialis gangeticus | reverse complement strand
TAGGTGACCAACCTGTGACACATGCTGCCAAACAACTTCTGCGTTTGGTATGTGGAAGATTGGGGAGGCAATGTGCAGCACAGCAGGAGATGGGGAAGCAGAAACCAGTGCATCAGACTGGGCAAGTAGCAGAAATCAGAAGAGCAGACAGGGCAGAGGAAGGAGATTGGAGTAGCACTTGGGAAGGGTGCAGCACCAATTTGTGGCACAGCTGCCCCCCAAAATTGGCTGCTACTAGTCTATATTTTTAGTATCATGCTTGAAGGCAGGGCTGACCAATTTCAAAGTGGCTGGGGCCCATGTGCGCCACAGGCCACACTAGCTGGGTCCGTGCTGCAGGAACAGCACTAGTTGGGGAGCTATGGACCCAGGGTGCACATCCTCTGCAGGTAGAAGTATGGGGGAAAACTACAAACATGGCAGGAGGTAGTATCCTGCAGTGGTGATGCATAGAGGGTGCATGGGGATTCACATGCACCCCCTGAGAGTGCTGATACACTCCTTGACAGCCAGCGCACCCCGCTTAGATGACAGGCGGGGGGGCAGGCAGGAGTGCCAGTGCCCCCCCTGCAAGTGCCAGCCAGGAAATGGCACCAGGAGAAGCGCTGCTGGCACCTCTGGGTGCCCTGCTCACATTCCCGGCTCGGCATGATCAGCCACAGGAGGACCCTTCCAGTTGCTGACTGGCCACTGGGAGGGTACTTGCCCCCCCCCAAAGTCAGGAGGCATCAGTCACCCATGGTACCCTAACTGAGATAATGTATAGTTAGCCTCCCACTTTCACTTCCAGTGGGAAGATCTTGGCTATATGCCGACTTTATGGAAAGGAAAGGCTTCTCCCTAGCTTGCTCCTACAGCCATACGGCTGAGGGCAAGTGGAACTTGGGGGCATCCAAACTAGGGCTGTGCAAAACAGCACCATTTAGTTTTGAATTCCATTTTGCTGTTTCAACAGGATGGTGTTTTGTTCTGAGTTTTGTTTCTTTTCGAAAGCAATGTTCTGTTTTGTTTCATCTAAACTATTTCAACACTGTTTCAATGTGCCCATAGGTTATAATGGGGAAGCACAAAACTGCCTATAACTTTGTCATTTATTTCCTGATTCAGATGAAACGTGTAGGGATGAAGCCACAAAGCCTGTTAAGTTTCAAGGAGATAGTGCAGGGGTTTCTGGAAAACCACCTCAAGCTATTGACACACAAAACTTGTGACATGTGTCATTGTGTGTGTATGTTAAGGCGCAGCTGTTTTTCCATCCCTCCCCCAGAGCACTGGGATTGGAAGGAACCTCAGGAAGGATCACAGTCACTGGCCAGCTACACATGTCAATATGAGAGCACTCCTTCCCCCCTCTTCCCCCTCCCCCTCCTTAGTTTCTGTTTCCCTGCAAGCAAGCCCAGCTTCGAAACTCAAAACATTTCAGAATGTTTCTAGTGCCCTTGTTTTGTTTCAAGGCTGTTTCAAAGCCTTTCATTTCATTTCACTTTCGCTGTTTTGAGCTCGGGCCTGCATGTAGGATGCCTGCCAAAGGATTTGGAAGTATCTGAAGCCCCAGGCCCAGGGTGGAGGATGCTTGCCAGTAGCAGGGCCACATATGGCCTTCAGTGATTCATGGATTTGGATTTGATTTTGCTGATTTGACTTGGGACACGAAAAATTTTCCTTAAAAAAAAAAATCCTGTTCAGGTAAAGCTCCCTCATCCCTACCGATCCAGGTAGATGGGCGCTCCCTGTGTCGGGCTGCATCCTGCCTTACCTTCATCTTCCTGCAGACTCCCCTCTGATACTGCACTACTTGGGCACTTCAGGCTTGCCAGTTCCTTCACTACCTGTGCCATGTCATGCTGCCCCACCTCCTGGATCAAGGGTATGCAGCAGAAGCTGAGGGAGTGAGGGGAAACCCCAGATGCAGCTGCAGCTGGGTGGGAGCCTATGCAGCTATTATCCCCTTGCAGACCACAGGTAGGCCATCAACTGGACAGCCCTGTTTCAAGGTGATATATTCTTTCCAGTTATTGACAATACAAGACAAAGTTGGCGATGGTATGGTAAGCTTGCAAACTCAGACCCAGAGACAAAGACTTGCTTATTTGTATGCGACAGTGCTGAGTTAGTGCCTGATTTTAATAAAACAAGTTTATGTCTCTAAGGAATAGGACTGACTATTTAAATTTAGCAGCACTGAACAATGAATAAACAAATTATACAAGGTCAATCAGGTATCAAACAATAATTAACCTTCCACTTTCTGCTTGTGGCAGATCACTAATATTCCCATTGAAACTGAAAGAAAAGAAAGCATTTCACTGTATTACATTTTTAGTGATTTGCAAACAGTGAATTTGGGATATCTTTTTTTAATGCGGGGTCAAAATTCCAGATTTTATTTTCCAGTTTTTGTGACATTTGGTTAAGCAGTTGAGATGACCAACAAAATTGACACAACTGTAGTATATCACAAGGCAAAACCAAATATTTCGGCTGAAACACCAGCATATAAAATATTCCTATGATGATTTTCAAGAACATAAACTAAAGAGAAAAGGAGAGGAGGAAATCATAGATACTCCTGTGTATATGACTGTCACCAGTTGTATATGAAGTTAGACATGTGTCAGGATAATACAGGAATATGCAAACAAAAGAAGATAGGGCAACAGAAAATGTAAGTAGGTTTGGGCATATTTACCTTCTCTGCCACCAGTGAGGCCAAGGTAGAAGCAACCATTTAAATACATCTCTGTAGCACACCTGCAGACCACAACAGGCAATTTAGGCATTTTGTCAGAAATGATGCACCGTCCCTCTATGATAATTTATCTGTAAAAGAAAAGAATTCAAGACAAAATTCATGAGCCAGAGATCTGACTGAAAAGACCATATGGTATCATAAATTGGAATCACAAATTGCCCTTCAGGATTTGCTACTTTTCAATCTGAAGGATCAGATCTTGTAAGAACTTGTAGTTTGTTCTCTGGTGATACTTTAATCACATAGATGTCTGTAGAGAAAAACAGGCTTTGAAGGAGAGACACTTGATTAATACAGTATGGAGCACAAGTGAAGAATGGCAGTGCCATTCTTTACAATCAGTTGTGAAATACTAAGAAAGCATAATGAATGCATGGGTCACCAAAATGCTGCAAATATCACTTGACTAAAATATTTCTCAATGCCCACCCTTTTAGATTTAGAGATCAATTCCATTAAGAACTATACATCAATGGGAGTAAGTCAAGTTTGCTTTTTCGTACATTTTATACATTTTAGTTTTTCATAAACTAGTTTCCCCTTGTATGTTTAAATTTGCTTCCTTTGAGCTGCAAAAGCATATTGTTGAAGTTTGTGCTCTGTTTTCTTGAGTTAAATGCTTCTACTATACAGAGTAGCAACTGAAGAAGAAACAAACACAAAAACCCCATGATTCATGGAAGGGGGGAGCAAACTTTTCAGCATCTTCTCTTACCTTGCCACAGAAAATACTGTGTATTTGAGCCTGTGTGGAATGTAGTGAATATATTAAGAGGGAGGAAATCAGGCAGGGAACAGATACCTGGTGCAGCAAGGTCCCCTGCCATGCTCCCCTAACACTTTTTGCAGTGTTATTTCCCTTTCATAGTTTCTAGCATCCTCAGAGATGAATGTGCATTCTTAGGAGACAAATTGAGAGCTGTGGAGTGTAGATGATGTGGAATGGCAGCACTGCCCTTGGCAAAGCTGTTTTTACAAGAATCAGTGAAGCAAGGAGCAGAGCAGAGTGGTTGGAGGTGTATAGTTCAACAGGGCTAGAAGATCCTTGAACTCAGCATCACTAAAGGGTTGTACATCCTTCGATATCTATTAAGTGGCCAAAATTCTATCCTCCCAGAGACCCTGATCACTAGAATGGTATTTTACCATCTGCATAACAAGTGCTACTTTTTAATATGGACTGATCAGAGATGTTTATGTACTTTTTGTACAACATAAATACAATGCTATACAGTAATATAAAATGATACACATGTATCCAGTGTTGGAGATTGTGCATTATAATGCTCATCTAAATTTAATAGTTACAATTTTTTTCAGTTGGGATCTCATGCTTCCATTCCATTTCAGCATTCTCTAGCAAAGATTTTATCTTAACAACTGTTCAGCTGTTGCCTGCCTATTCTCATATTATCTTTCTCTATTTCCTTGCTTTTTGCAAAACCTGTCTTACGGTTTTCCTCTCCATTTTTTCTCTTTTTTACCTCTCCCCATCTCTTTCCATCTGAGAAAACAGTGAAGGCTGTATCTCTTCTTTGATACCTCCTCTTCTCCCAAATAACCCAAAAGAGTTCTGTAGTTTGGTCTTCAAGTTCCAAGCCTTACACTTTTCCCAGCTCAAAAGCTCCCATTCCATCTTTTATTATTTTTATTATTTTTAATTCTTTGCTTGTCCCTAGGGTCTGGCTCCTAATTGGTTGCTCCAATTTCCCTGGGTTTGGAAGGGACCATATAAGGTCCCCTGCTCAAGGCAGGATCACCCCTGATTAAACCATCCCAGTCAAGTGTCTGTCTAACATGTTCCTGAAAATATGCCATTTCTGTTTCCTAATGTGCCAAGAACTCTTGCCCAACTCTTCTTTTACACTCCATCACACAGTCTGTTATTTCTCTTTTTTTTCTGTTGAGATAGAGGCTTCAGGGAACAACATTCATGGTGTTGAAGGCTGAGGAGGACACTAAGCAAGACCATACTCCCACAAGAAGAGAGAAGGGGAAAGAGTCAGGTGCTATATGCTGAAAAACTTTGACCCAGCCAACCAAGGAACATGGTTTGGCTTTCATGAACAAATTAATGGAGGATTATACTTATGTTTGATAAAACACAGTTAATATTCTAAGGCATCTTACATTTTGAAAGTGTTGAATATGAATTGTTATCTGTGTGCTCAGCCTCTTATTTGCAGGTTGAGTAAATCATGTTGTGCATGCACTGCATAAAGCAGCTGGCTCACAAGGGTGTAATAGCTTCTTTTTATGGCTAGACTATCAGCAAGAACAGATTCCTTATGCACAGGGTTAGATATGTTTCTGATTTATACTGTAGTGCCATCTGGTCCTACAAGACTAATATTCAGATTTTAGTGCTATTCCTGATTCAATTTCAAGGGAGATTTTTTTCAGCACACAGTTAATAGAAGGAATTATTTACTCATTGATCAAACAGTTACTTAATGCCTACTCAGTCTAGTAGTTTGATTTTAGGATTAGGGCAAGTTTTTGGATGTCATATGTTTGGGAGCAAGTTTGAGGGGTGTAAGCTGGTTTAGCTTTGCTTCAAGGCTGATATGTGGCTAGGAAGCAATGCAAGATTCTCCAATAATATCAAGTAATCTCATTTTAGTTACAAAATAAAATATATAGTTTTGCAACCATACTTTTTTTCCTCATTGCCTGAAAATAACTGAATCTACCAAATTGATAAACAAGTGCCACTTAATTATTTGGTCTAGAAAGCAAGCAAAAGCAGTTTTTGTTTTGTGATATTAATCCACAACATATCACCATCAAAACATCCATATGAGAAATCAGATTACCATATTGCGGTAGGGCTCATCCATTCTTGTCCATTTTCATCAATTCTTTGTTAACCTCACATTATCTTAGGTCTTACATTAGACTGCAAACTTTTGAGAGCAAGAACAGCCTGCTAAATTCTCCATCTTCTTTTATTGTCATTTACACCTAATACAACCACTGTTTCAATTGTTTTACATCCACAGGTGAAAATGGCTCCAGAAAGTGCAAGAAACCTACTGCAGAAATTGAATGCAAGACCACAGGATTTAGATATCTGACTTTTTTTAGTTTGAACTAAAATACTAGGTCCCTCAAACTTATAAGTTTCTTTCCAAGTCCAGCCAATACAAAGGGATAAGAACAGTGAGTTAATATGGGTTACAGAAGGCGATGAGAAGAATAAGGCTCCATGTATTTTTGTTAAATGTGTGTTGTAATGTACCTTGGATATTTGTGTGATACAATTCTTTTCTGCACAATTGATTCAGAGTACTGAACCCCTGTTCGTGAAATTACATGGCTTAACAGCTAGGGTATCACTTCTTTGGCTTTTGAAAAAAAGATCAACCACCAGCACATTCATCACACACACACACAAACATGCTGCATTACAAACATTCAATTGAAAAGGAAAAGCCAGTTCAATGAAGGGACTCATTCCTCTCTCTTTTTTTGTTTTCCTATCATTGTACAATCAACAGCATTTCATAAAGAGGTTTGAATTTGCAGATGTTGTGGGAATTCTGGGGATTTTATAACTTATGTCAATACATTTACAGATGTTCCTCTGAGTAGTTGGGAAGAGTATTTGGGGAGGTATACGCCAAAGAGAGATGGAGTGCTTCACACAGCTGCCAAGTTTTGTTCAGTTACATGTTTGACAGTTTATGCAAATTGAATAAGCTACTTTGCATATTTGCAAGTAATCATGAACTTGAGCTTTAAAAAAAGTGCGAGATTTAGTAGTGGTGAAAGACAAGTTTCTCATAAACACTCGCACCCGTCATGCTTCTATTCTGACCTGATAGGGAACTTCTTTTCAGGTATAATAGAAGTATTATAGGGTATAAACATATGTAGCCAAATGAAGTGGATCAGCTGTATCAGGATGTCCTAGTACAGCTAATGTGCTTCACTGGGTAAAATAGATGTTGCCCATTGTCCCCATCTCATGTGGGGGCCACCAAATATCTTTTAGACTGAAATAAATTTCAGATGTTTCTGGATTGGTCTGGATTCAAAATATAGGCCAAAAGCTCTGCAGCCTATCATCACTGTTAAAAATCACTGATTATAAACTGCTAAAAAGGCAGAAGAGTGCATATGTATTTGGGGAAAATCTTGTGTTAATTTTAGTGGAATAAATGGGCCTGGGCCCAAAGAGTCAAAGTTGCTAACTTGACTTTTTCGCTGTATAACATTTAAGAGTTGAACAAGACAAAGGGCTGCTAGGAAAGAGATTTCAACCTGCTCAGTACCATGACAAGCAGAAATAATTAAAATCATTTTAAAACTTTTTTTAAAGGCATTGAAAAACAAGGTAAACCATTTGAAATGTAAAGTGTTAGGTAAAGGTTTCAGTTTAATAATGTTTCTTTTTCTCTATAGAGTGCTTTAATAAAGAAAAATATATATTTAACAGTCTTGTAATAGATTAGTAAAGATGGTAATAAACTCTCCTCTCTGTAGAAAGAAAAAAATATTTGAAATGGCTGGTTATCTCTTATTGTCCTTGTTGCCTTCTGTTGCTTTGAAGACACCAGGAAACAGCAAACAGAGAAAATGTAGCTTCTGTTTCTGGTGCTAACACTTATTGCGACCTTATTGCTGCAGAAAAAAACAGGCACAGCCCACTGACTTAGCAGCCATCAAAACTAGCAAATGTGCTCCAGTGCTGAGTTCTTCAAAACTTTGCTTTTAGCTAGCATTCTGGTCACGGGCTCACAGGCCTGTTGCAGAAGATGTTATATCTAGCTAAGTCAGACTTTCTCACACAGAAAGCAAAGACAAAGAGATAAGACACAGAGATGAGAAAAAGAAGGACTACAGATGGGGAAGGAAAAGATGACATGAGAGAACAGGGTGACAAGTCTTTCATTTCAAATGTTTCTCTGGACTTGGCCAAAACTCACGGACCTGACAGTGTCATCTGGGTCTCTCTCATTGACTCAGTTTGATCAGGACATCTCTGGATCAGCATGATGAAGACCCAGTGGTGGTAGAGTAGATTTTATCCCATTCAAATTAAATTTAGTGGAGATAGTGGGGTATGGTAGTAAGAGTATGCTTCTTACTGGGTGCATCTACACAAGATGCTTTACTGCTCACTAGTGTAGTTTACTGTGCAGTAAGCAAGCATGTGCACATACTTACTGCACAGTAAACTTTGCTAATCATGATTAAAATGCAAGTAGCAAATTTACTGGTGATTAGTTACTGGGTAGTAGGGCTTATGTAGATGCCTGACTAGGAGAAAATCTGATCCCAGTCAGCTGGCTAGCAGGGGGCGGGCGATTGCTCCTTGCCCCTGGGAGCTGTCTACTGTTGGGGTGGCCTCCACCACCAGAGCCCAGATGGGGACTATGTCCCCCTGCCCTGGCAGCAAGGCGCTCCAAGCCCCTGCTCCAAGATTGACTGGAGAGTGGGGGATGGAAGATCCTTATCTTCCAGGGTCAGCTCTGCCACAGGGCGGGCACTGGAAGATCCTTATTTCCCAGCCTGAGCCCCACTGCAGTGGAGCTGTAGCTGGGAGATGAGGATCTCCCAGCACTGGCCCCATGGTCATGGAGCTGGGGCTGGGAGCTCCCTGCTGGTGGGTGCTGGGGAGCCTAATCCCTGCCCAGTTCCGTGATCACAGCCTGTTCCCCACCCAGCTCTGCAATCATGGACCCAAGCAGGAAACAGTCTCTCCAGTCCCCACCCCATGATTGTGGAGGAGGGGCTGGGAACTGTACTGGTTAGGTGTAGGTCCCAGCCCCACGCCCACATTGGGTGATCAATGTGCAGGGCTTGGAAAGAGCTCCAGGGCGGGGAGGTTCCATGCCCCTGCCCTGATCTGCCATTGGGGCAGCTAGCAGTGAGCCCCCAGCTGAGCAGGGATTCCCATTTGGGGGCCTGCTGCTAGCTGCCCCAGCAGTGGATCAGGGAAAGAGGCTGGGACCTGCCCTCTCCTGCAGCTCTTTCCAAGTCCCCTACCCTGATTGGGAAACCAGGTCCCTATTGCTGGGGCAGGAGTACATTGCCCCCACACCAGTAGCAGGCAGCCCCCCAGGGGCAGGGAGCAATGTCCTGGCCCCAGTCAGGAGACAGCTGGGATGGCCCAGTACCAGTCTCCTGGCCAGGAGACAGCTATCTCCTGGCCTGGTGCTCCCTGCCAGCCCCTGGGCTAGCATCGAGGGGAGCCTAGAGCACCCCCTGGTGGCAGCAGTGGCCCATTGCAGGGTCCCAGGAAGTGGGAGCAGTTTGCTGCCAGCAGCAAATCTGCTCTCACTTGTCTGCGCATGTGGATGTCTGCCTAGGAGTGATTACTCGCGAGTAGTTTACTCATGAGTAAACTGCTCCCAGATCTAATGCATATGTAGACACACCCACTGTGTACCCATCCTTTTAGTGTGGGCCTCTAGATGGGCAGATCTAGAATTTTGAAATGGAGTGCAGATGGTGTGGTTCTTCATTACATATTTTTTCAGTTCAAAATAAAGTGGAAGCTTTACGAATATGCTAAGGGCCTATGGCTGTATTATTCAGTTTAAGACTGAACCAAAAACAAATATTCATTGGAATGTTAGAAACAACCTGCAGAGATGTGAAATAGAAGCACCATTACCAGGAGCAGCTAACAGACAACAGCATTACAGAACAAATGATAGCTTTATTGGTGTAACATCAGGATCTTTAAAAAGACAAGAGGCTCATTAACTCCCGTGGAATGAAAAGTTTAGAAGGGATCAGGTAGATTACAATGAGCCACGCAGTCAGTTGACTTTGACTTCCCCAGCACTGCCTGACTAGAAATGCTGATGCCACTGTGAGGCAGTTGCCTTTAAACTTTGGGTGGAGCAGGAATCAAAAGTAGGGTTCAAGAACATCAGTGCACACCCACAGATCCATCCCTGAGTGTCAATGTCCAATTAAGGACCCCAAAAGGTGTGACAGACAATGGAGCCCATCTTTATGTTTTTACCAATTAGGCCTAATTTCTAACACACTAATTTTGGTCCATGAATTTTCAGTCCTACACTTCTTTTGCCTACCCAAGTTTTTTGCCATACTACTCCTCTTGGAAGGCAATTCTAAACATTATCCTCTTATTACTAGAAAAAACTCAAATCTTTTGCCGCCTCTGTCATTTCCAAATGACAGGCTCTCAGTAGATTTTTGGGGGGATTAGTTTCCATGTGTGTTATTCTTTACTTTATGCTACTGATATTTATCCAATTTCTATTACTCTGGTCCTCAAGGTCAGTTACTTCTTGTCTGATTTTCCAGTTCTCTTTATTGAAATGCCGCCCAGCTTCAAGTCATCAGGAATTTTCACTAGAAAACTCCTTTATTTTGTGGAAAAATTATTAGTGAAAATAAGATTTGTCCCCAGACTGATCCTTGAGCAACCTGAAAATATCTAATTTTATCTTTCCCCTACTGTAGATCATTAGCAGGTTTGATTCCAAGGACTTTATAATCACAGCATGATTCTCTGCCAGTTGAGCTAAGGAAAGAGCAGGTGGCTCAGACAGGCCTTTATCTTCCCTATGTTCCCATCCTTAGGGATGCAACTAATTGCATAATATAGTGACAAAGTGGAAGACAACAGCAGAGTCAAATATCAGCAATCCTCCCTCACTTATTTTAAGTCTGGAAGGAGTGTACGTTCTACCTAAGTGTCAGAGGTGGGTATATTATTCTGAAACTCCATGTGGATAATAAGATAGTACATGTCTGTTGTTATAAGCAACCAGAGATTTATTTACAAGTATGGATTTAAAGCCTTGGTCACAAGTGCATAGTCCCTTGGGACTGCAATGTAGAGCAGAATTCTATTTCTTATACCTGTGCATAGCATTTTACCTGGGATGCAGGGTAGCATGACAGGGTTATCTAATGAGTATTTTGTGAGACCCATGGCAATTGCTAAGTTTTTCTGCATTGTAAAGAAGTTTGCATTTAGGTTCTTTAATTCAAAGCAATAGAAAGAGCAAACCTTAAACCTTACTTTTATAACATGCTTAATATGGGAAACTGGATATTCAAACCTTAAAAGTTCTTAGGCAGAAGTACAGAGAGTTTAATTAGTTAAATGTATAGTTATAGTCAAACTTCTTAAAAATATTTTTTAAGTTACTCCTCTTGAGCTATAGACTCAGACAGAAAATTTAAAAAAGATGCATATATATGTTTAGCCAGATCTCAAATTCTTGACTTTGAAGTAAAGTGGTTTTATAGATCTTTTTTTTAATTCCATTTGAACTTAAAACCTTCACTTGACTTTTCTGTCATAGCACTATGCCAGTATTGAGAAACAAAGATTTGAATTACATTATATATATATAAAGAATGTGGGTGGACTTGTCATTTCACAGCTCCCTGTCATGCAAACTTACAACACTGTTGAACTGGAGGATCAAACATACAACCCACAGGCCAGATCTGGCTCACAGAGCTACTCTATCCAGTTTACCCATGACCCACTGAAAGTGAGGGGGTGTAGCCTGCCGCATATTATTTAGGAGCCCTTTGGCCTCATCGGGCATGGCCATTGGTAGCTATCTCCCCTGGACCCCTACCCTATACCCATTACCACCTCCAAATGATTACTATCACTGCTGGGCTTTCATTGCCTCTGGACCACCCCTGCCCCACACACACATCTAGAGCCCCTGTCCCCACCTCTGGACCCCTCACTGCTGACAGACCCCCACAAACTACTGCCAGTGTGGCTACCGCACCCACCTTCATGCCCTGGGCTGGATCTAGCCTGGATCTGGCCCACCAGGAGCGCTGCAGTCTGGATCAGGCTTGGGGCCCTAGGTAAGTTTGATGCCCCTGCTGTAGAGTGACTTACTGCTTTGGGGGGCTTGATCTAGTGTCCACTGGTGTCAATAGGAAAGACTCAGTGAGAACTGGGTAAGGGGCTGGCAGAGGAGGGGGCTGGATATGTACCTGAATGCATGAACCAGATACCCTACTTACCCATCAGTTATGAATGATTTTGTTTTTACAAATCAAAGCTCATTACTGCTAATTAATTACTTGAGGCCTATTTTTTGTAATTGTCCTCCTTACATCTCAGGATAAGTTGATTGCCCAGGAAAAATTGTGAAGTATTAAATGCCTTGCTGAAATCAAAATACAAAAGCATTGTTACTTTCTTTGTTCCTGCTCATTAAGGGCCAGACTCTCCAAGAGTGGTACTGAATCACAGTAATCCTATTAATTAAGACTACTTGAATCCTTTAGAATTAGTCCGCGTAAGTGCTACAGAAAGCTTGCAGTAACTGTGCTGAAGGTGGCTCTTTTATCTGTGTAGCCAAAGCCATGAGATGTCTATGAACTTGTTATGAGACCGAAGGTTTCCCAAATATCTCATAGGTATTACTCATCTTTGCTTAATTGATTTTGCCCAGGAGAAATAGCAGGTTAATTGCTTGGTAGTTTTGTGGTTCTTCCATCCTTACCTACTTAATTTTGGTTACTTTACATCCCAACTTTACACTCATTAGGAAAGTAGGAAGGTAAAGGTTTTTTTGAAGACTGAAAAGTGATGTCAGAACAATTTATGAAGTCGAAAAGCTTAGTCATGTTGTATTTATTTAAGAGATAAAAAGGGTACCGAACAAGTGTTTTCAGTCCCTTTGCATTATTTTAAACAATAAAACACAAAGGCATTACAGAGTAACACAGAGGGAGAACCTTCAGCTTTTTGGGGCTGGTAACTGCAGCTAGGGCCAAGCTGACAGAGCAGTCAGTAAACGTTATTTGTGTGGATGTGCACACACCTGTTTCTGAAGTTATCAGTTTCTTATTTTTCAGCACTGGGCAATGCCCTTAAATATCCAAAGGACAGCAGTAAGGCAAAAGTAGGGTTGATCCTTGATACTGATGAATGACAGGGCTGATGATTCAAAACAGTGCCAGGTATGTATCTTAGAACCATTAGGTCCAAAAACTGTTAGTTAAAATGTGTGGTTTTATAGATTCATAGACTGAGTTGGGAGGGACCTCAACAGATCATTAAGTCCGACCCTCTGAATAGGCAGGAAAGAGTGCTGGGATCTGATGACCCCAGCCAGATGCCTATCCAGCCTCCTCTTATAGAAGGTAGGGGAGAGCACTACCTCCCCTTGGAAGCCCATTCCAAGATTTGGCCACCCTTACCATGAAGAAGTTTTTCCTGATGTCTAGCCTAAATCTGCTCTCTGTCAGTTTGTGACCATTGCTCCTTGATACTCAAGAGGCGCCCTGGTGAACAGAGCATCTCTGGTCTCCCTAATTAATTTGTAGGCGGCCGCAAGATCACCTCTCAGCCTTCTCTTGCAGAGGCTGAAGAGGTCCATGTCCCTCAGTCTCTCAGTCCCTCAGTCTCTCCTCCATAGGGCTTGTTCTATAAGCCCCTGACCATATGAGTGGCCCTCCTCTAGACCCTCTAGAGTCTATCAACATCCTTCTTGAAATACAGGACCCAAAACTGGACGCAGTACTGTAACTGCGGTCTGACCAATGCCACATAGAGGGGAAGTATCACCTCCTTGAATCTATTTGTCATGCATCTGCTGATTCATGATAAGGTGAGGTTAGCTTTGGTGATGATTTCATCACACTGACAGCTCATGTTCATCTTGGAGTCCACTATGATTCCAAGATCCCTTTCCACTTCTGTGCTGCTGAGAGGGTCACTTCTCAGCTAGTAGGTGTGCTGGATATTTTTGTGCCCTAGGTGCAGCACTCTGCACTTGTCCTTGTTGTACTCCATCCTATTGTGTACTGCCCACTTTTCCAACCTGTCCAGGTCTGCCTGCAATTGTTCCCTACCCTCCAGAGTGAGCACTTCACCCCACAATTTATTATCTTCCACAAACTTGGACAGAGTACAATTCACACCCACATCCAAGTCACTGATGAAGATATTGAAGAGTATGGGTCCAAGGACCGAACCCTGTGGGACCCCACTACCCACATCCTCCCAGGTCGATACCGACCCATCTACTACCACTCTCTAGGTGTGACCACTAAGCCAATTTGCCACCTAACCAGCCCATGTAAACATCTACATCACAGCATCTTAATTTATTTATGAGAATAGGATGAGATACCGCCTTGCTAAAATCCAAGAAAACAACATCCACCTCTACTCCTGCATCTAAGCACTTTGTGACCCTGTCATAAAACAAAACCAGACTGGTCAGGCATGATCTACCTGCTACAAATCCATGCTGGTTTCCCTGCTGCATTATTTTTCCTGCTGGACTCCCACAAATATGACCCTTCATTATCTTTTCAAAGACCTTTCCAAGGATGAAGTTGAGACTGACTGGCCTATAATTACCCAGCTCTTCCTCCCTCCCCTCCTTGAAAATAGGGACCATATTGGCCCTTTTCCAGTCCTCTGGGACCTGACCCAAGTGCCACGAGTGCTCAAACAGCCCTTCCAGTGGTTCTGCTATGACACCAACCAATTCCTTCAGTATCCTCAGATACAACGCATCCAGGCCTGCTGACTTGAACACATCCAGTCATCCAAGTGACTTTGTACCAAGTTAGCGTCTACAGTTGGTGGGCTGGTGTCTCTCTGATGCCAATCTAAGAACTGATTAGGAGACTTATTTTGAGCCCTGTTCAGGAACACTGAGGCAAAAAACTCATTGAATAGCTCAGCTTTGTCCCTCCTGTCTGTCACTAATTGCTCCTCCTTGTTCAGTGCCTTCCTTTTATTCTCTACATACCTAAAAAAAGACTTTTTGTTGCCTTTAATTTGTGTTGCCAGCCTCAGCTCTGTAGTTGCTTTGGCCTTTCTAACTGCCTCCCTGCAAGTGCAGGCCAAGTAGGCATACTCCTTGGTAGCTTCCCCCTGCTTCCACTGCCTATATGCCTTCTTTTTTCCCCTTAGGCTCCCCTGGATTTCCCTCTTTAGCCAATGAAGTTTTTTGGCTCCCTTCCCCCTTTTCCCTCGTACTGGGATAGTCTTCCTCTGTGCCTGAAGGATCACTTCTTTTAGGAATGACCACCCTTCCTAGACTCCCATGTCACCAATACTCCTATCCTGCAGTGATTCATTGACTAGACTCCTAAGCACCCTGAAGTTAGCCTTCCTAAAGTCAAGCACTTCCACCCTACTAGTTATCTTACTCACCCTACACTGTATAGTGAATTCAGTTGATTAGTGGTCACCATCCCCAAGGTGACCACAAATCTGCAGCTTCCTTACCAGGTCCACCCTCATAGCCAACACCAAGTCCAGTAAGGCATTCCCCATAGTGGGACCATATACCTCCTGCATTAGGTGAAGGTCCTGCATGCAAGTTAAGAACCTATGTGAATGGTTGGATTTGGCTGACTGCTCCTCCTGGCAGATGTCAGGGTAGTTTAGGTCCCCCATTACAACCACATCCCTAGACTGTACAGCCTCTGAGAGCTGCCATAAGAATTCCAAGTCTAGCTTTTCCTCTTGGAGTGGTGGTCTGTAGCAGACCCCCACCACCAAGTCCCTTTCCCCATGACCTCCATGTATCCCAACCCACAATGCCTCAACTTTCTCCTCCTCTGATCCCATTTGATTAGGGATCAGAGGACTGCAACCCCACCCCCTTTACATAGAGCACAACCCCACCCCCTTTCCTCTGTACTCTGTCCCTTGGGTAGGGTCCCATCAGGTTTCTGTTAGCCCCACTAAATCAAAGTTATTATCTGTAAGCAGAAGTGTAAGTTCTTCCTGCTTGTTCCCCATGCTCCTAGCATTAGTACAGAGGCACTTGAGACCTCTGAATGGTGCCTTTGGTGCCCCCCCATTCTGATGCCCAAAGGGCTCCTTGGTATTTACCTAGGGTGTACTGCTGCATGTCTCACATTTTGTAGGTTTTAGACTCTCTATCTCCTGCCTCCTTGTCCCCCATCGTACTTAGTTTAAAGCCCAACATAGGAAGTAAGAAAAGAGACTCTTACCTTTTGTGGAGAGATGAAGTCCATCACATCCCAGGAGGTCCCTTGCATGGAAGTGCAAATCATAGTCCAGGAAGCCAAAACTTGCACAATGGCACCAACTCCAGAGCCACGGGTTGACTTCCCTGACACACGTGACGTGATGCCTACTGTGACCACTGACTGGGAGGATTGACAAAAAGATGACCTGTGCCCCTGGCTTCCTAAGCCTGCTCCCCAGAGCCCTATAGTCACTCATGATATGGTCTGGACTTCTCCTAGCCGCATCATTTGTTCCCACATGGATGAGGACCATGGGGTAGTTGTCAGAGGGCCGGATGAGGTTAGGAATTCTTGCCATGATGTCCCTGATCCTGGCTTTGGGCAGGCAGCAGACCACATGCACCATAGGATCTGGACAACAGATGGGTCCCTCTGTTCCTGTCAGCAAGGAGTCACCCACAATGATGATGCAGTGTCCCTTCTTCTGATTACCTGGCTGGCCCTCAGCTTGCTTGGTGATGGTGGCAGGCCCTTCCAGTGTACTTTCCCCTCCACCACACACTCCTTCAGTGCAGCCAGGGCCTCATATTTGTTCCCTAACTGCATTGGGGGAACTGTCTCTGCAGCAAGAGGTCTGGCCCCTAAGATGACCATCCTCCACTCACCAGCATCTGCTTCAGGGCATTCCCTTACAGCTTCTCTGCCAGGAGTCTTGTCCTGCAGAGAATGAAAGTAGCCATCAATCTCTTCTTCAATTGCCCTGAGCCTGCTCACAGCCTGCTCACTTTTGCCTGGAGTTCCCTCACCTGCCCCTCCAGGGCCTCAATCCAGGCACATGTGGGACAGGCAAGGGAACCCCCGGCTCCCACACTACCCCCAGGCCTCAGAAGTCCCACCAGGCAACCACCGCAGACAGGGAGCCAGGGCACTGCCAACCCATCCAAAGGGCCTGTCTGGGTGGAGGCCTCACAGGAGCAATTGTGGTTGAACAACTGTGGCTGAACAGTTCAATGGAAATACATTATAAGGAGCTCAATTTTTAATTGGTCTAAGAGAACAAGAAGTGTATATTATTGCTGAATACCTCATGCCGTGACAAGATGCAAGTGAGCTTTCAAAATTCACTGTGTTTGCATTTTAAAAGTAAAGTTGGAAACCATTCATATGGTAATAGTGCTATAGGTACCCTTGGCAATGGTGGCTGAAGGTACACATCTCTTCACAAAATGAAGCTTAAATGGCTTTTGTGTATTTAGCAATAGTTTTGGCTGCTTACCCACAGGCTTTCTGGACATTAGTAAAATACTGCCAAAATGTGCATTTAATTACTAAGCTGTATTTTTAAAAGGTTAACAAATAGAAGGACTGGCTCCTTAAACTCTCCAATATTCACTTTTCCAGATACATATGTTTGCAATAGAATGCCTCAGGATGTATCAGTTCAGCCCTTGTGGGTAGAAACCCAAAGGAAGAATGTAGGCCCAGATACATCTGACTACCATAACTGCATATAAACTTTATAAAGAGAAGGCTGTTAAAAGAACTACACGTTGTGTATGTTTTCAGCCAGTTATATTTTATAACCGTATTATACAAACAACAGAATCTTCAGAATCTACAGAATGTAGCCAAAGGCAAAATAAGACACTTCCGATAATCAAGACTTCCAGGCCATGGGGAACATGTTAACGTTACATAGCCAATTTTAAGTATAAAAAGAAATTTATCAAACTCCCACACTACTCAGTTGGCTTTGCCTAATGAACACTTTGGCCCTAAAAACTAATGACTTTCTAGCCAAACTATTACTCATAACTAGATCTTCCAAGTTTTTTTGCTTGCTGTAACTAATCATTCCAAAAGCAAGTAAGGTTGAATTACTTTTTTACAATCACTACATGATAATAATGTATGCAAATACCATTAACAGCTGCAGAAATGTAGTCCCATTATTATAAGCATCAATGCTTTAACAACCAAACCATATTTATTGTCCAGTACCAATCTATTTTTCAGGCTATTTAAGCACAACTTCCCGTCTTCTTGCCATCACAGTTCATCTGCAAATATTATTTTGACATGAATATGGAGACAGACTCTGAAGAACACTGGGAAGACATGCATGCATTTTCCTCCCTTTTGGAAAACCTATGGACTAAAGGGACTTGGGGGTCATAACTGGCCACAAGATGAACATGAGCCATCAATATGATGCTGCAGCTAGTAAAGCAAGCAAAACGCTGGCTTGCATCCATAGATGCTTCTCAAGCAAATCTCAGGATGTCATTCTTCCAGTGTACTCAGCCTTGGTGAGGCCACAGTTGGAGTACTGTGTCCAGTTTTGGGCTCTACAATTCAAAAAGAATGTGGAGAAGCATGAGAGAGGGCAGAGGAGAGCCACGTGCATGATCAGAGGTCAGAAAAACAGTGGCCACCTATAAGTTTATCAGGGGTGCTCACCAGGATCTGGGGGAACGTGTGTTCACCAGAGCGCCCCAAGGGATGACAAGGTCGCACAGTCACAAACTCCTCCATGATTGTTTCAGGCTGCACATAAGGAAGAACTTCTTTACTGCCGAGCCCCCAAGGTTTGGAATAGACTGCCATTGGGGGTGGTTCAAGCACCTACTCTGAACACTTTCAAGAGACATTTGGATGTTTATCTTGCTGGGATCATATGATCCCTGTTGACTTCCTGCCCCTGGGGAAGGGGGCTGGACTCGATGATGTTCCAAGGTCCCTTCCAGGCCTAATGTCTATGAATCAAAGGAACATTTCACAACTAGATACAATGGCCACAAATTTACAGAGAGCAGATTTAGGCTGGAAATTAGAAAGAACTTCTTCACAGTAAGGGTTGCCAGAATCTGGAACAGGTTTCCAAGGGAGGTGGTGTTCTCCTCCAACTTGAGCATCTTCAAGAGAATAAGCACCTAGCTAGGGTCATCTGACCTGAGTGCTTTTTCCTGCCTAGGGCAGGGGGTTGGATTCGATGACCTACTGAGGTCCCTTCTGACCCTAACATCTGTGAATCTATGAACAAGCAGTTCACCTGTAAACTGAATAAAAATGAAGTGCTTCTCAAAATTAGCAAGTCCTTGGACCTAAATCACAAATATACATGTACCATTCAGCAACAATTATTCATAATACTTTCTCCCTATGTACAATATAAACATAGTTAAAGCCACGCATGGCCAAAGATCCATATTTTTTGTATTATTTGTATTAGTGTCTCAGGGTACAATTGGCCAAATAATCCCAAATCTGGGAAAGAACCCTTCCATCTTTAGTAAATTTGATTGTGGATTATGGAAATGGCATGACAGAAGTCAATAGAAACACTCCTGCAGATTTTAAAAGAATTTCATACTTCCCTAAATCACACCTGGTCTTACTATTTCTGGTATCATTCAGTGAGATGGTAATTGTCACAGGGAAAAGCAGGAGGGAGGATCCCAAAATACAAAGAGGGAGCCTCAGGGACAGGAGCCCACAGACAAAAAAGAAGGACAAATCAAAGGTAAAGGGAAACACTTACCCACAGCAGGACCCACGGCGAAACCAGAACCTGAAGAAAGACCTGTGCGGATCATAAGCCGTGCCTTTATACAGCTGTGGCTGGCCAGTGACATCATGGCAATCACTAGCCAGCAGGAATAAAATGGACCACCAGCGGAGACAACAAGAGAGAGAGATTGGTGCTGGCAAGAGCACCAGCAGGAGGTGCCTCTCCAAAGCTCCAACTTTGGCGGGGAAGAACCCTCCAGCACGAGCTGTAACCCAGAGACTGCTGGCTGCAGTGAGAGGAGCCGAGAGCCAGAGGCGGCACCCAAAGACAGGGAACACGGGCATAGGAGCAAAGGGGCACAGAAAGACCCCAACGCCAGTGACTTCAACAGAGGGGCCGGAGAAGCTGATACAACTTCCCACGCCAGACCAGGTGGGACCGTTGAGGGCACCAAGAAAGCCAAAGAGGGGCATGCAGTGGGAGACGGGAGGCAAGGGCAGTGTGAGAGGCTGCAAAGCACAACCACCAGCAGCAGGGTGCTGATCCTACAAGCAACAGGGAGACAGGCATCCACTGGAGGACTACAGGTGGTCCGAAGAAGCAAAAGGCTGGGTGATGGGGAAGAAGAGCCGTGGCAGAGTCCACAGGCTACCCTGGCTACATACAAGGCCTAACCCAGACCCAAAGTGCCAAAGGGCAGGTGGTCGGCAACTAGGCAGAGGGGGTCTGGCAAGGGAACAGTTGGGTCCCTCAGAGTGTAATAGTGGTTTTCTTTATGTTTTATGTTTCCCCCTTTTGGAGGGGCTGAGAGGCAGAGCTCTTTTGTAGCTTTATTGTTGCTTAAGACCTGGGTTGGATTGCTAGCCTTAGGGAAAAGGTGGCGGCCTTGCAACCTGGGCAGGATACCTCAGGCAACTTAACTTTAGCAGGAAGGGTCACCCCCAATGGAAACAATCAGGGGCTCAATGGTTGGGAGCTTGGCCATGAGGACAACAGTGACCCGTCCAGGCTTGGTGTGAGGGCGAGGTACCGGGGAGGTGGAGCCTTGCAGACAACCACCAGATAAACATTCCATCACCAGGAGTCCCCAGGTGGTTGGACCCTCCACTGAAAGACTATTCAAAGTCATGGCAGGCAAGATGGGGGAAGACCACACCGGGAATAATACCTTCTTGACAGTCCGCAAGGAACGGTAGAGCGAACACCACCGGCCATCCGGGCCAAAGTCGCACGTGACCAGATGTTTGAGGCCAGGTGGGCACAGAAATCAGGATGGGATATACTTATAGCCACATAGTTAGAGACTGTAGGCATCAGACAAACAACAAGGTGTTTGAAATGCGTTATATTTCAAGAAGGAATCTGTTTCGTGAGAAAAGCAATCCAATTGTTGCAAATCAAATGTATGCATATCCATGCATGAAACTATACCTTGCTATAACTGATAAGGTATAATGTACACAAGCTTACAAGCATATTAAAGCAGCTCAAAGTGCTAAGATTGTTCTTGCTTTAAATGCATTTATTTGACAACCTGTTTCTGATGTTTCTGCTAGACCTTCCTGTTTAAATTTCTGCCATAGTGCCTGAGGGAATAGTTCTAATGTATTCTGAAAATAACAGTCTAGGTCAACCTGATTAGGTGTCTAAACAACAAGTAGTCTATTTCCAATAAAACTCTAATGGACAAAAATTTGGCAGAGGTAAAAGTGAGGTAGCTGCACCACAGATCTCATCAGCTGCAAACATTACAGCATATAGAAACTCCATGATTAGTGAATTATTTTACTATCATTTCAGTAGCACATAATAGGTGTGTCTACACATCCCCTACAGTACCATTGTTACTATATTACTGTGCCATGAGGATGGCACGGTGGTTATCTTTAGCTGCTATGTTGCCGTAGTGGTGCACTGTAGTGGGGGAGTGCATCACTACAGCAACATAGCTGTGGCATTACGGGTTGTGCCTGGTGACACTACATTGCTATAGCGCGTTGCCACAGTGACGTAGCATCTAGTGCAGATGTACCCACAGATGTACAACATTAATGGTATATTTTATCCCTAAGAGCCCTTTAATATGTTTTCAAAAAAATCTTATTTGGAGTATATGGGCACTTACAAGGTTTATATCAAGGTAGGAAACCCTCCAGTGCTAGATAGCATAAACAGCTGTATAAGAGACTGGTTACGCTAGAATCGTAACACCATGTACCCTAACATTATGCAGATTTGGTCTAATGAACATCTGACATTCCCTTTTTTCTGCTTCTACTTCTTTTTCTGCACAGAATGTCAACAAGTTCTTCCAGAAAAAGAGACTGCCAAAATATGAGGTAACATTTCTTTGTAATTTGCTTCCTTTTCCTTCCCATTCCCTCTCCTCTCCTCATCCTCTTCGCCATAGACTTAGAAACAACTTGTCCTTTCTCCTCTCCTAATCCCTCCTTTTATTTCATTCCCTTTAATCTCTCTCACAACTGCTTCCATCCCATACTCTTCTCCTTAATATCTCACTCTCCTGTAGGTCTTTCTTTCACAATGCAAACATTCGTTAGTGAGGAAGGTGGGATCTACCATGTCTTAAGATGGGTGAGATCAAGTGAGGCCCCTTCTCCCTTTCTTCTCTTGCCTTATTAAATGAGTTAAGTCCTGGTCTGGAGCTCTTTCCCTCAAAGTCTGTCTTAGACCCTCTCCAATATAACTTCTGTCCCTTGCACTTTAGTGAAACAAATCTTCCTAGCCAAAACTCACAGCCAGTACTCCACTTTCATCCATCTATCAGAAACCCCCAACAATGCTCTTTTGCTTAAAAACTTGTTCATCCTTAGCTTCCAGTTCTTTTTACATCCCTCTGATTATGCCTTCATTTTTTCTTTGGAGAATCTCTTTCACTCCCCCCCCTCCAGTTTTCTCAGGGTTTCCAGAAGACTCTGCTTTTAAATAACATTCTTTCTTCTTTGCTTCCTTGATCCTCTTCTCTTTTCCTAAAAAATGAATTGCAGAGGAAAATCTCATCTAGAAAAACAAACTCAGCTGTTATCTAATGAAGACCTGTTCTTTGACATCGCCTGCTGAATATGTGGCTGTGTTGACTGATTAGCTGATGCCTAAAACTCACAACCAATGTCTTTCTTACTACTGCTCTTCTCAGTCATTGTGGATAACAGCTTCATCCAGCTTGTCACTGCTGACTGGCCTGTGGCTCCAAGGATTCATGCTTGAGCTTCCACCTGAGAGAAAGGATTGGTCAGGATCTCATCTGGGACATGGGTATGACAGGAAATATGGTAAAGGCCTTAAGAAGTTGACAGAAAGGGACCAGTGCAATGGGAAAGAGGGATATCAAATCTGGCATAATCTTTAACACAAACCTCTCTGTATGTTTTTGTACCTAGGCCATCTCTAAATTTTGCAGATTCTTTCTACGTAAGATATTTATGATGTGGCTTTCCCTGCCCATCCATCCATCCTACTAGAACTTTTGCCTGGACTCTCATCACCTTCAGTCTTGATTACTTAAGCATCCTTTTTCTCTAACCCTAACCCACTCTTGCCTTGCTCGTATCCATTCAGAATCTGCAGCGAAGATCATTTTTCTAGCTTTCATGACCTTTTTCTTTGCACCAATTCATTGCCCCACCTTTTCTATTGTATTAAAGATATGTTACGTGTCTTCACCCACAATGCTCTTCATTGCTTGTCCTCTCTTCTACCTTTCATTTCTCATATGAACCTTCAATTCCACTGCCAGCTTCTGTTACCCACTTCTTAAAACTTAAATGAGCCCTTTCCTGATTTTTCTCAGTTTGTCCTTCATGTTGTGGAAGGTCTCAGTGTAACCAACAGCAAAGTTACCTCATTATCCTCATTTAAAATAGCATTTTCTGTGAGGTCTACAAAAATGCTGACAATTCATTGGCCAAAGATAAGATGAGGTGCCTGCCCATCATGCTGGCCAATGCTGCCTCCTTGCAACCCTGTCTGTCAGTGTCTACAACCTGTTTTATGCTATGGCTGTGAGTCTGTTGGGAAAGGGACCAGCATTTTATTCCATGTTTGTAGAGCATCCTACATAATAGGGCCCTGGTCTAGGGCTGACACTTCAAGGTATTATGGTAACTGGAATCACTACTTACTGCATTTGCCTGAATCCAAGATGACCCTCCCCATAATTAGATTCTATACATATAAAATTTATAAATTTGTTAAATGATAACAAATTTATAATTTTTTTATGGATTGAATCTAATTATTGAAGAATCATAAACTCACCCTCCACCACCACTGCTACAGAAAAAACAGTGTCAGGGAGTCAGGTGGTGGGGAGACAAGAGACCAGTTGGCAAGTGGCCTGGCCCCAGCACCTTGCTCCCTCCTCACCAACTTGTCCTCCCTGTTACCAGCCCTCAATGCCTGCACACCCCAGCACCTGCACACTTGCCATGCTTGTATCCCCTGCCACCTGGCCCCCTGAATCTGCCCCTCAACCTGTCTCCCACAGCCTGCTTCTTGCCGCTTTATGTCTTTTATAGTTTCAGTCCGATTCTGGCCTGGAGCATGAAGCATGTGATTGTTCCAACCCTGGCTTATCCACACAGCAAAGATTGCAGTGGTGGCAGCTCTGGCATTCTTGAATGCCAGAACTGCTGCCACTGTCATTGCTGCTGTATGGCCTGGCCTGGCCAGGCCAGGGCCAGAGCTGCCCTGTGCTGCATACCTGAGGCTGGAATGGGGCTGCAGATGTGATGAGCAGAGGGGGGCAGAGGCTGTTGGGAGGCAGGGGGGCTAAAGGTAGAGGGGGGATAGATGCAGGGAGGAGGCCAGGAGCTGCTGAACTTCCACCTTTGACCCTGACCCCAAGTCAGAGCAGAAGTCAGAGTGACATCATCCACCTCCCCCCACCCAACCTTGTACTCAGATCCAAGACAAGGGGCTTTTCCCTCCATGTTGAATAGGGGAAAACTTATCTTGGATTTAAGGAACAGTAATAATAAGGATCCTGCATTTCATACCTCTTCTGTTCCTTAGGAAATACTCTCAAGTTTTGGTCATGTCCTTCATGCTTCGTTTATAAGTTCAAGATGCCATGGTCACTGGCCCCATCTACGTGTGCCCCTAGGGAGCTGTTGTTACCTTGCTTTAGAAAGTACTAAATGATGGTGCAATAACAGCCTGTATTACGCCATGCTGGTGGTGCACGGTGATTTTTAGTCTCTACATCGCCATAGCAACATGCTTTGCTGAGGGAGTGCATTGCTATGGTGACATAGCAGTGGCATTATGGTTTTTGCCCATAGCGTCACATATAGATGTGCCCACTGTGTTTCAAGAATACTTTTGAGTTCTGCAACTGTATCAAACTTTTTACTTAATTTTCCATTACTTCCATTCTTCCTCAGCTTATTTCCAGAAGTGTTTCCAACATAAAGCATTTCATAGAATATTGAAACAGAATACAGGATATACAACATCTGTTTGATCTTCCTTAACTTGATATCACTGCATTCATGGAACTGACAAGATTTTATTATTTTTTCATTTCTCCTGTGGGGGAAAAATGATATTGCAGTTGAGAACATATGCGTACTTAACATATGAATTTCACAAAAAAGAAAGTGTAGACCTAGCCCCACTGCCTCTAACATTTGCTTAGGATTGACTCTACTTATGTTTGAAGCCTATACTGTACATACGCTACTAAAATATTATAATTCTTTGCTTTGGGTTACGGCCCCAGCTCAAATAAATAAATAAATAAGGTTACCATGGTGTTAATTTTTTTGTTTCATCAATCAAGGATGTTAACTGTGTGATTGTGAGAGCAATAGTATGAGAAATTTGGAGACCTAGAGTTTGCAAGAACAATACTGGCTTTTCCAAAACATAATCATTATAACCAGGAACCTTACACAAAGTATAAATATAAGTGTTATCAGAAATTAATAGCCGAGAACAAACAATACAAGTAGTAATTAAAAGGGCTTGCTTGCCATAGTGTTATTTAAGAGGCTAACCCCAACTTTCTTGAGTTAAAATGATTCCAGAGTAGATATCTATTTCCTCCTTTCTCTGATGTTCCAAGTACTTTGTTCACTAAGTACTGGGTGCGTCTACACATCTCCCTATGGCAACACTGCTATGATGCCATGCATTAGTACTTCCTTTTGGAAGTGCTAAAGCACAGCACAGTACGGGCAATTAATGCACCATGTGGGCAGCGCATGCTTCGATTTCCCCGCTACATCCCCCACTGTAGCAGCGTGCTATAACTGGGGAGTGCGCCGCTACGGTGATGTAGCTGGCAATCATGTATAGATCTGTGTGATCGCTACATTGCTGTAGCACACTGTACAGTGATGTAGCGCGTTGCTATGTTGCTGTAAGGTAACATGTAGATGCACCCACTGTCTCCCAAAACTTGTTTGAAGTTAAATCCTAATTTCTTCCAGTCCAAGCAAACGATAAAGTTCATTGCCAACCACACTTTACTGCACTATGTTTGATCCATAGAGGAACATGATTTCTCCTGTGTTTTATGGGGGTTTTTTTATTTGGTTGATTGGTTTTATTTTTTTATATATTTTTTTGAGTCTAAAACATTCAGTAGCTTTTTCTATGTTTGTTTGAGCCCTATAGATCAGGGCAAAACTAGAGGGTAACTTGTGTGCAGGACAAATGTTTTCCTTGTAGCTGAGGTGAGTGAGATATTTTCTTCAAGTCCTATCTTTTCTTATCATTTTGCCAGAAAGAATATATACATCCTATCATGTTACATTTCACTATATGGGTATGGCAGTAACTAAAGTTTGTGCTAAGTTTTTCTTATATTCTATTATACTTAAGGTACCCAGTTCTCTGGTGCCTTGCCTTTTAGGTAGTTGTTTATTCCTGGGTGCAGGGATGCAGAGTTTTACCAAATGTATAAGGTGATTTTTTTTTACTTAATTGCCACTTACTAGACAGGTGTTAATGATGACATACAGTGAAAACGAATGAAGAATCAGGCCCCATGGCTTGTAGATCAGCTACGTCCATGCTCATGGGTTCCTATTGTGCTATATGCACTCTTTGAACTGTCAAATTTTTTTCACTAACTTTGAATTTTTAGTTTCAGGTCTAAAAGTCTGTACTTTTTCAGAACTACTCCTAAATTTGACAAGGTTCAGTTTGTTTTAGCTGTAAGAAATACACTGCTATTATATTTAGGGTAGTAGTGCGTTAGTGAATATTTCTGAGCACAGGTGCATTCATTGTCCTATTAATTGTGTTTAATATTAACTTACCTGCTTTACACTGTTACTTGCACAGACGGTCAGGATACCAGTTAGCCAACAAAGCTGCCACCTAGCTGCCACTATAAGGTTTTCAATAATGCTTGAAATGTATTGCATTCAAAAGCTTGTCTAAGTCTATTCCAACCATGCAGCTGATCCAGTAAGATTTCACCCATGATAAGCCTTGCCTCTTGCTTTATAAGGAGCTGTTTAAGTCCTGGGGAGCAATTAGAAAAGAGACTGTATAGGGTTACCAGTGATGGATGCCACAAGTATGCATAGTTTTGCATTTATGGCTTTAGAAATCTGAGAGAGACAGACACAGGAATGGAGGACAGCCTGGAAAGTCTTCTAGGCCCAGAAACAGGGCTCCTAAAATGTCTAATCAAAGGACTCTTAGCAAATTTTATTCAGACACATTTTATTATTGGACTTTTTGTTTGCCTTTGTCTGAGCTGATTTGTAAGTACAGTCAAGCAGTGTTATGGCTATATAAAAGTTTTGGGAACTGGTGGTAGCCTTACTATCTAGAGCCTTGGGATTATTTAGGCACATAAAATGTGGCTAGATGGTGTGTCCAGCATCAGTTTCATGTTATATGAAAGCTGTAATAAATGCAGTAATTGTAAAAAGTATAGCCATCGTTTTTCCAAAGTACAACTTCAGTCATACAAGTGGTAAAGCTAATTTTTACTAGCGTGCTATAGATAGCGCTCAATTCCCAGTGGAAACCACACAGTGACAAAGAAATACATCATTAGTAGTCTCAGAGCATTAACATTTTGTGTGTGTATAGTATTAGTGACATTATTATAGAAATTAATATTAATGAATCAGGTTCCTGTCATGACCCACTTATTTCTGATTGGAGTTATGAAAGCAGCTCTTGTGTGGCACACAGGGATAGGATGGCTGTTAGATAAAGAAAGAATCATACACTTCTGCAGTTTGCTCTACCAACTCTATCTAGCCTTCACACATCTCCATTATAGGAGAAGACTCTGGGGCAAGGGAGGGATAAACCATGTGAAATTCAATAAGGGCAAAGTCCTACATTTAGGATGGAAAAATCCCATGTGAGCATACTGACTGGAAAATGACTGGCTAAACTGCAATACTGCAGGCAAGGACCTGAGGGTTACAGTGGAATAAAACCTAGTAAAAGTTAACAAAAAACCCGGCCGCATAGTAGGAGTGTTGCTTTAAAGTAGGGGAGAACTCAGCAGAGGGGGACCAAAGGGGAAAAACTTCCATTCTATTCAGCACTAATTTGGCCCCACGTGTGCACTGTGCCCAGTTTTGAGACTTGCACTTCAAAAAAAGATGTGGAGAAGTTGGAAAGCAGCCATGGGAAAGTAACAAAAAATGATCAGAGGTCTAGGAAACATGACTTACTAGATGAAAGACAGTGGGATTATTTAGTTTGGAGAAGAGAAGACTGAGGAGGAATTTGGCAATAGTTTTTAAATATCTGAAGGGTGATTATAAAGAGGATGAAGATAAACTATTCTTTGTGGCAAAAGTGGACAGGACAAGGAACAATGATCTTAAATTGTAGCAAGGAAAATTGAGGTTGGATATTAGAAAAAAATAACTTTCTTACTATAAGAAAGTATTGGAACAAGCTACCTAGAGAGGTTGCATCCTTGGTAGTTTTTAAGAGAAGATTAGACAGACTCTTGATTGAGATGATTTAGACCTGAGATGTCACGCTTATCTGGTTCTGTGGGCTGGATGAGTAGCATGAGACCCATCTACAGGTCAGATAAATACTATGGAGCTGGCCCAGGCCTGTTCTCCTCACAGCCCAGAAATCTGTTGCCTCTGATGCTTCTCCTCTGCTCCCCTCACTTATTCTGCCTCCTGGGGTTTTTGATGTCCTCATTAGCCTTTCCAGAGCTTCAGCCCTTCATATATAGAGACAAATGCGAACTCACATATTGCTGCATAACACACTGAAATATCATTGTGGGTAAAGTTGGCATTTGTTTG
The DNA here is from genome assembly GCF_001723915.1 of Gavialis gangeticus. Taxonomy (NCBI): domain Eukaryota; kingdom Metazoa; phylum Chordata; order Crocodylia; family Gavialidae; genus Gavialis; species Gavialis gangeticus. The sequence goes on along the minus strand of NW_017728992.1, from coordinate 94,246,878 downwards.
TGTTCTTTATCGAGAGCATCATTAGCAGTAGCTAGCACAAATAATCATTAGCAGTAGCACAAATGCTTTCAGTAGCTGTGAGTGCATTGGATATTACAGTTATTTCCCCCAACATCTGCCTATTATGTTTCAGGAGCATTGTTGGATGATGATTAGCTTGTCAACATCAAAAGGTAAGAATAAACATACATTTCAGCAGTGAACACAACAAAACTGGATAGACATCAGGACTTCAGGGATGTCCTTATGTATTCTCATTTGATTCCTAGTAGTCATGACTTTGAAGTAATGTTCAGTTGCACTGAAATAATTTAATTTGAGATGGTTGGATGGGTTTCATTTAATCTAGAATTTTACTCTGCTTTTGCTACAGTAGCCTATTTGGAAGTTATTAAAAACACAGACATGTCGTAATAAAAGCTATTTCTTTACAGGTGTTACTACATACTATGAATATGTTTTATTATTCTAGCCTTGTTTGGATCATTTATCCTGATCATATACATTGTACACAAGTGTCATTTAGCAGATGCTGGCTTAGCTACCTTGAAGAGATTACAAAGATTATTTCCCCATAAATCCTAAAATTGATTCAGTGGAAATGTACCTACCTGTATGACACATGTTCTGTATTGCTCTGAGGAAGGGGTGCTATAGTACACTTTTGGTTTAGTACAACAGCTTAGTTTTAAGGGCTCCCTCCAGCTCATCCAACATGATGTTTTTTTCTTAAACCTATTAGTGACTGTTTGTTAACAGTGTTTAGCCTTTAAAGATTAACATAGGTCATCTAGTACAGCCCCCTGCCTAAGGCAGGATCATCCCTATCCAAACCACCCTAACCCCGTATTAATCATAGCCCCCTAACCTGCCACAGGTAAAACAGGGGAACAGTGGTGGCCAATAACCACATTCACAGTTGCCCAAAGCATGTACAGGTTTCCCTCAACAACCATGGTTTTGAGCATCCATGCTTAATATCCTATATTTTGGCTACCCTGGTATACAGTTTTGAGTAACCATGGTTTTCTGTGGCCACGCATCAGCCTGCCACCTGCCATTTTTCACATAAGCCAACCACAGTTTTGCCAACCATGGGTACTTTCAGGAACCTGACACCAGCGGTTGGCAAGGGAAACCAGTCATGTAACGCTACTAGTATTTCAGTAAGACTGACAGACCCCGTCCAGTCCTGCTTTCAGCAGTTAGCACTGTCTGCAGTTATGGTGGGGGAAAATCTACAGCGTTTGTTTCAAAGTTCCTTTCACTCTACTTTACGCATCTTTTTGGTTTATGACTGCTCCAGACAGGTCACTAATAGCCTCTGTCTCAGGGCAGCAAGTAGTCTAGTGAATGGAGAGGTCTGCAGGTATCCAAGAAGCAAGTTTCAAGCCTAGTGATATTCACGTTTTTTACCTCTGTGGCAAACCTTAACTATGGCTGGTGGAGGAAAACTAACTCACCATTCCTCTGGGTACTAGCCTAGGGACTCTGCATAAGGCAAGTAAAAACAGTTCTTCCCAGTCTTCAACCGTTTCCTATTATGCCTCTGTAAACCTCTTTCTTGACTATCCAGCGGGAGTCTGTTACTGAAGGAGCATTTCTCACTCATGCCTCCTCCTCATGCTCTGCATTTCCTTTGAGCAGTGCCTTATTTCTTCAGTTGTTGCAGAGCCAGCAATCACTTTTTAGCTGAAGAGCAGTTCATCTGGCTGTTAACTCTTTCGTGGCTAGAATAGTTCAAGATAGGCTCCATTCAAAAGGCTTCCCTTGTTCTAGTTACTCTGCAAATAAAGTAAGAGACAGTCCTTGTCTCTAAGAGCTCGCAATCTAACATGTATTTTCATGAACAATGATGCTGCAAGGCTGGATTGTGAATTTAGGCACAGTTCAGAGCAAAAGGCAGTGTGGTAACTGTATCATCTCAAAAGAAATGCCAGGAGGCAGTGACTCACACACGCATCTGCTGAACTCACTTGGTTTCCTCCTTGTCTGTGTTTAATGATAACTTATTGTTGGTTCATAAACAATTAGGTAATAAGTGTATCGTGCCTCCATGATATCCCATCTACCCAAAGAACCTTGCCTGCCTCATGCATGCAGTGGCTGAGGTACTCTGGCAGTCAGGTCAGGACCAGGCCACGTGCGATAAGTAGAGGTCAATGATGGAAAAATTCTACCCCACACCAGAAAAAAAATTGTATTTGACTTCTATGACTGAGTGCTGCTGGTTAAATATGAACATGTCATTCTTTGGTAGTGTTAGAGATGATGTTGTTGCTGTGATGGTCTAGGAATTATTCAAGAGGCAAGATGGGGTAGATTTCCCTTAGAAAAATCCTTGCCACTTACACGTCATTCTATGCAATTAAGGAGCCTACTTTTGAAAGGCTTGTCCTGAGGACTGAAAGATGAATGAAGAGGTAGCTAGGAAGAAACAAGCAGCTTTAGATGCACTGTCAATGAAGCTGAAGTCACTCAGAATTAGAGAACCAATGGCCCAGATACACTCTGATCTAGGAGGTGAATGAGAGGGAAGACAAATGAACAAGAGTACCTAAAAAGGGTTGAAGAAAAGCTCGCGGAGATACAGGATGGGACACTGGACAGGAGCCTCTTCCCAATGCTTGTAGTAACTGCCCCTGCTACCTTTATACTGCTGCTTCCCCCACAAAATGATGCACGTAATGTTTCTGTTCATCTGTATTCATATTTTCCTACTGTATAGGCAATTTACACTTCCCTCTCTCCCCACCCACTACTATCCTTACCCCAGAGACCTGCTATGTCAGTTAGCACATATTATATTTTTCCCCTACGCACCAGATGTTAGGTATTGAGAAGTGATTGTTCAACGGCCATTCCTAGAAGCCAGGCACTGCCAGAGGCTGAGTCACAATCCTATGTTCTGTCAGCGCTGTATCAATGTCAGCAATGGACTCAGGATCCTGCTACATACATACCTTTGACTAATAGTTAAGAGCATTGGGGACCCACAACATGCTGAACTTTTGTTGGGTAGACAGAAAGTCCCAGTTGACTGCTATAAAAACATTTACACTTGCTTGAATTGCATACAGCCATGAACTTTCTGCACCAGACCTGCCGTGTGAAACTGGACAGAAAACTAGTGAACTGGGCTCCTTAAGTCCCTGGGAGAAGGACAGTTAGAAGAGAAGCATATTACCTGTGCCAGTGTCAGTCCTTGTACAAGGAGACAGCATATTGTTGGCTGTGCTCTCCAGACTGGAATAGGTTTGGAAGACTTGTTAATGTTTTTGTTCCCTCTCACTATCAAATCCTCCCTGTAGGGAAGAACACTGGTTCTCCATGGGTCTTTTATTGTATTTTTTCTAACTTTTATATTATAAATTGCCTTTTAAACAGGGCTGTTTCTTATCCATCAAGGAGGACAATGTAAATGCGTAACAGCAATGAACATGGCATTCAAAACCAAGAACTATAATTACAAAGTAGAAATAATATTGTAAAGTTTGCAAAGCAGAAGCAGTGCTGAGGCTAGTAAAAGGCTTTGGACTCTATACAGACTTTTGCAAAACAGAAAAAATACTGAAGTTGCTATCTCTGAACAAGCGGATGGAGGAGCTCAACTACCATACAAAAAGTTCCTTGAATACAATCACACTTTCTTAAAAGAAGGCCCAGAGGAATATTCACTGAAGAGAAATAGAATGTTTTCTAAGAGGGTGTAATGGAGAAAACAGATGTGACAGAACATCTGGTGGAGAACAGCAAATTAATACTGAAAAAATGAAAATTTTGTCATTACTTTATCTCTAAGTTCACCGCTCTCTCCAGTATATCCCATTAATCTTAATTATGTAAGGTACTAATTATGTTAGGGATGAGGATAAAGCTATCATAATATAATGGTTATAGCTACACTCTGGGCTGCAAGATGAAAGCTGAGAGGGCACCGTATATTTTGTATAATGTAAGTTGACAGGCTTCCTTCAAACTAGCATTTTTAAAATCCCACTTCTAAAAGTCTCATAATGCATGTTAGTTTGGGTTGAGAAGAACTGAATTTGAAAAGAAGAAAGAAAAAGGAAGTAAGACTAGATGTGAAAAGCAGACTATAATTTAACAAAATTACTAAATGATTACTATTATTTCTAATGCAATGCACTATTTAATTTTCAGATAATGAACAGTATTTTGTGTAAAATATTTTAATGTAAGAATAGGCAGAATTGTAACTCACTTTACAATTCTACTTAAATCTCTAGCTTGAGAAGGGACTGCAAGTTGCATAGCTAATAATGGACTTATTGCCTGAATACCTGTTCTATATATCACAGTTCTCTTTTCAGACATGCCATAACCAGTCCCAGAAGGCAGGCATTGTGCTCTCAACCCAGCTGGCATTTGGAACAGAATTGTAGCAGATGAAGGGAGAGAAATGTAGCAATTACAGCTTATAAAAAAAAGTACTACTGAACCTGGGCCACACAGCACTTTCAGGTGAAGTATACACAACTGCTTGTCACAAAATGCATACGGTCTCCAAAAGAGAGGGGGGTG
>NW_017728992.1:94241295-94242064 GCF_001723915.1 Gavialis gangeticus | reverse complement strand
CAAGCAGGTGTTGCCTTTTTTAGAACCCCTTCATAGGTTTGCTGAATTCTGAAATGCCTTAGTCTAGACTCAGTGTTGTACTGCCTCAGCTTACCTGGTAATGCTCAACTGGGGCTCTGCTGCTGTAGCCAGGTGAAAGTGTCCTGTGTGGAGCCCAGATAAACTGGTGGTGCAGAGCCCTTGAAGGGGTCTTGCAACACTCCAGGGTGCCAGGACACCCCAGTTGAGAAGCACTGGTTTAGACCAACCAAACTGAAAAACACAAGCACGTTCCTCAACCAATGTTTTTTTTGTCCATGTTTGCCAAGGAGATTCCTTGCTGTAAATTCAACTGCGATCAATGCTGCAGAGAACATCAAAATTGGAGGAATACAACAAGCGAGGCAAAGCTAAGCTGCAAAAGACTCTGGAAGGGTTAGAGAAGGCAGAGCTGCAAAGAACATGAAGATCTACAACCAAGCAGATAAAATGATGGGCCTAAGAAAATTGTAGGTTTTCATTTCATCCAATCAATACTCAACGGATATTTTACTTTTGCTTCATATAACCAAGCATGATAGCGGCTGCAAGAGAAAGTGGATTCAGTATAGAAAGGTTGGAAAGAAGAGTGGAAACCTACTGAGCAGTGATTCCCAAATCAGGGTGTGCCACAAAATCCTTTGTAGCATGCAGTGGTGCCTTGCCCATGCCAGGATGCAAGCCATCGCTCTTCCTCTCTACCACTGCTGGGCACCCTTGGCCCACAGACAAGCAGGGCCCACAGCTGTTC
>NW_017728992.1:94221955-94241049 GCF_001723915.1 Gavialis gangeticus | reverse complement strand
TGTGCCAGGCTCTGTGCTCCCAGCAGCGTGCTTTGCATGCGTGCTCGTGGGCAGACAGATGAGCAGCCATGCAGGGTACAATTTTCAGTTTGGATCACCCCTCATTTCTCCCTTTCATGGGCTCCTGGGGTTGGCAGGAAGTGCTGTGGGTGCATGTAGCTCTGGCTGCCAGCATTGGAGCCCCTGGAGGAGCAGTACATGCCCCCTGATACAAAGCTGGGGCTGCAATGGGGAACAGGAAAAAATCAGGGCACAGTGGGGTGAGGTCTTGTGCCCATCTCAGCTGGCACCAACTAGATTCTCGCTCTTCCCCAGCCTGTGTGACCTTGAATTCCAAAGATATTATGAAGGGGCGGCTTGAGGCAAAAAGACTGGAAACAACTGCATTAGAGGATCTAAAATCAGAATATGAAAAAGTCTTACGCATCCAGTCCAATAAACTGGATATGGCTTGACAGTTATCTTACGTGGACTTTCTTTTCTTTTTACATACCACCAAAATGACTTAGATTACCTGGAGTCCTTCATGGTAGCAGCAGATTTTTGAGGACTGAAGACAGGTTTTAGTGTAGGATCTGAAGGTCAAGGGTCTTGCAGTTTGCCAAAGCCTTTGGTTACTGAAGTATTAAAGCATGATATCAGTTTTGACCAAGCATCTGCTTGACTAACTGAATTGGAGATGTAGAAAATGGTCACTGGAAATGTTTGCTGTGCCTGTTGCTGGTGTCTTCAATTAAAGTTTTACAAATAATCTATGGAATGCATAGATGTTAGCGTGCGTGCATAAACATTTTAGAAAAATAGATTAGAACTGCATTTAAGAGGAAGTAAAACTAAGGCACTGGATTTAAATCCCAAGCAGGGTTTACTCCTTATGTCTGATATAGACTTCTGTTCCTCTCATAAGACAAGTCTCTCTGGGTACATTCCAGTGAGTGTGTATGTGAGGCCTGCAGCACTGCAGACCCATCTGCGGTGTTGCCAACTGCAGACAGTACACATGCAGGCATTCACTGTGCTGCTAATTTGCAGTACAGCAGGTTTTGAAAACTCGTGCCTGAAAAAAGCAGGGTGGTGCATGTGGCAGCAGTGTGCACCACCCAAAACCAGAGCCTGGCCAGTTTGGACTACACGCCAGCTGCTGGCCAGGCACCAGATTGCTGCTACTGGAGCTCTGGGAAGCTCCCAGGTCAGGCTGCTGGGGCCAGCCCAGCCTCCTTTATCCCAGGGCAACTTGCCACATGCCAGTGTACGTGTATGAGCATTGCCCAGCAACAAGTAGCAGTGGCACAACTATATGCTGTGGCAATTTCTCCTCAGGGAAATGAATGTGCATGCTTGTCTGAACATGCCCTCTGTGCCTTAAGTGTCCATCTATAAAAGGGAAATAATACTTCTCCACTGCCCCTTCTGATAGGAAAGGATAAGATTGTTATTGGCATCAGCGAAAAGCCAATAGATTAAATTAAACGAATTGCTGAAATCGTGATTGCCACAATCCAAACAATACTAACTTTTATGGAGCAATTTTCTTGATCTACAGGTTGGCCTCATTTGCCAAATATGCTAACAAGGAAAAATACTTTAATAAGGACTGAATGAGGACTTCTCTCTCAGCCATCTGACACAGCTGTGATTTGAAGCACAAGACCTAAAGATATCAAAATTATGCTCTGACCTTACATCTGATTTTGGAAGCCCATCTGAAAAATTCCGATGATGCCTGAACTTGGTCAATATTATTACTCATCATTACAATAACCTCAAAAAGCTTCAGAGGAATAAAAAAAAATTCCAAAGGATGAATATATATGTATATTTATATATGAGAAGCTTTGTGTAAACACTTTTTGTGTGTAGAATGAACATACTTGCTATGTAGCCTTACTGTCTGATATGCAAATTCCACTAACTTCCAGCTGTGCATCAAGGTCCCTTTATCTTAATGATGCAGAACAGGCAGTTCCCATAGTACTGTACTGTCTGAAATGATGATCCCTGTTTCTCCTTGCATTGGTCTGTGTATTAGTGATGGTGTTTTTAAACAATGCTGGTCTTGTGGCTGTTTCCTTGTATGGATTGTTGCAGGCATGGAAACTGGAAAAGGACCAAAGTGAGAAGAGACTGAGACAAAAGATGGCTGGTAGAAACAGGCAGGTGTTCTTTATTTCATGTGGCACAGCATTAGACAGACAACCCAAGAAACAGTTTCTAACAAAAACCAAAGCTATTATTTCCTAGGAACCATGCCCAGGAATTACCCTAGGCAAAGGTCTGCTGCTAACAGTGACGCTAAGAGGTCATTCATTGCCCATCCACTCTAATCTTCCCTTAATCAGCACGTGCTCAGGCCATAATGTAGCCATGAGTATCCTTTCTAAAGAGACTAGCCTCATAAAGTTACAGTACCTTTAGATGGCATACATGCTGTACAGAATCACCAAAGTACAATCTCCTCAAGCCATGCTAAAATATAATGCTAAGGGTAAGTCTGGACAGAAGGCAGTATAGTAGCCTGTCACATTTCTCTGAGGTAATATAATGCTGTTTTTTAGCTGACCAGGTAAGGGACACCTGAAGGGAGACCAATATGGCTTCCGTGTCTATTTTTAAACTCCTTGATGCAGAAGCATGATCCTGGAATGCAGTCTGCTGAAAAATAGGATAGAAGCCTTCCATGTACAGCCATAACCTGGGCAGGGATGGGACAGGTGTAGGTGGGAAATATGTGATTCTAACTTCACTGGGAAGGAACAGAATATACACAGATATTTTCTTGTACATCTGCACGATTAGAAAGAAGGACATGAATGGATAACTTGGAGACTATGAACATAACAGCATAATCTTTGCATTATCTATTACATAATACGTGAGAGATGACTGCTTCATTGGAAGGGGAAAGTTACACAGAGCAAGATCTTGAACAAAAGACATGAAAAATGGATGATTGAAGAGGTCAGTTTAAGAGACTAAGGGCAGATCTCTAAAAGCCTTAGAAGATTATTTTTTAATTATCTACAGATTCTCTTTATATATATATATATATTTATATATATACTCATATTTCCTTTCTAAATTAAGAAAATAAATATTTGTAATAAATCATAGGGTCAAATCCAGCCCTCCACTGAAGCTATCTCCACTTAATCTGTGTACATAATCAAGAACATTTTGCCCTGAATATCCTGGAAATTTTGCCTGTATTTAATTCCTTGCAGTCCTACCTGGGTTTATGATGTTGTGGGTGGGTGAGTTAGCCTCCATGGATCTCTCTTGAATCACCACCAAGATATGGTCAGGGGGTAAGCAAGAGGAAACAGAATAATGAGGACCATCTTAAATAAATAATTTAATCGTGATTTAGTGCGAACAAATGAAACTAATATGGATCAATGCTATAGTTTCATTGTAAGTTTTTAGCCAATTGTAAAACCCTTCATTTACTTTAAGTGAAACAGATTCTACAGCTACAGAAAACAGAAGAAACTGGCCATTCCTTTTGCCTTGCAATCAATTTTACCCAAAGGCATACATTTTCATCTAATTATCCCTTTGGGCCCCCTGCTAACTAAAAATGTAGCATTTTCCATTGAAGACAGGATGTGTCTACTATTCAGATGAATAAAGCCTTTGATATCATACAAGTGTTACTTAGGTATGGACTATATTATATATATATATAAAAGCACTAGATTCTTTTAAACACAGAACAATACAATTTTAGATGCATTTACCACTTTTATTTCACTATGCGGAAACATACATTCACCATGTGTTGTGATGCAGCTGACAGTGTAATGGAGACTATATCCTTTTAATGGATATTATGACTGAATACTAATGAGGGGATGTTCTGTACAATTTAAGGCTTGGCTCTGAACTAGATAGTAAATGTTGACCAGGTTCTGAAATGGTTTTTTTTTTCTTTGAGAATTAAAAGGGAAAAATCAATTTAAAAAAAAAAATCAGGCTTATTTCAGATTAATAATTTTGTAATGCTACAAGCTAAGGAAAATACAGTTTTTCTCCAAAATAACTACAAAAAATTTACAGGGTTAGGAGTTGTATGGGGTGTCTGGTAGCTGACTAACTCTGAACAATGCTGACAAAAACAAATAAAATTGAGTTAATAAGCTAAAATCATCACCATCTCATAAGGTATTTAGTCAGGTATACAAAGCACATTTTGTAAGCATTTAAATATTTTGATAGGATTAAAGATTCATCATTGTTGGGCAATAATAAAACCAGATGAAACAGACAGAAGATTCAAGTTGTTTACTGAATAAACTGTGTTATTGGCACATCTAATGTGTGGTAAAACATCATACACCATACCTATACAGGTTCTAGCATTTTTAGGGTAATCTTCATTTACAGTCTTCGTAAACAAAAGGTTTGCCACCTAACAAATTTAAATTTGTTTAGACTTTTGTAAACCGTGAAAGGCATGAACTGTTTGTGTGTTACGTAAGATCACTGTTTATACTGTTTATGAACGTGCAGGTATAGCTGAAAACTTAGACATTTTATGAAAATTAAAAATGCTGCTTTTTTGTAATTTTATCGTTGCTTCATGCAATAGTTTTACTGATGCGGATTCAGATTGCTTTCTATGGGAGGGTATCTCTGCCAGTGTCTTATTAGCGGTCAAGATCAATTCTTCTTTTCCATGGACAGACATAAGTCAGTCTGATTAGAACTGAGATTCCATATAGGCTCTGGTATTCCTAATGGTGTGGATTCATATGCAAGCTAAATTATTCCTGTAGGAAAGAGAACTGTGTTAATCGTATAAACCAACTGCATTTGTGTCCAAATCAAAGCTGCAAAATGACTTATGCTCAATGCTTCAGGGAACAAAAGACATCAAAAAAAGCTACATTCTAGTATAAGTAACTGCTAACCAGGCAACCTGATCCCAAGCCCATTGATGTCAATGGAAATATTCCCATCGACTTCCATGAGATTTGAACCAGGTCATGTTCTAACTGAAAGAACTAGCTGAATACCACAGTGGTTATTGGTACTTACTCCTTAAAGATTAGTTCCATCTTCCGAAGTAAATAGTAGTGAGCCACATTTACGTTAAGCTTTTATATTTTCTTGTCTCAAGCAGGAGAAAGCAATAACTTTTCAAAAGATGCTATGCCCCATACTCTGTTACTTATACCAAATGCTAAAGAATACGTAGTGCTACGTATACGTGCTTTCCACATAAGGAATATGTAATAAGATGCTGCTATGAATTCAAATAAATTGGACACGCAGCCATTTTTAGTTATTTTTCTTTTTTGCATACAGCATTCAACGCAACCTATGGGATGATGCTGGCATTAACAGTTCTTGCATAGCAAGTTAGTTAGTATGCATGATATGTTTTCGCATATACAGTAAATACAATACTACCAAGACACCTGTTTAGCCAAACACAGCTGAAGAACATGCCCTGACTGAAGAAAGCTAGACACAAGAAAAGCCGCATTATTATCTCATCCTGAGAAACAATGCCACTTTAAAGCATAAAAGGTCCTTTAAAAATACACGAAAGCAAAGCATCCAAATACTGACACATTACAAAACCAAATTGAACTATATTTATACAAGTTGGGATTAGAAGCCTCAATTCTGACATAATTGTCCTTAAACATTGGAAAATGTTATCCAATTTTAATTCTGCTCATCTCCCTTGGCATTTTAAAGTGTATTAAAATGCACACCTTTAAGAACAAAACACTTTTGTTCTTAAGTCATATACGGATGGACAGCAGGTTTCAGACTTGAGGGTTAGAAAGTACAGGAATACATAGCATGGATAAAGAAGACTACTCAGAGAGCCAACCAAAGCAAATGACTAAGTTCCATTTCTCTAACTGGCATCATTAAACAAAGAAAAACATTTAGAACCAAATGCATATTATTTGGATTTAAAGTAGATTTCAGAAGTAATTCTCATTTATATACCAGCACTCAAATAATATATTTCTGTAATATAGGCAAATGCCAGTGAGAGAAAGGAAAAAGCGAGAGGTGAATTATGGAAGGAGAATGACCTTTGCCACATGCTATCCCGTTAAGTACCTTGGAAAATCATCTAGTCTTCTTACCTGTGGGTCAATCCTCCCCATCTTCTGGTGTGATTTCTGTCTCTTTATGTACCACTACTTTGGTCACTGACATGTCAGGGTGCTGCTCTTTGGCCTCTTTAATTGCCTGAGCCAGCGCCTAAGCCCAAGAAAACCACAGAAGGGCAAAAACAAAAAGGAGGTGGAACATGCATGATCAGTAGCAAGGTGGAGAGATTCATGATAAATTACACAATTTACAAATGAGGAAAGATGATTAAAATATGAAATATATTGTCATTGATTTAAACACTAAAATCAGCTTACTTTAAGATGTGCCAGTGTGAATTGCGTCTATTAAAGCATATGGTTAAATGTACTTTCTGATAGACTTTGGGGCACTATTTAGTACTTTAAATATCCCACCTGATCATGGTCAATGTCTGCATCTCCTGTGATGACTATTCGCTTTTCAATTCTTGTCTCCGAGATGCCTCCTTTCACAGTCTAAATGGAAAAAATAAATACAAATCAATGTCCACACTTAGTAGTGCTGCTGCTTGTTCAAAGAAGAAACAGTTCAAAAATCCAGCAATAGTGGAACAGGGACAGTTCACCTTGGAGGACTCTCAGAAGCATTTCATAACCTTATACGTATTTGTTATATATCAGATATGTCAAAATGTTTAGCATCAACTGCAAGTCTGCCACAAAAAGCAGGGCTGTCCATAAGTGGCTGAGGGCCGCATGCCTCATGGACTACACGCTGCATGCCCCCACCCACTGTAGCTTGTGTTGCCCTGCTGCAAAATGTGCCTGGGTGCCTCTCCCCTCGCCTTCCCCTCACCCTCACTTGCTATATCATGTTCTTGGGTGCCGCCCCCCATCCGCACCACGTGAATCCTACATAACCCAGCCTCCGACCCCATGTGAATCCTAGCCTCCCCAGCCTCGGTCCCCACACTGAATCATTCCTCTCTGGTGCCATAGGCAATGCTGTCAGTTGTGCAATGCTGCATGGTCCTGCACCACCTGCCACAGTGAAAGAGGGGGAGCCAGACGAAGTCAAAGACTCTGGCTGCTTTTGTAGTTAGAGCAATGAAAAAAGTGACAGTCAGGTGGGAGCCCAGGGGCTGCAATTTAACCCCTTTTGGGTTGTATGCAACCTGTGAACCACCCATTAGACATCCTTGACAAAGAATAGCAAGTATGTATATCACATTTACGAACACAGTGAGTGAAGCACAAGGCCTTTGCTCCTCCTTAACTACTCAAGGGCTTAGACTCAAGTAGTGAATGGACCTTTGTGTGGATCGCCTACAGCACTGGTCACCAACCAGTGGATCTCAATCCACTAGTAGATCTCAGAGCTTCTTGCGGTAGGTCTCAGAGGCCCTTGAAATCAATCCGAGACTGGGGTGGGAGGGCTGAGTGCCCTCATGCATGTATGCGCATACCCCAGCCCAGGAGGTCAGTCCATGGGGGAGGGAAGAGGTGGAAGCTAGACTGAGGTCCCTGCGGTGAGGTACAGTGCCGCAGAGGCAGGAGCAGGGTAAGTTGAGTGGGGCCCCGGCCAGGTGGGACTTACCTGCTGTGGAGGTTTGCCCCCAAATAGTTTTTGTCCCTCTGGCTCGATCTGTCCCCCCCACCCCCATTTCTCCTCCACAGACTTACCTGCTGGGTTGGGGGGGAGGGGCAGTAGTGCATGGTAAATCTTGGATTACTTTTAAAATGCCAAATGTGATCTGCTACTTAAAAAGGTTGGAGACCACTGTCCTACAGAGATGAAATCTTTTCCCCATCAGATTTAATGGGAGTTCTATCGTTAGCTTACATGGAAGGAAGTATGGTCTTAGGCATCAGGTTGCCAATCCAGGGCATAGGAGTTGTGGGTTCCATAATGTACTCTGCCACAGACTTCCTGCCTGTTGGCATGTTGCTACACAATTCCTTTCCTCACAGAGATGTCAGAAGCTTAAGCTACAGCAGCGGGAACTAAACTGTCACCTAAGATGGACAGGATTCCACCCAGGGAACAGCTATGCTCTGAAATAAATACTGTTTTTGTATTGTCAAAATTGCAAAAATACATATTCTAGGAATAACCCCCCTCCCCACCATTTTTTGAAAACTTACTTTGGTGATATGTGTAGTAGTTGTAGTGCTGGTAGTTTCAGATGTGATCGTTTGCGCACTCATCAGTACACCTGGGTCTAAGTCGGCACCCGAATCCATCTAAAAAAAAAAGTAACTCATGAAAAAATGTTCAAGCAGCAGAAAGTATTATCCATATTAGTTAAAGATTCCTATCTGTATAATTCTGGAGAAGGAGAGTGCCTAGCAATACAAAACTAATTGCTCTCAGACTGTTTTAATAAAACTGATGGACTATTCTGTCAAATATCTGTAATTTGCTCAAAGTGCTTTGCAAATACTACCCATTCAAGCCTTATTGTAGTGCTGTGAAACATCCAAGGGATAGGCAGAGATGTCTTTACCCACCACTGAAATATAGCATCTCCTAAAGAGGAATACAGCAGTGTTACAAAATATATACGCATTGCATATGACAATTTATGGCACAAAGATATGGATATGCATTTGGAATTTCACAGATAATTTGGATAGACAGGCAAAACAGTTGTATTCTACAGCTGCAGTAATCAAGTTGCAATTCCATGTAAACCCGAGGATTAACATCCTTAATCCTAGAAGTGTCAGGGACCTTGACCACAAGTTGTCAGTGCACCTTTCATAAAACTTAGATATTATTTCATGTTTTCATCCCAGTTTTTTCATTACATGGTATTGTATGTTTGACAGTACTTCCACTTGTATTACAATGCATCTTACTCAGTTTTTCTTAAGGCTATGTGTCTAACAAGCTCCAAAATCTGTATCCTAAACACCATTTACAAAAAGACCATTTACTCATACATATAAGGGTAAGACTACACGTTTATACCCACTTCAGGTTTACTATTGGCAACACTGTTATTTAACAGTGTAGTGACTTACACCAAGATACTATTCAGCTGTTGCAGTTTCTTACCTGTGAAGATTCATATGTAATGGTTTTTGTTTCTGTATGAACTACTGGCACTTCCTTGGTAGAAACTTCAAGATTCTCCCCACCTGAGGAAACACTGCTAAAACTGATAGTCTCTGTCTTCACAACTGGTGACTGCTTGAACAGAAAAGCAATAGGAGCATTAATTAAAGCTTTCAAATCTATCAAAATAGATTTTTTCAAATGGTTTGGTTAGGAAGTGAAAAACAACAACAGAAAGTGCTCTGCACTATGGAAAGGGGAAAAACCTCATTATAAGGATACATACGTAGACATATGTCAGCAGTACTCCAAGGCAGTGTATAAAGCTAATGCTCTATTGGTCTAATGAAATCCACATTTAGAAAAGATGCTAATATTAAAAAAGGTTCAAAATGACAGGACAAGAGATTTCTATTTAGGCTTATTTTCTTGCAATTCTCTCTCAGAAAGAGAAGGCTGTGTTATACCCTTAGTATAAATACGTCCAGAAATCATCTTAATGGCATTAAAGTGTGAAATACAAAATCTGGGTAGTTAAGCCCGATAAGGTAAGTTATTTCCAGGGGTACCAAATAAGAGAAAACAGATGATTTTCTGTTCCTTCTGGATAAGTGAACTCCTACAAATATTAATGAACTTGCCAAAAGACAATGCAAACTGATCCATCTCCTTATTGTTATGTAACCAACATTAAAGGCCAAAAAATAAGGAGTTGGTCTTTAGCATGGGGAACACCGTTTGACAAAACGTTGTCAATAATGGAAACCAGCAACAAGCCTCATCAACTGCCATGCAAGGAGGGAACAGAGGAGAAACAAACTGCTCACTGTAAAGATGTTGCAGAGTAATCTACATATGTTTTATTTAACTCTTCATCAGTGAAGTTAATTTAGTCCAATCCTGCAACCATTTTACTGTAATGAAGAAACAAGGGATTATTAAACGAATTACCTCAAAGTGAGGTTTTCTTTCCAATGAATCTGAAAGGTGGCCTGTCGCACTCTGCTCCTCCTCATGCGCATGAGAAGCAGAAGCAATTTCTTCCTGTTTGGTTACAGCTTTATCAGTCTCCTCCCTTTTTTCCTCCTTAGCCCCCTCAGTCACTGCAGAGCCCTCTTTCCCTAGAAAGCTAGCAGCAGCAGCAGCAGATACTGCCTGTTCTTTAGCATCCAGCTCATCTCCAGCCACTGTAGCAGCATCCCCACTTGCATGCACACTTGACACATGTCTCTCCTCAACTATTACGGTCTCCTGCACAACCTTCTCCATGGCATCCAGATGAAGTTCCACCTCTTCTTTCACTTCATCTGCTTCCTGACTTATCTTTGTTTCCATTTTCTGTAGGAAGAAAACAAAATCTGAATGTCAGGTGTGGAGAATAAAACCTACCAGAGCTCTTACTGCCAACACACTGTAAATACAGGTAATAAAAGATCATTCAACTTTGCCAACTGGCATCTCCTGAAGAGTTTAGTTTTCCACTTTAAGGTAATTATAATGGCACAAATGCAAAATAAAGCAAATTAGCATTTTAAAAGCAGAAGCTTTACAGTATTCTCATTTGCATCAATGTCTTAATTTTCCAAAAGTAAAAAAGACACCTTATAAAATGAGTTAAATGCAAACTTAAAACAGACTAGAACTTGACTTTTGATAAGGATTCTGTTGGTGATCTAGCTTTAAAAGGCACATTAAGCATCTGCATTAATATTAACTGTGCAGATTCTAAATTCTCTGAGAGGTCACATATTTATGTGCAAATATGGGGAAGAAAAGCAACCAAAAATCAGCTGCGTGCAATTATTAAATTCATGGATGAAATCAAACGGCCACCTGAGCCCAGCTATGGGGAGCAGAAGTAACCCCTCCTATGAACTCAGTTGGTTTTCTGGCAGACTCTATTAAACTGAAGATATCTGAACCATCCAAGGTTTTTTCACCGGAGGACTGTTTAGTCTAAGTAGACAAAGAAATGTAGAGTCATACACTAAAGAAAGACAGACATACAAACACAGATATGCTAACAGACAAAACTGGAGGCTGAGACAGAGGAAAAGAGGCGAAGGTCACGGGGACAAAAAGGTTGAAAACAGGAAAAGAATGGGAAAATAAATTAGCACACATTCGTTATGACTAGAAGCAGTTGTCTAAAAGCATAACTGTTAGCACTGGGATTTTGCTGGTTCAAGCAAACCTTTTTTCTTTATTAATCAGCCACAGCAGCAATATTACATTTCAGTAATGTGACTCTTCAAATAAACTTGAAAGGTTTAAAGCCTGATAATGCCTGCTTTGACCGTGGTTCTGATTTAAATCATGAGGAAAAAAAATAAGCTTGGGTTGCCTGTTGTCAACATAAAACCAAGCAGCAAGAGAACTGAAAGGCAGGGTAGTGTGAGGGTATTGCCTAAAGAAGTCATGCTTTAATTTTTAAACTGTGGCACAAACTCAAAGCCACTTGTTACCACTACTCTTGATGCAGACGATTCAGTAACATAGTGAGCAGTAGCAATGGTAAATGGCTGTTCTCTGGAATATCTCCACTCAGACAGGCTCTTATCTTTCCGATCAAATGCCCCTGCTTTTAGGGCTTCACTGTCAAGGTGTTTTTCTGCTCTGCCAGTCTGCAAACTTCCCAGTGTACCATGCAACTGCAAATTCTGGTCCATCTTTTGTGCCTTCTTCAAAGTTTCTTCTTCAGGACTATGCAACTGAGATTCTGCTTCCTTTATGGGTGTCAAAGATTCAGACAGCTTCCTCTTCGTGCTTTGCACATCAGATACCCGCCTGGCTCTCTCATCAGTGCCAGGCTCTAGAATTTCATATTCAGCCACTACTGGAATGATCTTCACAGATTCTTGCACTTCCCTCTCCAATTTTTGAAAGGCGTCTAGTGAAGATTGTACTGTTTTCTCTCCCTCTTTAGCTTTACTTGTCATGATTACAATTTTCCCGGATACAGTATCATACGACTTTCCTAAGGTGTACATTTTCTGTTTATTCTCCTCTTTGGATTGCATTTCACTTTCCAAGTCCTCAAAGCTCTGCATTAGAATGGTACTGGATTTTAATATCTCAGCTGGAATGTCACTTTTACGGCTCACAGTCATTACTTTGTATGGCACTTTTTTTTTCGATTCACCATCAACTACCTCAGAGGGTATTTTGTCTATAATAACCCAATCCTCAGTGCCCTATATTTGAAATATAAAAGCTAAATTAGAATATCTAATGGATTATCTTTGTTTCAGGAACACCAAAATATTAAATCTTTTAGGAAATGCATGGTGGGTATTTTGAAACATGTAATAATTTCTACCATATATTTGGTAGAGACAATAAAGTAAACTTATAACAATTTGCACTTTTTATTTAAAAACCTCTTTTTAATCCTTTGGAAAGGGTATGTACAATATGGGAACAAAAATACTTCACACTCCCTTTTATTGCATTCATTTTCAGTTGAATAGCATTTAAAAATTTTTGTATTTTAGAAATAATCTGATTGGCCATTTATGAATTTCTGAATAATCCTGGGTTTAAAGTCATATATCACAACAACATACCCATATTCCTATAAAAGTTACAAAATAATGTAAGCTAAGCAAGTGATTTATTCCCCAGTTAATACAAGCACTTTTTAAATGAAATGTTTTGGGGTCTCAGAACAGTACATGTTTGTGCACACCTGTAATGTCAGATGAATTTTCTGGTTCTTATTAAAAAAATGAAGTTCCTTGGCATGATATAAATTCAACTTTATATCTACAAATATAAAGTATTTGTAGATATAAAGTTCTACAATATACTAAATGCCTGGAGCATTACAACTATTGTTTGAGAATAATGCAAAACTATCTTTTCTCCAAATACAAATATGCTATGTGAATTATTTCAAAAGCATACTCGTGGCCCAATTACATGGCCCTAGAATAGTTTTATATTTAACTAAACAAATGTGTTGGTTTAAATCAAATGAATTAAAAATAACCTCTAGGGATGATGGGACACTTTTCTGGATAATGATTTGATGAGAAGTAACCACAGTGCCAGCAGATTCTCCTTCCTGCAGCTTCTTCTCTATCTCCCTTGGCTAATGGAAAAATTAATAAGAATTCAAAATTCATCATAATTCAAGATAAGCTGAATTCACTTGACAGTATAAAGGAGATTCATTCTAATGACAACAGTGCCTTGCCTAGTGCAATGTTTTTTAGTGAGACTCTGCAATTGCATGCAAAATGGAAAGGAAAAAGCACAAAACCAAATAACCAACCAACAAACAAAACCCAACTCTATGTGAGTAGATTTGTCAGTATAAGGAAATATTTTTCTATTAGATAGCCAAAAATTTTAGATGGTATCTCATTATCGTCAAAATTCTATCCACAAAATTCATACTTACCTTTGGAACATTTATTTAAAAATTTAGGTTTTGAAAAGGAAAATGGTAAAAATGGTAAATTTGTACCAGTCTATTTGATTGCATTTTTAGAAATCATGCTTTCATTTTACCTGGGATTCAAGGAATGTGGTACTTCCCTTCTGCAAAAATATAAGTTTTCCAGATTTTTCCCTGTCTTCTTTGGTCTAATGAAAGAGAAAGAGCTGAGGAGATAGTTTTGATCTTATACCATATTAGTCAACAATATTTTAAATATACAAGTATAAGCAAACTGTTAACAGACAGGCTATTTCATTTGAGAAACTAATGAAACAGGAATTAGTACAAGCAACATTTTTTTCAGCAGAATCATTGAGAATCTCTTGAATCAGACCCTGCTTGTAAAACAGGACGTGGAGATGGATTTTATGTGGCAGGCTCCAAGTTTAATAACTTAATGGGTATGAGTGGCATGTATCTACCCCATCTCATATACCAGAAGTTAACTTGATCCAGTAAGAGGTTATGAGGCTCCCACCATATAAACAGTATCTGGGAGCAAATCCTTCATCCTGCTCACTCTGCACACATGCACTTAATTTGGAGGGGCAGAATGAGAGGGGGTGGGGAGGACGAGAATGATAGATAGTACTCAGGAAACCTCAGACTGTGAAAACTTCAGGTCCCTCCCACCTACTCACCTTACAGGTACAAGGTCCATCACTAAAATGCCACATCTCATCTATCTCTGGGAGCTGGCTCTTAAACACTAGGCGAGCAAAAGTTTCTTATAAAAAGGAAAAATAAAAAGTCCTATTCTTTTTAGCCCTAACAGTGCCTCCGCAAAGAAAAGAGGCAAGGCAAGGAGGACTGGCACATCACTGTAAATCTGGCCCAAAAGGAAAACTTTCTGTATTAATACTGATTAGACATCCAGCATCATGGCTACACAATTTGTTCACAATAGCTACAGAGAGGCAGTGGGATGAGATGAAAGGACAAGGTGCTCCTGCAGCCAAGAGGAAAGATTAAATTATTGGGAGAAAGTGAAGAGGCCAATCAGCTTGAAGTCCTCAAGGCCAACCAATGAATACAAGAACCTGTAGAAGTGGTGCCAGCTCCAGTATCCTCCTACCTCTCACACCTAAGAGTGACACAAACCCTCTTTTGGTTTGACCAACACCCCCGGCCTTTACTTGTTCAAACTGGGTGAACATATACTCTGCTGCCCTCCTCACTCCTGGGGCTGCCCACTCTTTTTGCTGTGAGACCAAGTCTCTCTTCAGATTGGGGGACTGGGATTTTTTGCACAAACCTATCCACTCACTATAAAAGTCATTTTTTTTTGTTTTTACAAGTATTACTACAGAAGTGATAATATGTTAATCTCTCAATATTTACCATGATGTGTGTCCTACATTGTGCAATGAAAACATGTGAATGGTGTCAGTCTGCTTACAGACAGGTAATTTACAAAACTTGAGAGAAAACTGGCAAAGGTGATGATGAGAGCTGTAGCTTTTTTTCTGTAGGTTCCTAGGTCTGTCTTAATTCAGGTCAACAGTCAGTTACTATTTGGCTTCTTCTCACTAGCTCTAACATTAGCCCATGAGCCAGGGGTTGAGGTATTAAAAACAATGTTTCCTGTTTTTCCCCCCTCACTGCATTGTGACACTGACTATGAACTTTCAAGGGGATAAGAATGAAAACAACTGTACATAAAATGCTCAAAGTACCCAAACTGACAAGAAATTCAGATATTATTTCCTCCACTCTTGTTTCATTACAGCTATCTTAGGTATTATAGGAAACCCTATCAAACATTTTAAAAAGATGTGGGATTTTTTTGTTTGTTTGTTTTTAACACTGACCATGTATTTTGGCATTCTGGTTACAAGTTCTGTTGTTTTCCTTCCACTGAGTCTCCTTTCAGAATGTAAGGTAGTGCTACTGACCTAGAAGAAGTCTGAAACCTGCCTGACAGACACTTGTCTCAGCGTCATACTTAAGCTGGTTGGTGAAGAGAGACAAGGTACTCTGTTGTGTTTAGTGAGCCCATCAAAGTTTGGAATTCACCTATCCTCAGTCCAAAACAACTCTAATCTTTAAGCATTTTGCTAAAATTCATATATGAGTATAAGATTTAGGAGTACAGCTTATGTTTATAAGGTTTGGGCAATGGACTGACGTAGATTTTGAGAGTGTTCTCTTATGTCAAAAACAAAGAAAAGAAAAATACAGCCTCTTATCCCTGTAACTCATCTTTCCAAATGAATCATGTAGATGTACTTCTCTAGGACATGTTTTATGAAGTGCTTTGCTGCTTGTGAAAAGCATCCTATTATATTTGAAATACAGAGAAAGTGAATTTAGGTGGTTACCAGATTGCTGCAAGCAGCTTTTCCTTGCTTCAGCCTCATTCACTCAGTTATTCAGCTAGATGCTCTCTAGGCAGTTCTCCTCATCTTTAACATGTTCAGTATAACCTGCTTTGTTGTTAGAATTTTAGTTCTGACACAGACAAGCCCAATCCTCAGCCACAATTAAAGACAGAGCAGCACAGTTCACCAGGAGCAATGCAAAAGTTGCCCTTTGCCAAATCCTAGGTTATCTCGGTATTAGGTCTGCCTCCTTGCTCGTTTCAGAGCAGACATGAAGTCTGTTTTTATTTATGTCAGCTGCTAATAGCACCAAAGGGCATGCTGGATAGGGAGATACTGCAAGAGAACAGGGTAGCTTTTCCTTGGCAGCATCCCTTCAGGTGGCACAGGTACTGCTGTGTTTTCTGTATGCCACTAAAGGATCTCCTTGAGTGGAGTGATCTCACCAGGAAGACTGTGCGTTTTCAGGGACACTTTGTGCTATGGTGGGAATGCTAAAGATCATTTTGGATAAACACGCTACAGCCAGTTCCCCTTGACCTACTTAACTCACAGCATCTTGCCATCACATAGGTGCTAATAAGGCAGGCAGAGTAGAGAAAAATGAGTGCTATCACATAGTTAATCCTGCCACAGTCTTAGTGCAGTGGCTTGGCTTTCAGTACTGGCTGTTTTATTGTGGAAGGCTAGCTATTGTACTTTATTCACGGTACAACAATGTGGTGATTTCCAAAAGTTATTCAAAATGTCATATGCCCTAAGAATGTATAAACACTATTCATATGTAGTACTTAAAAACTAAGCTCTCTAGGTAAAAAATCTGCATGTTTAGAAGCCTCTACTTCTAAAAGATACTGTTTGACTATGTTGGAAGTGGACTACCACCATAGAAATGCTTCTTTTAAAGATTGTTCTTAGTCATTTTCAGTGTACAAATCACCATAATTTCAAAGTGCTCTGTCTTCGATGTGTTAAAAAGCCTTGGGATTATTCCTTTCCAATTACGATTGACCCTCTCTCAAGTCTGAAATTATAGACAACTCAGAGACTTAGTCTAGATCACATAGGTTTGCCAACAGATTTATGTCGGGCAGGTACATGAAAAAAAATCATTCCACCTAACTAATGTGCAGGGCCAGTGAAAGCCCTGGATGGAGCTCAAAGAACAAATGTCTCCAAATGGGAAAGTTTAATTATCCACTTGAATAAGCACATTTCTGGTTTATAAAATGAATCTCTACACTGCCTTCTGCCTGTCTTTAGACTAACACAGTTCTCCCATCACTGTAGTTCCTTATGTACAACCAAATAGGGGTCCAATTTCTTTAAATTTTCACTACTGTCCCCTACTGCTATACAATAATGCTAATTGTGATGATGCTTCTTGGGAAGCAGAAATCTGTTTGCCTGGAATAGATAACAAATTTCAGCTTATCCAGTCTTGGGCAAGATTCATATTAGCAGCAGGCTCCACACCCCTTTTCTTTATTTGTTTTTCTCTGAACTCTTGGCAATGATAAAGAAGGCCCGTGTCCTAGGTTGTTGAGATTCTGAGTTTCTCTTTAAGTGTGTTGAATGCGCCTAGCAATACAGAAGAGTTACATAAAATACACAGTTCACTGTTTCTGATGAAAAGGTAGGTACTGACCTCTTCAGGCACAAGTGGTTCAATCATGGGAGCTTCCTCATGTCTTACAGCAAGCCGGACCGGAGATGTGGAAAGCCTCTTTTCCCATTCGTTAGATACTGTGGTATCTGTAGAGGTTTCCAAGAAGGTTCGTTTCAGCTCGCTTATATTGGTCTGGTGTTTCATCAGGTCTTGAGTTTTGTCTAGGTCCTTGAGAGTTAAAAAAAAATGCACACAGCGCTTTATAACATTTACCTAACCAACCAACATTTACAAAAAATCAAAATATGTAATTTTGTTAGTAAAGTAGATAACAAGTCATATTTTAGGATATCAGGGAACACAGCACTGACACAACACTCTTGTGAAAATGTGATATTTTGAAAGATAACTGCATAGAAAATCTCATTTATGTGAGCATCAAAATAGCGTTTACCAACATCTCTGTAAGTTATATATCTGATAAAGAGACTTCACACATACATACACGCACACGAGTATAGAACACGGTAGAGAAAGTCGTCATAATCTGAGAAAAAAAATCTATTTCATTTATTAGTAGGTGGGACCACACAATTCATGCATCATAGCGCAGATCCACAAGTTTACCACTAAAACTGAACACACAGGTACAATACATGCACTGGTATATACCAATACCAACCTCTAACATTAGATTACTATGTTTGACATACACATTTTCACCCTTTATTCGCTTAATCAGACTATTCTGAAAGAAGTGAAAAAGAAAGGGAAAGGTAAGGGACACAATATTCAAAGGATACAAAATGCTGTTCTACACATTTCTTCACAGAGAATTGACAAACTGCATGCTAAGAGTTATGAACACTGCACACCCCACAGTTCAATAACATATGTGACCTTTCATTCTGTACCTGTGCTTTTAGATCTCCATCCTCCTCTTGATCCGACTGCCAGCATGAGAAAGATTTGAAAACAAAATCGTACCCACTCAAATAATTGCAAGGTTAAAAAAGCTGATCTGTATAGCTTGCTATGTTAAGATCACATTATCTCTACACTGAGGACATTAGGAATTAGGAAGACATATTTGTCAACTTTTTACAGTTTTCAGATCTGAAAAAAGAGCCTTCTTTTTTAAAATTTGCTATGTCTGAATTTGTTATTCAATCTTCACTTCATATGAATACCCTTGTATGATCATCTCTCAGTTTAGGAGATATCGCTTAGATTTGCTTAGTATGGTTACTGTTGCACTCTGCTTTATTGATAATAACAAGAGCTTTGTCTCTAAACAACACCAGGAGTTCAAAGAACACAAACAATGAAACACCAGTACCATCTCCTATCAACTTTGAAGGAGCGCAACAGTGTGTAGGGCTATCTACAAAACAGAGCTATACTCCAATTGCTTAAAAAGCATTTCACTAACTTTACTCCCCTGCATGTACAATGGCATTATAATTTTTATACTCGCTCTGTATGAATCTTGAATGGCACATATGATACATTCATTAGGGATTTAATTTTCAAAGTGACTGGTGGTTTTGGATATCATGTTTGCTAGAGGTGCACCAATACATAAGTCCACATTGTATCA
>NW_017728992.1:94213507-94221634 GCF_001723915.1 Gavialis gangeticus | reverse complement strand
AGAGCAAGTGCAGGCTGCCACTGCGGGTTGGGCCAGGGCTGCACTTGGGGTGGGCAGTGGTGGCGTTATGACAGGGGAGCTACAGCAAATTTTGGGGTGGCTGTAACCCACCTTGTAGTCCCCTCCCTTCAACACTGCCACCAGCCCGAACGCAGCTCCGCCCTCCCCAATTCCCCCCCCAGGCACAGCTTGGTGCCGCCCCTGTCCCCAGCGGCAGCCTGCCCTCACCCTGCCCACAGATCCAAGGGGCACATGTCCCCCGTGGCTCCCCTAGGGGATGAGTAGTGATGGCGTCCATTCCCGCCACCCCATGCCCCTTGGATGAGCCTCCATCCCACACTCTGCCCCACCCCAGCTGAGCAGCGCCTGCCCCAGCCCCAGCCCCACTCTCTCCCTCACTGCAGGGGCCTCAATCTGCCACCCCCAAAACAGACTTACCACCTGGATGCTACTCTCTAAGCTGCTGGGCTGCACATCAGCAAGTCAGATCCGTATCGGCCAATATGGCTCACTGGTATTGGCCCCAAAAAATCTTTATCAGTGCACCCCTAATATTTGCTAAACATTAGGCATTGGAAACCCCAAATCTCTTAATTACTACCAAAAATTTATGCATTGCATACTTTCAGTATTATGGTTTTTATTAAAAGTCTAATAAAGATACAGATAAGAAACACTTAGTACAGCCTTCTATTTTTCTGACTTGTCTCAATCTTGATAATTTCACTGTTTCATAATGTGTTCTTCCGTTGTTTGTGCACCTGCTTAAATTGTTGATTTTTTTAATTTAGTCTTTCAATTATTCAAACAACTACAGGTTCCATATCTGCAGGTTACTTTATGTCTCAATTCAAATTTACTATAGTTAGGGCAAGACTCAAATATACTGACACATTGTATAGAAAGGATTAGCGTGTTGGTCATGAACATTACTCTAATTTACAAGTGACTGGACTGCTCTGCAACTTACAATAGTGTGTATGGCTACACTGGCAGACCCCTATGGCTACACTGGGCAGCTTTATCAGATACTAGACCAACTTTGGCCCTGATATATGCACCATCAGTTCCATTAACTACAAGGGAGATGTACCCGCTTCACTGGAATTATACTAGAGGTGAATCTGCACATACTGTGTACACACTTCATTATGTAAGTAATTATTTTTTCTTGTTTGTTTGAAGAAGAGGCCCTGGTTATTTACTATCATACTCTGAAAAGACATGTTTTTATTTCAGAGGACATACGTCTTTCAAAAAATTACACATTAAACAGGTATGGCAAAGCCTCAAGTATGATTAAGCCAACTTGAGATATACAATGTGCTCTCAGATGAGAAAAATTCTCTCTGTATAAACTTTTGAATATCCAGATACTTTATGTTCTACATATTTGATTCCCCTGAGCAAGCTACATCTCAAAACTTGGATAACATAACCTCAATCAACATTGTGATCCTGGGAAAAGACATTTACCTTGCTTCCACCTGCTAGCTATACAACACACGAACAAGCTTAGCCGAATTTCCAAACTGGACAGAAAAATAAAATGAATCTAGAATAGATATTTGAAACTTAAGTAATCAAAAAGCTTTTCAACACATACACAGAAGGGCATCTAAACTGTAGTAAAAGAGCTGCAGAGCAAGTACTAAAGAACAAAATCAGACCAAGATGAAGCTACACACTACATCCTTCGATCGCTACATGCTAATGACTGTACAAACCTCTGTGGCAGTGGTTTCACCATCAGCTGCAGTATCCGTCTGTTCACTGTCAGTCTATTTTGTTACACAAGTAACCAGGTTCCAATAGGTAAGCAGGAATAAAGAATAAACCCAACTTGTCAGTAAATACAGGTCACAGCTTGAATTGCTAAACCTACACCCTTGTGAAATGCATCTGCATGGCTTTTTAAACCAGAGACATCTTAAAGCAGCAAAATAAAAACGCTATAGTTAATAAACAGAACAGACTCAGAGGAAGACTCAAGGCATACTGCACACGGTATATGGCTTTACTGTAACAACTTTATCAGCCAAACAAAACATTACCTGAAAAATGTTATTTGAATAGTAGGGTTTCCTTTTAAGAAAGCCAGGTGGCTTTTTAAAAAAGCAAAACCTTGTAAACATACATACACATACAAAAACAAACCTTTCCCCCACAGTGGAAAAGAAAAGCAAAAAACAAAAACTAAAATCTAGTTTATTATTTATTCTAGTTGATATGGTCACTGTGGTGTTTCAATTTGTATTTGGAAGGGAAAAAGGATACATTTTTTTGAAAAATAAAAAGCTACTTTAAGTCACCTGACTTTCAGCCCCTCATTTGCACATATTTTATTATTTTCCTTGCATTTAAACATTATGAGGGTGTCTGCATTACCAAGGAACCCAAACATATACACAGCCATCTACAGTCTGTCTGTGTTACTTTCTTAGCCTCAAACTCCATTTGTTATTGCTAATGTAGAGGTGCTAGTAGTCACTAATAGTACAAATTTATCATTAATTTGAAGTCATAATTTTCTTTAACATTTTCATTCCAATTGAATACTGAAATACTAGGAAAAGATTAAAAACAACCCCCCTGCAGCATCCACTAGTTACAAACGGTGAAGATGAAACAAAGCACAGCATTATACAGTCTAGATCTGTCCCAATTTGTAGGCTTGATTAGTAGAACACCTACATAATTAAGACCAGCTTTGAAAAGACAATATGAATATCAAGATAAATAAACAGGTAATCTAATTGAGTTTACATGTTGTTGGGGGAAGAGGTAGGTTCAAATGATTAAATAAGAGTGCAGATGGTCAAAATCATGACTCTAAGAACAGTAAAGCTTCATAGGGAGCAAGTGCCACAGAATGGCCTGGATTTGCAAACACAACTTCATCTAGCATCTGTGAGAGTGCCACTGACCAATAACCATATCTGATCATAATATAATAAAAGAATAACTTTATATTATAGTAAATTTATAGATAAAATCCCTCAGTCCCATTAATATGAAGTGATAGAGAAAAGGCAATAGAGTTTAAGATATAAGGTATATCAATCTTAACTGTAGATTTCCGGTTTTCTTCCTGCTTATAGGAACTTTAATGTTGTTAGACTGATTTTAGCTATTTCCTTCAATCGCCTTTTTCTCTACCCTTCCTTTAAAATAAAGTGTACAGAATGTGAATTTTACATTTGGTAGCTGGAACAATAGGCAGACATTTTTATCTACTTCATAAATGCATATGTCTGAATATTTACAATTTTGTAGTATAACCTGCTGACTGGACAGCAGGTCCTTTTTTGTTGGTAAATGATTTGTACCACCATAATCCATAGATTTCGTAAAAATATTTTCCTATAAGCATTAAAAATTTTTACAAAAAGATTCTACCCAAGCTTTGTTAATAACTCACCCATTCATTTTCTTGATACATCATTGATATCATATAAGACACAAATTGCTATTGTGCTGTATCAATATAATCTGCCTGTTTTATGTCTGTAACTTAAAAACAGTTGGAACAATGAGGTCATGGATTGTTTTTAATAATAAATAAATACATATATCTGGGGTCAAAATACTGTGATGCTAAATTTAGGCATCATGGTATTTTCAGCAATTAAATTAAGCAATTTAGCAATATATTTTTAGCAATTAAGAATTGAGGCATTCAATGAAAAGGCTGTCAGAAAACTTTGCTGCTAAGGCATGAATAGTGCAGCTAAGTGAAACAAAAGGGACATATTCTGCATCTGGATGCACAGACAGCTTTTAGAAGGAGATGCCAATGCACTTCTGAGGGTAGAATGTGTCCAAGAAGTTTCTGAAGAATAAATTCCTTAAGTGTGTGGCATTTACTGTAGCTTTTTACTGCCTTGCAGATCATTGGGTTCACTGTCTTTTGAAACGTATGCTTTATGTAGAGTTATTTATTTCTTCCTTAAGGTACTGAAATAATGAATATAAGATACATGAAATACTGAACACAGTTTATACTCAAGATGTACAAGTCTGCTAATAAGCCAGTCTCCAGGCACTAAAAGCCAGGCACTAAAATTCAATGTTACCGGATGCTTTGTCAAATAAGGATTTGAAGCTATTGCAGTGCAAGGAAATGGGGTCTGAAGAGGCTCAGAAAGGCAGGGTTCCTGGGAGTGGAGAGTTATAAGGATGGTTGGTTAAAACCATAAAGGAACAGTGATGCTCTGAACAATATGCAGCTGCTAGAGCTAATTGGTTGGCTACAGGATTTGCCAGGAAATAAAGACTGCTATATCTTCATAAGTTTCAGTTACGTGTCCTCTGACTTGAGACAATAACTGCTGTGATTTGTTTTGCCAATGTAATGCAGACATGCCCAAGTTTAAGACATATTAACTTTCATGCAATATTTTGAACAAGAAATATACCCTGGATTAGGCACAAGTCTGTGTAGTTTACCACTGAGGTACTGCCAGGGTGATCAGCATCATAAAAGGAGTAAGCTGCACAATAAATATTTTACAATGTATTGTGCTGACATAAGCTAACCCTAATACTAAGAGGTACTCATTACTGAGAGAAAAATAAGCAAGTGGGTTACATAAACCCTGTCTTATTGTTGGCAATACACTGTGCCTCTAGGGATGCAATATATAAATACGCTATCTTGTTTTGAGATAATAAAACAGAATCCTGGATGCCTTCCTTAATTTATTATTTCTTAAGTATTAGAACCAAGAACATGTGAAGAAAATGCTGGTACAGTATAAACAGATATAATTTTGGCATTCCATCAAAAGGGAAGACTATCTTGATTCTGAACGTTGCTAAAAAAACCCTTATCAGACTTAGAAAAATGTTTAAATGCCCAGAATATGCATACTATACAAGTCAGATACAATCTCTGCATATATCAGTAATTAGTTCTAGTAATCTGTGAATGACATTGCTTGACTACCTGCAAATACACTAGTCATGCAAGCAACAAAGGCACATTATTGCACATATGACTCTTTTAAACCTTGTTCCGTGCCTTTACTCTGTCAGTCAGGAGTAAGGGAGGTACCAGAAGCAATACATGGTATTCATAAGGAGTGCTGTCTGAATACATGGTAGGGAAAATGTCCCTGTGGGAAATGTTGTTAGCAAAGGACTGTTGCTATTATTAGGTGTTGCTGCAAAGAGGAATAAAACGTATAACTAAGTAGATTCCTTTTCTGCTTCTGTTGTATTATTACATCACATACTGACTTTCTCAACAGCATTATGGGCTCCTGTTTGCTAGTCCAGCTGTTTTATCAGCATGTTGCAATGAGTTATTCATCCTAGCAACAGGAAGAATCAATTCTGGTAGCGCTAATTTAATAATGCAATTGGTAGCTTGGAACAGTATTAATGGTGCAGTAGCAGCTGCAAAACTGGTACCAACTCAATTTTTCAATGGTAGCAGGGTACTGAGTGGGAAATGCAAACAGTATCGACAAGGAGAGAGAGAGAACTGAGGCAAAAGCTCCAGATCCAGATTTAAGGGGTATTAGAACATGAGGTTTTTGCTTGGCTTGTTATGAAACCAAAGGGTATTTGCAAACTCCTGATTCTTGTTTGGATTCTGAACACCCACAGCATTTTTTACTATGCCCATAATTCACTGGTTGATATGCAACTAACTGGAAAATTGCATCTAAGCTACTTGATATTTAGGAAACAATTCTACAGCTGTTAGTGTAAACCAGGGAAAAAAACCCAACTGGAAGAATGTGAAGCTAGATATGGCACTTTAAAGTTGATTTGTCACAATTTGCAGCTCACTATGCCTCACCTGACAGTCTGAAACAGCAAGACACTACCTTACTTACTTACTTACACACAGTGTTGTGCCTAACCCTGGGGCCCAGGCTGCACTCCCAACATGAAAAAACTGTAACATATCAGCACAGACAGAAATGAGGCTCTGAAAGTAGGACTATTGCAGCATTCTAACACTGTTTAGGACTGAAGCACTGAACACAAAAGAAAAAGTGTGTTCTATGCCGAGGTACACACCTCTTCCTCTGAACTGTCACTCAGGTCATTGTCAAGTGAGGCACTCAAGGAGGCCGCCTTGGGCTCCAGGTAGCAGAGGCACATAGCCAGAGGAAAGGAGAGAGTGAGGGCATATGGTACTGAGAAAGAGGCGGATAGGAGAAAGAAAAAGATGAAAAGGAAACAAGGTACGAGGGATGGTGATCGGATGGGAAGGTAATGCTGCAAACTTTCAGGCAGGAAGTTGGTTTCAGAGAAGTTAGGGAGGGAAAGGTAGCCATCATCATCCAGGAGAGAAGGAAATGACTCTGGAAGTTGCAAGGAGAAGGAAAACAAAGTTCCACCTTTACCAGCTTTTTGCTTATAGTTAAATTTCATATCTTGTTCAGCAGAGCAAACTCTTCCTTTTTTGTCAGAGTCCAAGTCAGACTCACCAGAGGTTTGAACACTGTCTTTAGGTGACTCGCAACCTACTGATTTTCGAGGATTCTCCTTACACCTCTTACGGAGCTTTGTTGAAGATACAGGGGGGGCAGATGGTGAGGATGGTGAGGAATGGAATGAATCAGTGCCAAGCAAAGATGGCTGATGAAAGAGAAAGAGCAGCAAACAAGGTGCAAAAGCAAAAGGACAAAAAGAAAACTGTAATTAGTTAATTTCCTTCTGTGTTTATCAATATAAAATTACAAACAGAACTTATAAACAAAGCTTTTTAGCTGAATTTAATGATGCAAGTTTCCACACTTCATGCCACAGCTATTAGTGACTAAGGGTTACAGCTTACAAAAAGCATCTTTTTCATTCAACATCTCTTTTTTAAGTCAGAACATAAAATTTAAATAAACATCCTTTAAAGGAACTGTGTTCATATGCAATTTAAGATGTGGTGGATCCATCTTTTATAATAATCACTTTGAACATTACAACAACACCAACAAAAATATTTGGAAACAAGGGAACATACCAGTAACTATCCTGTTTATGAAAGCATGTCCTGCAAGTTTTAGGCAAGTTAATCAGAGAACTGCCTGGGAAAGAACTGGGCACTAAATGGGAATTCTTCAGCAAAAAGAGCAGGCAGGCAGCTTTCATATGTGCCTTTGAAAATCTCCTCCAAAATGACTTAGTCGAAGACTTTCAATAATCTTTCTGCACAGGCTGTCTAACAAAGTAAGATGTCCCAGAACTAAAAATGATCAAAGTGAACACTTTGGTTTTGAGAAGGATTTTCCCAGCTCAATTATTACCTGGCTTTAACTGATGGGAAGCTGAGAAGGAAAAAACCATAGCTGAAGTTGTTTAACATGGGAAACCAGATCTTCAGGTAACTCCACTTATTGATGTCATCCGAGGAACTGAGCAACATGTTTAAATTTCTACTCTCCCTTCTGTTTTATGACTAAGGCTAGCAGATCAATTATCACTTTGTACAGAAAGAAGCCTTGCCTAATAATCTAGTAACTATTTATACTGACTATTTATAACTACTAAGGTGGCTCTGGTCATCCTATAACTCCCAAATGACTGGGCTATTTTGAAGGGGAATGGGGTATAGGAAGAATAATGAGATTTTCATACCTCCTAAGCTCCTGGGTGAAGGGATAATGTGCACAATCCCCAAATAGGATCTGATATACAGGAAGTTTTGCAATAGGCTGAAAGAAAGAAGTTGGGGGCTATGCAACCACAGTATCCTCACTGACAGTGCAAAAGTATGTTAGCCAGTACGGCTGTGCAAAGCTTCGGTCCCTGATTTGACTTGGCGGAATTCAGCCAGATTCCGAGGCCGAATCTCTGAATCTGAATCAAATCAGAGGACCCTTTAATCTCTCCGAATCAAAACTGGAACCCTCTGAATCAATTTGGAGAGATATAGACATAGTGACAGCTTTGAATGTTTGGTTTTTTTACATACCTCTAGGTAGCAGGGGCTTGTGAATGCTGTGATGTTGGGGTGCATAGAGGGTTCCACAGAAGCGCGGGGGGCTCCCCAGCATGCTTGGCAGCAGACCTGGAAGTGGACCAGAAGCATTTTTGGTCCACTTCCGGGTCTGTGTGCACGCCCCCCCTCCCCCCCGATGACTGGTGCCTTCTGGGTCTGGGGGGGGGGGCACC
>NW_017728992.1:94204048-94213339 GCF_001723915.1 Gavialis gangeticus | reverse complement strand
GGCACCTGGGGTCCCCCTGTGGCTGATTGCTGAGCTGGGGAGATGCAGAGCACTTTTCCCATCAGACCTGGAAGTGGACCAGAGGCACTTCTGTTCCACTTTCGGGTTCACCACCAAGCATGTTGAGGCCCCAACCACACTCCTGTGGGATGCTCCATGCGCCTCGGTATCATAGCGATCATGAGTTATGCCTGTACCTCGAGGTATGTAGAAAAAACTTTTAACGCTGTGCCTCTCTCTGAATCGCTGATTCTCTGAGTCAGCCCTGAATCTTCAGATTCGGCTGAATCGAATCAGGGACAGTGATCTGAATCAACAAATCGAATCACTGTCCCTGATTTGGGCCAAATCCAAATTCAAATCAAATAGGGCCCACTTTGCACACCCGTATTAGCTAGTATTCTACCCATGCTTTGGGGTTCTAACTAGGGAGATAACCCATGCAGCCTGGTTGGTTCCAGCTGGACTTTATACAATGCCAGATTTCTCTAGCTTTGTTCTGTAAGGGTGAATTTTACCCTTTTTTAAAGGGGCAAAATATACACCTGATATCTTTGATAGAAAGGCCACTGTAATTTACTATGAATGTCAACTATCAACTTCTGCTATTGCTTCATATTAAGTTGCAATACCATTAGGAAGCCATTAAACAAATTAGGAAACAGGTGCAGGCCAGCACGTGAGTACACATACTAGCTCTTTGTGGAACTAGGGGCCCTGACATGTTCATTTCAAGAAAGCATGGGATCTGATCTCTGATTCCAAAAAATCCTGCCTCCTTCCATGGCGCACACGCATGGCAGAAGGCACGAGGAGGGTCAGATCCTAATCACAACATTTCTTTTTGCCAGTACAGAGGGATCCCAGGATTATGACCCAGGCCTCCTTTGGCATGGGCAAGTTGAAAGCTAGGTGCCTGCAGCCCTGTGTGACCCAGGGCCATGGCTGGCAATCAGCTGACTGGGTCGTCTGCCCCAGATAGCCCTGATGTGTGGATATGCCACATGTTCAGTTTAAGGCAACAGACAAAGAAGCCATAAAATTATTCTACATTATATGTGGAACATTTTTATGGAGGCTTTTCCATGTTATGGTACTTTAAATTGGGCGCACCCTGTCATTCATAGCACAACCAACTCAATCATGGTATAGACAGAGGGGTCCCAACACGCTCCCTTGTAGTTTATTAGTATTCCAAGCAATGTTAGCAGTTTGATCACAGTGTTGATTTATAGTAAATACTGTTGGTAAAATTCAATGAGGCCAGTTATGAACTGACAGAACTGGTTCCATAGTCTGAATGCGACTACTTGAAGCACTCCATTACTCACTTGCCTCCTTAGCCCGCTTTTCTACATTTCAAATGCTTTCACGGTTGCAGGCCCTGATGCTGAAACTGGCTCTAGGCAGAAACAAGCACCCGTCTTAAAAAAAACTATGAAAGGATAAGGGCCTTAGAGACAGAGTTTTTGAGCACAGTTATTACTAACCCCATTAGTAATAGGACCAAGGTCTTAAACCAAATATTTATAGTTCCTAAGTTTCCTATGATGTTCCTTTTACCTATTTTCTAAGCAGAAAGCCTTGTTGATTTCAATAATGTATTTAATATACAACAGTCTATATTTCTTTTGAAAATGAGCAGACCCATATTATAAAATTTAGAATCCTAGAATTAGTAAAAAACAAAAGTATATGTTTTTAAACAGAAAGATGTTCCTATACAAAATCAATTCCTAGTGTAACCATCTGCCCGTACTTTCATATTAAAATACTATGCAAGGCCATACCCGTCTTGTGGTGCCAAAGAGATTTCAAGTTGGTGTTCTACTTAATTGAGAGATACATAAAACACTCCTTTTGTATTGTGAATTTCTGTAAATTCTTCCCTTCTCTACTATTTTATAACATTTGTATTTATTTATTTACAAGCCTGAGGCTTTAACATTTAGACTCTTGTTAATACCAATAGTTAAAACTGCAATGCTCAATCTCATGGCAGAATCTCTTCCTGGAAGAAATGAAGGAGTATAAACAAACAAACAAAAAAAGAGATTTCTTTTAAACAGGAATTGTCCAGTAGTTTCTTCAGGCTGATCCTGACCTCATTAAAACTAGAAACAAAGCTCCTGTTGGCATCAACGCAAACAAGACTGCATGTCATTAATACCCTTTTTAGAACTTCAGACCCGTTAAATGACAATTTAAACACAATAATTGTATTTTTAAAAAGACTATATATTCTGGGAGAGTTTAAGTACTGTCAAAATGTTCTTTTTAAACTGTCTTCTGCATTTTCTAGCCATATGCCTCCTTTGAAGTGCAGCTGAGCCTCTCTACTGACCTAAGCTAACAAGCCCCTTAGGATAGCATGGTATTTTCTTTCTTTTTCCTGTCCATCTAATTTTCATTTAAAAACCTAGAAAAAAGGCTTGAAGTAGTTTTCTCTTTAAAAAAAAAAATCTAGAGCTAATGCCATATATTCACATGCATGGTCTCTTTTAGAATCAAATTTGTGCCTACACTTTCTGTTCCTGAATTTTTGCACCTGTAAATTAATTGTAGGTATTTGCTTAAGGACTCATTCCTTGGCTCAGGGCAGGCCTATAGCTCACATGCAGCCAAAAGCTCAAGCTCTCAGCTTTGCATTCATAATCCTTTTTTGGTGGGTATAAAAATGTGAAGCTGGCTCCATCCCTTGTGAAAGCACACACTAGAGTGTGTAATGCTTAAGTTCAAGAAACATCCCTTTGCATTTTGTTCTAGATACAAATACTTCAAACAGTAAATTAGTGATGTAGAAGAGAAGGAGGATTTATTTAGCTGCATCTGATTCCTCCTGCGCTTTCTTCAGTACTAATCGTTCAAATTCAATTCCTGCTCTTTTTCAGTCTAATTTACTTTTTTTCAGAAATGAAGCAAATTTAATTCCAGATTTATTTATTATGGCAGGAAGAGAGGATGTGGTAAGGGACACATTTATACCACATGCCTGAGGAACAGAGAATTGGCAGGAAAAACAGACCTTCAAATGCAAAATTTCGTAAGAGGGAAGGAAAAACCTTACTTGGTCAGAAAAAAGCATTTTATAGCACAGTAGCAACCAGAAGTTAGTAGAATAAATGCTCACTTGGTGCTAGGTAAGGGGAATATGACCACAAAGGAAATAGGGCAAAACCAAGTGATCATTTAAAAGCCTGACCTATACAAAAAAAAAAAATGTTGCTCAACCAAAACAAGTTAAACAAAAGGAAGAGAGGAAGAGAGAAAGGAAGAGAATAAGAGAGAGCAGAAGTGTAAAATGTGTTACTTCTTTTAGACACTCCCCTGAATAGCTCTTGGAAGTGGTACAAAATACATCACATTGATTGTTAAATGTGAACAGCTTCCAGATCCAAGTAGCAAAAGTAAGAATTAATTTTAAAAGCATTGTACACACACATACACACTCATATGCAAGGAGGTTACAGAGCACCATAAAAATATTGGCTACCAAAACATTTCACATGTAGTCTGCTTGTTCTTATTTTTATTGAATTTGGCTCTTTCTGCCTTTATAATAATTACTGTGCTTCTTCAAATGTTTTATGGATGAGTCAGTTTAATAGAAATCCTGTAAACCATACCTTTGTGTCATGGCGTGCTGCTGAGACAGGAGTGACTTCTTCTTCTCTTTTCTTTTTGCCCTCTTCCTCATCTTTCTCTTCTTCTGCCTTTTTCTCTGGAGTCACAGTGGTTATCAAGTTGGTTTGAGAGATGCCCTTTGTTGTGGTGTACTGGCCAGTACCAACCTCTGCAGCAGACATAGAATCCTTCATGTACATTTCATGGTTTTCATTCACTGATGCTAAAAGCAAATATAATTTGAAGAGATAAAGTCTAAAATAAGCTTGTCCTGCAGGCCTGAATAAAATGAGAAGCTGGGTTAATAAAACTTGCTGAAAACATAAGAATGCCATGTTTCAGGAATCCAGAAACGTGTGTGTATGTGTACACACACACACACACACACACACACACACACACACACACACTCTTAAATAAAATTTGCTGCATGTTTACTCAAAACTAAAGATATGGGTTGTGTATGCATAAACACAGATGCACACATTATTTCTATGCACACTACATTCATAATGTGTGCATTTATGCATTATTATCCCATTAGCAAGCTTATATTATTAGGCAGGGAACAGAAGGAAAAAGACATTAATAACTTTAGCCATGAGTATAAGAGGAAGGGAAGTTTTTAAATCTGCCACAATAACTTAATGCAAAGCAAATGCTTTATAGATAGCTGTGTTGCATTACAGGAAATGACAATTGTAATGTATTTAATGTAACACATGCTTAACATCCGAGATTCAAGAAACAGCTCCCCTGCACCTTCTAAAAACCTTCTAGTCAAGTATGTTCACTATTTTAAAAAAATAATAAGTTAGAAAAATAGTGTGTTCAGAACAATGGGACTATTTATAAAACTATACCAATCAGGACATGGGCATGGTTGCATGGCTTTCCTATTAGTACTTTGGGTCTTAAATGGTCAATAAATATCACGAGACATATTAATTAATCCAATGTAAAAAACAGATTAACCAATACACTACAAATATATACCCATGTCCAGCACATGAATAGCTGCATTACCGTAAGTAGTTCCCAAATAGGTGGGATTATTCACCTGTATAAAGTTTCTCACATGCTTAACAGTTTATTGGATATCTGCTATAAAGCGATCACATATAATGCAGAATCACTTATGCATTACTACAACATAGGTAAGCAAATTTGAAAGAATACCAAAGAATCTTTTGTTCTCCTCTATTATTTTTAAGCAAATTAACACATCTCTAACTCTTGCAGCTCCCAAAATATCACTGGAAAGGCACTCATATTTCTTGTCTCTTAGATGAACTTTTTGGGGGTGAGGGAAGGAGGCCCAGCTTAAAGATCACAAACGATTAACATAAAAGTAAAGCGGAAGGATAACATGTGCTTTGAGATGCATGCACAGCAGCTGGGTCACCAGTTGCTTGGTAACAAGTATGAAGCATATTAAAAGGTTTAAAATTTATGCATGATAAGCAGCAAAAGTATCAATTTTGGAGAGGGAGATGGATTGTTATTAGTTTGTTTAGATTTTTCTCCTCCTCCTAACCTCAGAAATATTCATTGTGTATCATTTCTGCAGCATCTGTGATACCTATGGCCCTGGCAATCCTTACACTTAAGATATGATTAACCAGTTAATTAAATTAAGGGTGCAATAAAATAAGGAATAAGACACAAATTTACTGTATGAAAATTTAATAACTTTGTGACTGGTTCCCAGCACACCACTAAGCAAATGCCTGGCTAGCCCCATGGGCTTAGATGTGCTCCTGGGGCTGGGAGTCTAGTCAGCTGATTGGGGCTCCTGTGACCGGAAGCCCTGATAAGCTGATCAGATCTCCCAGTCCTTGGACCTCATGGAGTCTTTGGCCCAGGTGGGCTTCTAAAGTCTGGAGCTTGACTGGGGACACCAGGCACCCAACCTGCTGCTGCAGAGGGATCCCAGGATCATGATCCCAGACCTCCCCATCCCCTCCCCACACCGGCAATATGGCGTCGTTGGGATCCCACTATCATGCCTCCCGCTATGTATGTGTGACATGGCAGATGTGATTATTGGGATGGCGGTTCAGACCCCATGGTACCTTTAACTGAACATCTGCCACGGGCCTATTTGTCAGCATTCAGTTTTTAAAAATATTTAAACTTCCATAGAACACCACCACTTATTCATTTAAACCTGGGAGAAAAGGAGCCTGGTTTGCTATACAAATCAGAAACATACCAACAGACATAACCCCCCGGCCCCCCCAACCAAACCAAACCAAACCATATATACCAAAACAAACAAACAAAACAAACAAAACAAACAAACAAAAAATCAATGCGAACCTTTCTGAGCAGCCCAAAAAAGGACTTAATTACTGAGGAGGGTCTTTTGTAGTCTTTAAAACTAGGAACCTGGTTCTTTCCCTGTTCTTCCTGGAAAAAGACTGATTACAAAAGAGGACTTTGCTACATCTCTTTTCCTTTGATGGCCTAAAATCCAGCACCCAGCTCGAACACCAATCAGCCTGAGCTCTATGATGGGTGATAAGGCCTGGCTTTGTACCAGGAGGCAAGAAGAGAGGAGCTGGATTACACAGATTGCTGTAGGGACTGCTCAGATTCACACAACTGACATTGGCAGTAAGAAGCCAAAGTTAATATGGGTAAAATTTCTGAGTCTTGTTTCCGCTGTGTGCACTTTGTGTTCTTAATACATAAATGGACAGCAGTACTAGGTAGTACTACCCAAAGCAGCCAGCACACAGGGGTAAAAGTGGAAGTTGAGAAGCTTCCTTTAACTTCCCAGTCCAGAACTGACTGCAGACAAGAGATTATGGATGGTATTTTCAGAAGTGTTTTGGTAACAGGGAAGGACAAGTCCCTTTGAAAATGAGTGAGACTTGTGCTTCTATGTCAGTCAGGAGCACTGAATACTTTACTTGGTCAGCTTCACTTGAGCAGGAGTTCTAGGGCGCTCCGTCCTAAATCACAGCTTTAAAAATCTGACTATTAATATGTATAAAAAAAATTAGTTCTCTTCCCAGATTGCGCAAGCTTATTAAAAGCAGCAGAAAGGGTATCTACTTACAATAAAGAGTTAACATGCATATACTTACAGGTCTCATTCAGAAGAAGCTCAAGGGATATGAGATTACAAAAGGTTTATATCTATTTTCTGCTAACACTCATTTCAATTAGAATTTGTGAGCAAGTCCAAGGAACACAATTAAAAGGACCTTACCCCCATCTAAACTGCGAGACATAGTGTAACGTTTACTAGAAGAACGCTCAAAATAGGGTGCAGGTCGATCTATTAATGCACTGGCTCTTCTTGTCTGGGCTTGTGTTCTTCCACTGTAGCGGAATTTGGAACCCAATGTAAGGAATTTTTTTGGAGGTGCCTCTGGTAACAAGAGCCTAAAACACAGAATGGTGCAAACATTTCACATACAAAGAATTTTTGGGGGGAGAAAAAGGTAGAATGTTTCATGTCACTTCTTTAAGGGTGCAGAGAGAAGTAACTTCTGAAACTTTTCCAAGCATAACAGGCTTGGAAACGTTCCAAAAAATGTATTGGTTTAGCCATAAGATGCATATACAGCCCCCGTGGTGCCACCTGGCTAGAGCACTTCAAAACTACTGCAGTTGCATGTAGATGAGTCTCTCCAATCAGGCGACCGTACAGGAGGCTCTGCTGACTAGCAGATCTGCTCCTGGCTTCTTGGGGGTGAAAATGGGAGAGTCAAGGATGTTTTGAGTGCCAGAGCAAAGAGGTCAGCAGAGATTTGGAAGCAGGGGTAGTAGGAAAGGCAGTGGGAGCCTGTGGTTGTAAGAAGAGGCTCCCTGTCTCCCTGCTGCTGGGATTCTGACCCTCCAGCACCACATTCCCCAAAAACTCTTCTCTTCCCCTCTCTCCAGAACAGAGAGGTAGAGGGGACTGGGACTGGACAGCCTGGCACTGGTGATAGAGGGGGGCCTAGGAGTCAGCAGGTGTCTGGCAAGGGAGAAACAGAGGAGCATGGGTGTCTCTGGTAGTCATGCAAGGTCATAGCAGTGCCCTGGAACCCAGCAGTACCCTCAGTGCCAGCATGGCCAGGACCCAGGATGACCTGATAGCTGGACAATCTGCCAGACTGTGGTCTGCCAGACCA
Organism: Gavialis gangeticus; assembly: GCF_001723915.1. NCBI lineage: Eukaryota > Metazoa > Chordata > Crocodylia > Gavialidae > Gavialis > Gavialis gangeticus. The sequence continues at coordinate 94,205,585 of NW_017728992.1, read as the reverse complement.
TCAGTCAGGGTATTGGTCCTGTCCTCCCTCCCTTGTGGAATGGGGAACAGGGATGAGAGGGGAGCATAACTATTCTGGAGGACATATGGGTTCTCAGTCCTTGTACGAACATACCAAGGAGTGAAATGCTTCAAAATAGTACCTTATTTCAAGGGATTCTATTTTGAAGCATTTCAGCCACCTTTGGAACATTTCAAAGGACATGCATGTTTGTACATGCTGGTATTTTAAAGCAGTTCAAAGGTGTTTGAAACATTCTAAATGTTGCTTCTGTTCACACCCAAAATCTGTATTTTGTAAAACTGGTTAAAAGGGAAACACAGATCATGTTGTCAATATTACATTGCAAAATTACTTAGTCATTAGGAAATGGAAAAGCAGTTTATTCTAAGGCCTTACAGAGAAAAAAATGAAGTTAACCAATTAATATGTTCTTGTTTTAGTATCAAGAGAGACATTTTCTAGCATCAACTTTCTCCAGTCATCAAAATAGAGTTGCCACGGTTTCAGAAAATGTCAGCTATGCTGCCTGAAACCAAGGTATGGGTGAGTGGCCCCTGGATTTGAGCCTGATTCTCAATGTAGAGAAGGCCCCACATGCTAGGTGTTGGAATTCCTTGATTGGCAGAATTTGCTACAGAATGTTCCTCCCTTGCCATAGAATAATTTCCAGAATCCAACCATTCGTTAAAAAACACCAACCAACCAAACAATATTTGCACACAACTGCAAACTTTCCAAATATAAATTAAATGTAAACAATGAAGGAATTTCTGCCTAGGTCTGAAGACAGCCTGAAGCAGAAGCTGAGAAAAAATGTGAAATGATCCATTTATCTTAATTATGTACGTTACAGAAGTACCCAAGGAAGGCAGGCAGCAGCTAATTACTGATTGCCAATCAGAACTGGTTGTCTTTAGGTGATTTTGAACACACTACCTTCTTTTGTTGACATAAATAAATACTGCCAATTAATTGCCGATTATCTCAGAAACCATCCAGGTAGTATACTTATCCTGCAATTCCAACCTTCCTTCCTTCACAGATGCCAAAAACCCAGCTGTCACTCACAGCTGCCAACTTCAGATTCTCCTGGTACATTAAATGATGAAAATTATAGACACACTAAAATAAAACAACCCAAGGAACATAGCACTGATTAAATATTGTACTTTCATATTTAATTAAAATCAAAATCATATCTTCTTTAGGTTTACACATACATGTGAAAGGATTTTTCAAAAAGTTGTACGGCTTTACAAGCAGGAGCTAATATTAAAGGCCAAATTTGCCACAATCCTTTAACTGCAGCTGTTAGAAGCTAGTTGACAGTACTGTGGTGCAACTGAAGTAAACGATCTGGATTGTGCAATATGCTTAAAAATTCAGTAGGTATTTGAAAAAGCATGAATAAAATTGGTAAATCACAGATACTTTGTAAACAGCAACCTTTCCATTTTATTGTAATGGACCAGAGATCAGAAATAATGGAATCTGATGCTGTTTGTCCTTGTTAAAAAAAAGGGGGGGGGGGGGG
>NW_017728992.1:94190247-94203869 GCF_001723915.1 Gavialis gangeticus | reverse complement strand
GGGGGGGGGGGGGGTTGAGAGGAGTGCACGGAAGGCGGACACTACTTTTTTCCTATCATCCTTTATTCTACATGTATTAAAAAATAAAACAAAACAAACAAGCCCCCCAAAAAAACCACATACCTGAAAAATGTATGATGTTCCACACATACTTTCCATAAACGTTTTGCAGCACGATGATTTGGCAACTTAAACCCAATAGTGCTTTCAAACTGCTCAAACTAGGCACACAAAAAAGAAAGAAAATCTGTATATTTATTTTAACTGTATATTTATATATTTAGCCTATACACTAAATAATTACATGTTCATTTTTAATAGGTATAAAACTTCATTATTAGGGTGTGCTTAAATGCACATCTGTACAACACTTCATACGTACATAGTATATTTTTCCTGATTTTTGTCTGGTAAAGCCAGTTAAGAGAGAAGCTTTTAGAGCAGTGGGTAGCCAACATTTTTGGCAGGTGTGACAAATTAAGCTGTGCACCCTCCTTAAGTACCACTCCAATCCCCTTTCCCTGTCCAATCTGTTTCTGTTGTGCTGCCTTCAGTGAATGTCCACCTAATGTAGGAGCCTCAAGATTGATTAAAGTTCTTAATGTTGAAGTATACAAATTTTTGTGTCTATACCAAATGGCTGAAATGAGATTGGAAATTACGTGCTTTTTCAAGCATTGGTGATGCATAGGGGGTGCACGCAGGTGCACATGTGCCGCCTGAGATTGGCCATGCACCCCCTGGAAGTGCTGGCAGAAGCGCACTTCTGGTTTCGCCGGTCTTGCTGCTGGCTCAGCGATCGGCCACTGGAGGATCCCCCGTTGGAAATCTGGTGTCCCCCCAGACTTGTTTTCAAGGACTGCTGTGGCTACTGCCCTTGCAGTTGAAATGCAACACTTCCTTTTCCTATTAACAACACTGAGTTCCTCCTAGGATATTTGGTCTTTTGTAAACATTTGTCATACTATTTCTCTGATAACAATATTTGAATCAAATTATGAGACAGATCTAGAATGCAGACACATGACAATGATTAATTTACTATGAATTTTATTCTACCATACATTTACTTTATAATAAGGCATATACACATGAACAGGTCTTCAAAGTTTGCTGCACGTGTCCTATAACAGCACATGGTTACCATGCAGCAGGGATGGCAGAGGGAGGTGGGGTTTACACAGAGCAATGACTACCTCCAGATGAAACTGCCTAGGGAAGCAGACACATGACCAGTATACTAGTGCATAGTTATACTTCACTTCCCTGAGTAGTAGGTTTACCTTGTACTGAAGTCACTTACACTGATTTAAAGCTGTCATGTGTTTGCTCCACTTTTACTACAATGAACATTCAACTTACTGCACAATAGACCTGCTGTTTCTCTCCACCCATACATGGAGCATGTGCTAGAATACATAATGAGCTTATGTACCATATTATCCTGCATATAATATGCCTCCCAAATATAACACACACTTTGTTTTTGGAAAGCAGGATGTAGGGGGAAAAAGATTTTTTCAAATCCACGTCCAGCTGTGTGACAGAGGAAGTCAGTGGGTTCTCAACCTTTTTGGACTCAGGGCACTCTTCACTGGATTCAAGGCACTATTCCATAACTTATATGAATAGAAGGGCACTCAATTTCAAAAATTAATGTATACATTATAGTGCTTACTGCCTTACACATGGGCTGGGTAGTAAAGGTGGGGGATGTCCAGGCAGGGATAAGCCTGACCCAGGCTTATCTGCTTAGCTTATCTGTTTATCTCCTCACAACTTGTGGTACCCTTCAAAGGATATGGCAGGACCTGATGATGCCCCATCAACCCGGTTGAGAATCACTGGAGTTAGTCCTCCTGGAAACAGTGTATCCAAGAACTATGGCATGCCAGGACACGGTGTGGGTGAGGCAGCAGGCACTTCTTACCACACCAAGAAGTTCCTGCTGCCTCACCCAGACTGTTTCCTGGGATGTCATACTGGGTTAGGCGCCAGACCTTTGCTACTTCTCTTGCAGGACTGTTAGTTCTTTACTGTAGGTAGTTCTTTTATATAAGTCTCTGTAAACAAAGTGTTGTTTCCACATTACAAGCCTCATCAAGACACTACCAGAAGCTCACTCGTTGCTTCAAGTGCTCAGACAACAGATGCAAGAAGGTTAACATAGGACTCCTCCCCTTCATTTTGCTGAGACAAGCACCAGCCATCTTGGCAGTTGCATGGCAGCTCCAGACATGCTTCTTTTCCCATGAAACAGCTTCTCCACTTCATATAGACATCCGATTTTGGGGAAAAGGAGAGTGTGTGTGTCTGTGTGTGATTATATACAAGCCACGCAATCTATTAAGGCACTAGAGAGCACTCTTTGTACAACAGTTCCTATTACCTTTAGGAACTTCAGATGAAAGGATTAACATGCTTAAATAACAATACCACTAATAGATGGGTTTCCATTCCACCAATCTAGTCATACAGGGTATCTGCAAAGCTGAGAGTTTAGCCCGTATCTCTTATTAGGAAAAGCAAATAGATCCAGATTTGGTCTCTGACCAACTACAAAGGCAGGTACCCAATAAACTATACTCACACTTTATGACTATATTCCTTACAGTCACTAATACATATAAATAAAAGTTAAATTTATCCTTCATGTTGCCCTACTGATGCTACCAGAATACCAACAAGTATGTAGTTTGGCCATTTTCCAGTAAAGTATTTAACTAATCTGTCCCGGTTAAAAGGTGTAAGTGAAGAATAATGCAACAAGCTCCCAAACAAAAAACAAACTGATGAAGCTGCAAAAACATTTTGAGAAGGTTACCTTTATTAGTACATTGGATCTTACCTCTCCTGGTCGGATTTTGATGTAGAAGTTGTTCCTCTTGTACGAAATTTTCAGAACTTTTGGCCAGGCAAATCTATTTATTCTAAGTCTGTCACGATATATTAATAGGCCACTTGCACAAACCCCAAGCATGATTTCCACTCCTTCTGAATCCTGATAAAATAAGCAACAGAAGGAATTAATCTCTTCTCACCCATTCCAAATATTCTGTATAACGTTATCTGATCTATGCACTTCAGCTGTATTATCTGTGGATGATTCAGCATGTACAGTTTTTTTTACTTATTATTTAAATTTATGCAAAAAGCTGTAAGGCTTATCTAGGTAAAAAAACCCAAAAAACCCTGGGTGTTGAAGTGAAAAAGTTTTGATTTTGTTTCTCATTTAAACTAGCTGCATCTAGGCCCAGTACTTTTACTACTACATTTCTCTACTACCGTAAGTGAAAACACAAGCAGCAAAAAGTAGAGTTCAAAATGGAATGGATGTCAAAGTGTACTTATGATACTTGTGCAATAGCTGTCATTCATTTGACATAAAAAGGAACAAAGCTGTGGTTCAAACTTTACTTTACTGCCTTCCTCACACAGATCTCAATGTTCAACTACAACATTTTCAAAATACAGCTGCAATTAAGAGCAAATGTTTTATCCATTTTAAAAGATGGGAGGAACTCAGGAGTGTGCAACCTTTATACTCTAAACCAGTGGTCTTCGAAGTGGGGTGCACGCACCCCAGGGGGTGCACAAGATGATCCATTGGGGTGCGGGAAGAAAATATCAGAACTTCTATTTATATTTATCTAAAAAGAAAGAAAGAAATTAAGCTTTACTAATGTTTAATCTACAGATTGACACTGGTGCCCTCACAGTCCATGTGTCAGAGGGTCACGTCACATACGGTACGCCAGGTATCCTGAGGGAAGAGTGGGAGTTCCACAATGCGGAGGTACAGTAGTACAGTGTACAGTGGTCTCCAAACTTTGTACAGTGTTACACTGAGTAGTACATGTATTGTGGGGGGTGTGCTCAAAAATTTTTTACTGATAGGGGTGCATGATAAAAAAGGTTGGAGACCATTGCTCTAAATGATGGGTCAGCATAGCCTGTAGCAATACAAGTTAGCTAAATCACCCTAACTGGGACAATGAATGAAGCAGGATTAAATTTGGAGCAGTTTTTATATTTTGTGTTGCCACAGAACAGACATGACAGCTGTGTTGTAACAGCCTGTACTGGTATCATTTAATAATGATGCAATTATTACATGTACATGCCCTAATTCTTTTTAAGTAAGGTGCATACATTACTTTCTCCTATGAAAAACTCAAAGAATATTCTAGAAACATCATTGCTAGCTACGATTACAGTTGTGTCTAATTAAATATTTACCAGCAGGTCTATTATCATTGCAATTATTTCATAAGAAGTTGGTAAATGCAATAAGAAACAGAAGCATTATCACCTTAAGCACAGAGGTATTTTGGAAATAGAATAAATTAGTTATAGCAGCATTACAACAGAAATCACAAAAGTTTTATGCTAGCGAGACATAAAATGAGTTCCCTGATTTCTTTTACTTTTACCAGCAAATCATTTTTTAAGTTTATAGTCAAACTCTGGCTGCATTTTAGAGATGAACAGAAAGACCCTGGGCATAGTTAATTTGGATGAAGAGGCCAAAGTGAACTTCGAAAATTCTCCTGCAATATAAAAACTGCTTTTTCTAAACTTTAAGGTGAGATATACAACAAAGAACAAGATAGTACTTAAAGGCTAGCATTGCATGAAAAAGACTTCAATACAGGACACTGCAAGAGCATGAAGACTGTTCCTCAGAGGAAGATGACTTCAAGTAAAACTCTTGCATTTTAGCATAGTGATGTACTTCAGGAAAATTAAATTTGGGATTTGTTATGGATTCTGATTTTACATCTTGCTCAGCACAAAGTAATTGCTACACATGCTGAGCAAATTTTTTTTTTTTTACACAAATAAAGGTGTGAAGTCTACATGCAACAAATGCACATGCAATAATCATACTTTTTTTTTTGCAAAGGAATGTTTCAGAATACTTAACGTAAAGAAATGCAAGAGGCGAGGATTTATTTTGAATGATATCTTTTATTAGACCAACTGTAGTTGGGATAAAGTTAGACACCTTTTGAATGCAAAGCACTGAACTTTATCTCAACTATACAGCTGATTCAACAAAAGAGATCACCCCCCAAAAATCTTGCCTTGCATAATTCCTGGACCATTAGAATTACAACCTCACTCTACCACTACCACATCTTTAAGAAAGCTGTGTTTTCTGACCCACAGGCTCTGGGGCAATATAAACTGCATTCACAGGTAGCTTCTGCCATCTTTACTCATTTTGGCTACCATCCTCCCACTGATTAAAGAAGCGAAGAAGTTTGACACAAGGATGGCAGAATTTGTCTCACTATTTCCACGAGAAAAGACTATTACCTTAAGAGCCGGAAGGCATAGAAGACATTTGAACAGACAAGTTTACATGTTTAAAACAGTTTTGCCTGTATATGCCGACATATAACCTTATAAACATGCATCTTAAAAATACTTTTTGTTTTGCTTTCACCCTTTCTATATTTCTCACACAGAACATTTTTGGACTCTGCACAGCCAGCTGCCCTGAAATATTACATGAAATTGGGGAAATAATCTGGCCCCACTGAAAGATGACTCTTGCATTTCGTAATGAAACCTGTAAAGCTCACCACTCACCAATCCAGAAACTCACCATTTTAATTTGTTGACCTCTGTGTGTGGGATGAAGGATATTAAAAAAAAAAAAACTACAGAGAGGACTGACATTTCCTATTTCAGTTTTAGCTTCACTCTAAATATGCCTCAAGATCTTCCGCATATATGCAAGAGACAGAAAAAGCAACAGCATGCCTTCTGGTAGAATGCTGCCTATTGAGCCATACACAGCTTTTATATTTTCAGTGGAGGCAATTAATAGAATACAAAAGACAGCCTTGAATTCTGCAATACACACAGTTCCTACAAAATGCCCAAGGGACATGGCTGAAGGCCCCTTCAAGATTCAAGGAGCACGTTTATTTTAGTTCTTGAAAGGATCTGATGCAGAATGAGAAAGGGTCCACAGTAATTTGACCTCCAAAAAGAAGCGGTGCTCCTTCATAGCTCGAGCTCTTTTGTCCAGCATCCATTTGTCAAGGACATTTACCAACGTCACAGTTGCTAGAATCTATTAATCTTATCTGAACACTGAAATAAATAAAAAAAAAGACTGACGGAACTACTAATTGACTGGAAATCTCTCAGCCAGGAGACTGTGAGCATCTTTTGATCTGATACTTTAACTAGCTCATGATTTTTGGGACAGTTTCATCTTCCAGGATTGATTTCTGGAGAGTTACTGTTCTTTTGGGCTAACTGCAACACCTACTCTTTCTTCAAAGAGTGAAAGCCTTCAGGTCGTTTATCATCAACCTGACTGGGTTCCAATACAGTTAAAGAAGTTCTTTGAAGCGCTTCTGCAATGTTAGTAGTGGTTCATTTGTGTCATTGAGATACTGTAATTGATTTATAGAAACAAGAGAATCTAGCAGAGCGAGATGACAGCTGACTGCTTCTCATGTCTTCTGATAAAAATATCCATACCTACTTTTCAGATAATTCTACTCAGCATTTTTGTGGCTCATTATGTTAACTGTCTATACATCACAGGCTTCCCAAAAAGATTTACATACTTAAACATAAATTTACTAGCTCTTCACAGAGCTGGAATTAACTGGCTGATTTATACAACAACTACAGGATGCAACTGTGTTTACACCTTATTCCCCTTGACTAATAACCCATTCCACAATTGTTCCATTAAAAGGAAAAAGAAACATGAAATCAGCAGGTCTACTTGTAGAATAAAATACTGCCTGATCTGAGGAAGGGAATAGAAGTGGGCTCATAACATAAAACAAAGATTTTAATTATAATTCATACCTTGGCATGATGTAGATCTACTCCATACATAGATAACTTTTTGGCATTCTCTAAGAAATGCATCTCAGCCTCTGCAGGTGTCATTCCCCTGAAGAAAAGCAAACTTTTCTAGTATCAACGTCAAGACAATACTGTATAGAGTAAACTTCAGCACAAGAAAGTACATCCTAGATGACATCTTTCATAACAATCCCTACCATTCCCATTGTTCTTTTGTACTGAATAACAAATCTTGCTTTCCAACAGACTGTTTCTGTCTACAATTATCAGGTCCCCTAGAAAAACACTCCAAATTCTAATATTTCCTTATTCCAAACTTGAAAGTTGAATCCAGACTGAATTCTACATTCATTTCCTCTGCTCACCTGTGGCTCTTGTGCAGCTCAATTACTTTGTCTTCCAGTTCTTTAGTGTGATTTGGTGCAAAGCGGAATTCACTGACATAATCACTTCCATATTCATCAGGATCATAATCTCCAAGTTCAGACTGAACAGTGTAGGAGCCCAAAAGAGCAAGAGTAACAAAAGAACAGGGCAGCCGTCCAGATACTATGTCATCTCTCAGCTGTAAACAGAGGTAGTACCTAGGATGGATAAGAGCAAGATTTATTTTAGCCCATGAAGAAGTGCTGCAGTGCAATCAGTAGTAAGAATTTCCACTTTTTCCTTGACTTCGCTGTGTGCTGACATGCTGTAAGCCATGGGGCAATGAAAGCAACCCCCCAATGACCGTATTTCTTCAACTGTAAACTAGGATTTAAGACTTGCCTACCCAAAAAGTGAGTATTAACTCTTAAAATAATATTTGTAACATACCTTGAAAACTTTTGATAAAATAGTGAGTATGCTACTATTAGTGCTTGGTAACAAAGTCCTCCCTACAGAATATTAAGTATACCAAGGTATCTTCCTTCATAAAAGGTATTTTGAGTAACTTATTTTATCTCATTTATAAAAGTAAGAATTGTCTGTAATAACTACTTGAGTAATAACAAATAACTGAGTAGCTTCTTTCCCAACCAAGAAAAGAAAATGAATTCTGTTTCCTAAAGGGGAAAAGAACTGCACCACTTTTGTATAGCAACTGGTAAGTTCAAAAGTTAAAAGAGAAGTCTCATAATTAAATGGTGGAATTTTCTTAAAAATAACTTTAATGGCAAGTGACATTTCCTAGCTCTGCTGCTATAATTATGTCATTAATGATGTAATTGGGTGCCAGATGGAAAGAAGTGAAGTTTCAGAAGAACTAGGAAGGGCACACAACGGGGAGCCAGAAGATTTGGATTGAAATGTTGGCTCTACCACAGGTTCACAGTTTGACCCTGGGCAAGTTGCTTAATTTCTCTATTTTGATCCTTGTTGATATGATAGAGAGAGTGGAAGCAGCAAAGAATTACTGTCTGTACTCTGACAGTGAGTTTTTTGAGGCAGTGTTGGTCTCATTCTGCATATAAACACACACACAGCAGAGTAGGGCCTCAATCTGAGCATGACCTTTTTGTCAGTACCTTCAAACAGCAAAAAAAAAAAAACCTCAACACGTACACAGCACGAGTGAATAGCAGATTAAGGACTATAAAGCAGTAGCAGTGGAGGGTGACCATAATGGGAAACTGTTTTCCCAGTCCACAGTCTTTTAAGGTTTTAGCACTGGGGTGAAGATAAGATTTTCTGGATAGGGTGTGAGTGTCTAAATAGGTTAGACATGGGTGGGGAGGGAAATTTAGGCACATAACAGTGAGGTGACTACTCCAAATCTGTCAGATATAGCATTTTTCCAAGCTGCTGTGTCATATCTATTAGATTAGACTCTGTTTTAAGACACTGTCAATATAGCTAATAAAAACATCCACCATCCTAATCAAGCTCCCCTTCCCTGCCACATTTACATGCATCAGTGTTGTCCAATTGGCAGCTCATGGACAACATGTGACCCTGGCTGCCCCTCCCCATGTTACTCCAGCTGTAGTGGCAGCCAGAGTCTCCAGGCTTCCCTTCCTTCCCCCAGCTTTTCTTCCTGTCCCCATCCCAGAGGACAGCATGACACAGCACGTGGTGCTGGGGGAACCCGCGGCCAGTAAACAGAGTGGTGGTGGTGGTGGTGGGGAGCTCCCCACTGGTACAGCCGACAGGGCACATGACTCCCAGTTTGAAGTTAGACATACATAGCCCTGACACACACAGTCCCGGGGCACCAGGATGTTTATGAACTCCAAAGTTAGAATTAAGACTTATTTAAAATATATATTGGGAAGCCTGATTTCAGCAGTGTAGTGGGGATGTAGTGGAGGGGACAACCTGGCCAGCATCCCCAGGTTCTGCTTTTGGGGCAGGGAGGGTGCAATAATGACTACTGACTCAGCAGCAGCCCGTGCAGCCATTTTTCAGAATACAAAGTGGTCCTACTACATCTCTACCTGATTTTGATGTTACATTATCAAGCAGGAAAGCCTTGTAGTTGGGAAAGGATGAGGTCATAACTATAGTAAAACCATTAATATTTTCTCTGCTACTAGAGCATCAAGCATTTCCATCAGCTCATCACAATAAGGCAGCTAAGAGCAATGCATGATGCGTTTCATGCTTTCACTCATTTGGAGTGCGAGTGCTGTCAAAAATGCATTCCAAAACACCTTTCCAAAGTATGTAATGTCTCAAGCACCTGGTAATGTCTTCAGAGAGTTGGGCAGGATCTGGAGGGTAGAATTTCACGTTAAATGCAAACTGCCAAGCGCCACCTGGAACACAACACAGGCGTACAGAGTCTTTACAAGTACAAATGAAGTTATGCATAGCTTTATACTGCAAATCATCCAAAGGGTAAATTAGGAAATATTCCAGTCAAATAAAATGGTAATGATAGGATTTACAGTATATCACTTATAAACAATATCTGAGATATTGTTTGTTTGTTTGTTTCTTTCTTCAATATTTCTTTCTTCTTAAAAATTACAGATTTCGTGCAGGCCTTCCATAATTTCTTCTATGGTAAGACTTTCACCTAAGGAAGTGCTGCCATACTTGGCTCTGTGTGAACAGTAATTCATTTCTAATGCTCAGAAAATTCAGTGAGCAAATAGTATACTTAATGAGGTTAGCCATCAGAAAAACTAGTCTACCTGACTTTGAAAAAAGTGAACACCAGCAGCTAAAAATTAAAACAGGCTTCAAATATATGACCTCAATTAAGTGCGAAGTACAGAACTCCATCAACTTATCTGTCTGCAGAAACCCATCAGCACTGTTTCAAAGTGCTATTTCAGCATATATTTTGCCCTTAGCAGGCATAAATTATTGAGCAAAAAAAGCTTCAAGGACAAATTTTGAGGACGTTATTGCAAAATTCCACACCAAGGGAAGCATATTTAACACCCGGGAAGCTCTACTTAGTAATGTCAGTAATTTAAAAGACCCACATGAGTCACCATCTTAGATCACAGGTAATAACTTTACACATCTTATATGGTGTTTTTATAGGACCACAGTTTAAATGCTGTAGAAAAATATTACCAAGAATATTTCTTTAAACAAGGAAGACTCAAAGGGATAAGAATTCCTGGAAGTCAAACATGTGTCTCATACTTAATCTGTCCAAAAGACTTCAACAGTACAGTACAGTATTAGCTGAATTATTCTCAAATACTGGAATGACACTCCTGTTGCTTGCAATGGACCTGTGCACCCCAGAAAGCAGAATTATATATTCTGACCAGTATGCAGTATTATTTTTGTTTTTTTTACCATGCATAAGAGAGATTTCTAAGATACTTCAACTGTTCTAAAATTCTATTTATTCCAACTGAACAAATTCTCTGAAGCCAACAGTCTTTTTTTTCCCTTTTACAAATGCAACTGTCCCCAGCATCATATGTATGACTAGACTTCCCTGGTTAATCTCTTGCTGTCACAATCTTTCATTGTCTAGCTCTTCACTAGGATATGCATTAAATATATTTCAATCAACAGTGTGTTTCTGAACTACTTTAATTGCACTGACAATCACTGTAACTTAGGTTCATAGCACTTCCTTCTCCTGAAATAATGTTCCAATATCCTTTTTAAGAAACAACAGACATTAGGAGAAAGATTTTACTTAGTCTTTACTGCATATCATTTGTAGGTTCTTTGTGGTACTGTTTGCACTGTTTGCCAAGGGTGCAATTACAGTATTTTTTTTTTCCAGAATAAGGAAAGGAAGATTTTCACTTGAGTTTAAATTAACCCTCAGAATGCTGAAAAGGGAAACTACTGTATTAGCACCCGATATTGCAAACACTTACTACTACATATTTAAATTGGCTGAAAAGGCTTGACAGCTGGAAGGAAATATTTTTAAGGTGTATGGCAGAGACAACTACTGAAGTCTTCCTGTCAAAAGAACAAAATGTATGCATCTACAAACTGTAGACATTGTATCAGGTTTCCCCAGAACTGTTGGAAGAAAAAAATGTGGTGACATTTTGAGCTCAGCAGCCCTCACACAGAGCCCCTTCAAGACATTTCTGAATTCCTAACATAGCATGCAGCTAAATTTAACAACCAAGCTTTTTAAAACGTTCACATGAAGCAGAAAATTGATTGATATGCTGTGAAATAGTATGCCATCTTAATAACAGAGTTCAAGTTACTGGAAAACTCACTGTTTGAAATGCAGGAGAGAGATCATGATGTTTTGAGGAAAGGGAAATCATTAAGGGCAGTCACATGTTCTGGTGTAGGATAAAAGCAGTGTTCCCAGACATGACCCAAATGACACTCATTTAAAGAAAATAGTTTGTATCTATGGCACAGGCCCCCAGGGTTATACTGATTAATGCCAAGGTTACACTGTTGCATCTCTGCAAAATGTCAAATTGTTTTTAGTAATGAGACATTTATATTTTATGATTCTGACCAACTGCTTGATCATCTTACAGGGCACAAAACATAACATGAAGTGGTTTAATAATTCTTGTTGTGCAGAGTCAGACAGAGTCTATGAACTGATGATATCGTTGTAGGAAGTCCCAGTGAATACTGCACTTCTTTCTCCATTTTCTTGCCCCTCCATCTTCACCTTTTCCACATATATACCTTGAAGTTGGTGAAAATGCTTTTGAAACTTGGCAGGTTTGTACCTCACTGGGAATCTCTAACTGGTAACTGAGGCTTAAAGCATGATGTTATGTAAATTACTACATGCCTGATGAAGGAGTATTCCTACTCTATGGACATCCAGCTAGAGTGTTTCACTTGAAGCATGCACACTCCCCTAAAAAGGAATCTGTCACTTAGGCAGTATGTTATTTATGGCTCAGAGTTCATTTGTCCTTGGCTTTAGCTCTGTCTGGGTCTCCCTGACTTACACAGCAGGTCAGAGTGAGGTCCCCTCTACACATTACAGGTATCAGACAATTAACTGGTTAATTGTGTAATTACCTTGAGATGAGCTACATGCAAAGTACCTAAAAAACCCCAACCAGACATAAAAGCCTCAACCAACCTAAAAAGCCATAAAAAGCTCCAACTAGCTACAGACAGGCCTTGAACTAAATTTATAGCTAGCTGCACATGTAGCAGGGTCTCCCCTGTGGCTGGGAGTCCCATGCAGCTGTTGACTCTTGGTCCTACAGCTGTGGATGCTGGGTCCCCACAACATATCTATTGGTGTTGGGACTCAGCTATCTCCCAGCCCTGGGAGTGCCACGGGGTACGCAGCTGATGTGATCTCCCAGCCTCAGGGGTTTCTGAAACCCCTGAGGCTGGGAGATCACACCTGTCACAATCTCCCTGTCCCAAGGTCTTCATACATCCCGAGCCTGGGAGATAAAAGTAGTTGAGATCTCCCAGCCCTAGGAGCTCTGCACGCCCCTGGGACTGGCAGATGGCAGCAGCTACATCTTCTAGCCACAGGGATGCACAGGGCGCCCATAGTGCTGGGAATCCCTGAACTCAGGGGGCTCCCAGCTGTGGGAGCTTGCTTCTTGCTTGCGCAAAGGAAGCCTGGGATTGGGCTCCCCCCACACCATCTATAAGGCACCAAGAGATCTAATGCTTGATCCCACAATAACATCTTCTGTCATGCATGTGGCACGGCAGGAGGCGTGACTGTGTTAATCACACATTAGATCCCATTGTGCCTTTACCTACATGTGCAAAGGGGCCCTGACTGTCATATTTATTTTCAGAGAGTAATTAACTTATCTATTCAGATTGGCTCAGCCCGCATAAGATTTCTGCCTTTTTCAATATGTCTCTTTTGGTAGGTTTATGTATCCTGAGGCCAAGCCAGGTACCTAGGACAGTGAACGTAGTAAAACAATTGATGCAGGGACCATGGGATAACAGCATACACTATCTGCTAGTCCTCATGTAATACTATTGCACCTTTGATGGTACAGATTCTGCAGTGGGATGCTACATGACTTGCATCAAGTATCCAAGTTCCAGTATCAGAGTACCTAACTAGAAAGGCTGGGTGAACTATTTGTAAGGCCTAAATGATGTGGGTTCTGGCTATGGCAGAGACTATGATGTCTGTAACCCTAAAACTACTGGCAGATTCCTGGCTTATAAAATAAGGCAGCTAGTGTCAAGACAGGTCTCACCGAACAGCCCACTCAAGCAGGCCCATCCCACCCACTCCTGCTCTTTAAATGCCAAAACCAGAAGTGAGGTAGTGAAGAATTCCTGGGGGGGTCCCTCCCTGCCACCATGTTCAGCACATTAAACAGATATCTCAAGAATGATAATTAGGAACCCCCCTTCAGGGCGGCTTCCCCACCACAGTCTACTTACAT
>NW_017728992.1:94177602-94185247 GCF_001723915.1 Gavialis gangeticus | reverse complement strand
AAGTGAGGTTTTTTTCCCTTAATCAGTATGGGGAGGGGGGGAAAGCACCTTGCCTTACATTCACATACAAGAAAACCTCATGAAATACATTGTCTATCGTTAAACTGCTGCTAAAAGCAGCATGTGCTCAGCAATGGAAACCAACTATGAAGTTGATTAAATGCAGCCAACACTGAGCACAACTCCGAAGTACATAACCCAAATTCAGGCAAACATGCTGATGGCAAGAGTGTGCTTGTGGGAAGCCGTGACACCCTCACCTTGCTGCCAAAAATGCTTTGATCTTAGCCAAGGTGCTGCAGGGAGCCTACCACAAGGGTAAGTTAGTACAGCCTTCTGAATGAAATATATGGTACTGCCTACTGAGCACAGTCTCCTAAGCACTGACTCTTATTAAAGTCATGGCGAGCCACTACACTGCATACATTTTGACTTCCTCATCATTACTACAGCTGAGCTGCACCTTTCTTTCCCATTTCCAATGATTCCTGTTTCTTCATCAACCTTAAGTGTCTGGCAAACATCACCAAACAGATTCCCAAACATTTCATGTAGAACCCCTCTGTTACCCCATCTCTAAGCCTGTCACATATGATTAGTGTAACCCCACCCCCCATGAGGTGAAGCCGGACCAGGCTGCCTTACACCTCATCTGCATATAAATTTTTGGAGGATCCCAGGACTCATGACAAGAACACCTGGTTCTAGTCATTTGGGCAGGGGGGAGGGGAGTAATTAGCACATGGATCTTTTGCAGGGTATATCTGGAGTACACACACAATGAGCAGTGCTGATCTCTGGGTCATCATGGCTTGAAATGCTGTTGACTCTGCTGTGGCTCAGCCCAATGAACTATATAATAAATCATGAACCTTTTGGCTTAGCATTAATATCATGCACATTTTGTAGTATGTAAAAGTAGGTGCCAAAGTGCTACATAGAAAAGTATGTATGGAGTACCTGTGCTAAAAGTTGCAGCAGTTTCAAAAAAGGTATAATGCATCAATTATGGATGAATGAAATCTATATGCATTATATACAAATTAATATATTTATTTCAGGGTCAGTATTTTAAAATTTGCTCCTTACTTGTGTGCGCTAGGGAGAGCAGGGTCTGACAGTAAGGAAAGCAGGAAGGGGCTGCAGGCGAAGCAGGTATAAGGGCAGAGGGCAAAGAGGCTATCTGACCCCTCCTCCCCACGCAGATTTATTTTCCCTGCTGTAGCAGTGGGAGGGGGACAAATTCAAGACACACCTCCAATAATTAGATTTTATACCTGGAAAATTATATTGTTTATAAATTTTTGAATTTAGAATCTAATTATTGGAGATTATTTTATAACCAGCATCATCTTATATTCACTTAAATATGGTAAATACATTTTTTCCCCTCTCTCTAATCCATCCAGAACACGAGGCATGATAAATGCATATACAAGACACATCCCTAAAGATATTAATGGACAGGCTCTTCAGTGTCTTTCACAAGAATGGGATCCTGGCAGACATGCAAACTGAAGATACTACATGCTTTCCTAGAGCTCATCAGGATTGCAGGGTGAACTGTAAGGACTGACTTGGTTGAGCAATATGTTAAGTATCAAGCTAACTTGATTAATAAATGATGTTAACAAGACTGCTTACATAGCACGTATAAGTTGTATCAGTATATATAGCACATCCTTTTTTTTAGTGAAGCCTTCAATTCTTATTGCTGTTTCTTA
Organism: Gavialis gangeticus; assembly: GCF_001723915.1. Taxonomy (NCBI): domain Eukaryota; kingdom Metazoa; phylum Chordata; order Crocodylia; family Gavialidae; genus Gavialis; species Gavialis gangeticus. Next base: position 94,183,523 of record NW_017728992.1, on the reverse strand, counting down.
TATATGTATTGTACTGTAGGTTCTCTTTCCCTCTGTATGTGTAGCTTTCTATGGGCTGTAGGATTCTACAGCCTTTCCTCACACTATTTTCAATATACCAGTTGTATGGAATAACAGGGAAAACTGGATTTCACCGTTTAGAGAGACTTGGAAAACTATTTTATTTAAAACTAATTTCTATCATCCAGGCTGCTCTCCTACTGCAAAAGTTTTCCATGCATCGATGCAACAAACAGTGACAGATTACAACTTACTTCGGATCTGCTTTTTGATTTCCTTTGCAGGGTCCAACCAATTCTGTAAAAAAAAAAAAGTTTCTTTTTTGAATCTCACTCAAAAAATACAACAAACATTATTTTTAAACATTTAATATTGACAGCACCTGAAATTACTTTTTAAAAGCTGAGGAAATATCATTTTTACAGCTGTGTTAAAATGTGGCTTCACACTTTTTTTTTTGAGATATCAACTGTAACAGCCAACAGAGCAATTTGTGCAAGTGTACATGCACGCATGTACATGAGGTTTTTGCAATATTAAAGTATTTTAGAAGTTAAAAATCACAGTAACCTATGTATTATGTTCTTAAGACAGACTGAAAGCTGAAGCCTGCTTAGTAGCATAGAGGAAATAAAAGGAACCTTCCATAGTAGCACCTCAGTGCAGGAACTGGTCACTAACCTCCAGAGCACAGGCATTGTCCCCAACTGGTATAACTGCCAGTGCCAGTCCCTCCCCCCCAAAAACAGGTGTTGCCTTTGCAGTCCTCCCATGTATACAGACATGAGCTGAGCTTGTCATCTGTGAGGGAGAACAGTAGAATACACTGGTTTAAAAAAACTAAAAAACTCCACAAAAAACAAGGAACTGCCATTGCTCTATGTGATATTTGGCCAAGGAGGGTTGCTAGCTGATTCAACCAGATTCCTCTTGGGGCTCTCACTGCTGCCTGGCATCTCCAACAGACTCTAACGTTTCAGCAGCATAAACAGGAAAACTGGCCTGCTTTATAGCTGTTTCTTTTTCTCAAATATTGGGAGGCTATGCCCTAGCACTTCAATATTGTCTTTTAATACAATCAAATTAATATTTAAAATGTATCATGGAGTTCACATAAAAAAACAGCTCGTTATTTCCCCCAGGAAAAATTCCACTTTCTCCAAGAGAGGTAAACAAATGGAACAAAGGAGGGGAAAGAAAAAAGAGAAAAAGAAAAACAGCCAGCTTGCAGCTACCCAGAATCAATACTGAAAAAATATGAGCCCAGAAGAGCATAATCTATTTACCAAGTATAATAGTGCTGTTTGCACGAATACAATTAAGACTTCATTATGGTTTCTATTTTAAATCCCTATTTGCAGATATTTATAACATTTTATGTGAACACATATAAAGAACTTCAGCCTGGAAGACAACTTTATTTATTTATCTAAATAAATAAACAAATAAATAAAAGTTTGAGAGGAAGGGACATTTGTATTTTTACATATTACAGCTTTAAAATAATCTACCTGCATAACGATAAATAATAACCCAAAACTTAACATTACTATAAAGTAACATATTATTTTGATCTCAATTCAGGAAAGCGTACTTGTTTAGGAAGGCATTTAGGTATGTGCTTAAATTTTAACCTTGAAGTTAAATGTGCCTATGCATTTTCCTGAAGTGGGATACATCTAAGCAACTGCTCAACTCCTTTTATGCATCTGGCACCCAAATCTTTATTTTTGCACAGGGTGTCCTAAGAAAGTGAGAGCCACCGCCTGCTGATTAAAACAAACAAATAAGTGGAACAAAAAACAAAACACAGACTTGTTACAGAATTCTTTTGTAACAGTTCTTAACTATCAACATATATTAAAAGAAATCAAAATAACTTGTGAAATACCTAGATGATCCTTTGAAACGATCTCCTAATGTGTGTGCAATTGCATTAGATTATCATTTAAAAACTGAAAGTAATTCTATCTGTGTCACAACCTTAACCTTATATAAAGCATTTTTAGTGTTAATTTATTTATGCATATACCATCAGACTTTGACCTATGGAAGGAATGGAAGACAATAAAGCTAGAAATGAAACAGCTATGATTCACTTTTTTGGAATCGTAAATTACCAAAGCAAAAAAGAAGAGCTTCCGATTCATTTTACCAGAGGCACATTTTTTTTTTTTTCTAAGAAAGTTTACTTGAACTATGGACATATTCTTTGAGAGGAAAAATACGAATAATTTCTGGATTTCTAGAAATGACGACAGGAATAAAATAATTCTGAAAGCCACATAGTGTACACAAACTGGTTATTAGGTTGTCAGTTTTGTAGAGATTATTTCTATTTCATTTTAGTCAACGAAAAAACAATTAATTTGTCTTTCACCTTTTGGTTTTCTGCGTCTCTGTAAGTTAGGCCAAAGTAGTCTTTTTCCAAAAGGTTCAGATGTTCACACACTTTGTCAAACAGTACTTGACCTCTGGAGCGTTTCTACAGGAAACAAAAAAGAAAAATAAACCATCAGTTGCAATTTAAAAGTGTGCGCGCATGTGCATTCACACTTTCCCCTTCCCTTTTAATATAATTCTTAAGACTAAAACAATATTGATTTATTTTAACCTATTCAGCTTTTAAAATAATTGATTTGAGGCTGTATAAAATTCTGCTGAAATACGCTAATCTGCTTTTCATAAAAATTGATGTCTAAATGTGGATTTAAAAATAAATCAATCAATACATGTAATATGCACGGCTTTGATTAGCAGTTATTTTTCTGTCCCATAAAAGCTGGCATTTTATTTACATGTACTTGTAAAATGGTTTATTCAAAACCTTTTTCTAAATGCAACACAAACAAACACCAGATCAATAAGCTGAATTATTAAACATGTTAATCTTGAAGCAATCCCAAAGAGGCAAAAGCTTGGGTGTGGAGAGACCCCCTTCCTTACTGTTCTTCCTTTAAGGTCTACCTTTAGGAGATCAGACCCAGACCCCATTGGTTAATGAAAAGACATCCATTATTCCAGTGGGAGTTGGATCAAGTCAAAAAAGCAGAAATACAGAATTCTGCTGTAATATTTATCAGTTCTAACAACTTCCATGAGAAGACAGGTTTTTTTTTTGTTTTTTTAGGGCTGTTGATGGTAGACTTTCCCTATTCCTGAAGAAGGGTGTGCCCAAACGCTTACAAAGAACAATTTTCCCAACTGTTTAGTTGGTCTAATAAAAGTTATCACATCTACCTAAAGAACCTTGCTTTCATATTTTTAGAACAAGAACTTCTTATCGGGCAGGGTGGTTTAAGGGTTTTTTTTTTTTTTTGCATTAAGCCATAGGAATTCATGTTTTTGTCAGTGCTAAGTGTTACACGAAACGCTGCAAAGATTTATAAGCAGAAGACCTCTTATGATCCGCCTGCATGGCATTTCATTGTTGTTAATTATCGTAACTAAATTTCAAACTACGCAGGATTCAAACAGAATTCTGGCCATTTTTTTCATCAGGGACTACATTTCTCAGAGCCCGACCCGTCTGCCAAGTGCTCATATATGGAAAAAAAAATCACTTTTATAAAATATATATATATCATGTTTCAGTTTCAGCTAGATGCAAGTGGAACAGTTTCATTAGTAACAACCTTCAGCATCTATACAAGTATAACAGAAATACTCTGAAATTCTCCCTTGAAGCTGTGACAATGAAGCATGAAACAAAAAGAGAGAGCTTGTTTAGAACCTCTCTTCACTAAAGTAATGCACATGGGGGGGGGGGGAAGAGCACTACAGACATCATCGTCTCAGTTTGTTTTGTATGGCAACAAGTTGTGTTTGAGTTATACTGGGTAAAATAATTTACAGTCTGTCATTCCACAACAGCCTGCTGTTTCATTTACAGTTTCTAACAGTTTCAGATTTGTGGAAAAGCAAGCAAGCAAGCAAGCAGGCTATTGTATACGGCATTATCTTGAAGAGAAGATTTTGAGAACTTGGAAAGAATAGGCTGTACAATACCAATATAATGGTATGCTGAACTTAATAGGTTTAATTTCCTCTGATGTTATTGGGACACTTCAGAAAAGCAGAAAAACATCAGCATCCCCATTTTTATAGACGGTGAAAACAAAGCACATACAGTCACTTGTGCATAGTCATACAGGAGTTCTGCAGCTGAGCTCAAAACAAACTGCAGGAGTAAATTGCAGCATAAATTGATACAACTCCATTTTCTTTCGTGGAGCTCTGACATTTCAGGCTAACTGAGGAACCAGCTCCAGGGTTTTGTACTTGTCACCAGCTTTAAACCCTACATTACATGAAGCTTTTGCCTGGCAAAAGCCTCTGTTGCTGAACACTTTCAAACCAATATTAATTAGTTCTTTCAACCAAGAGATCTGTTGCCAAAATTTGGGATTTAATGGATAATAGAAACAGCTAGTTTTCTTAAAACTTCATGCAAATATTTAATTACATTCAACAAACAGAACCCACTACTGAAACACTGAGAAGAAAGGAAGCTTGAAGACTTTCAAACCCAACACCTGTCATATATCAGTTAGAACCAGTAAACAGAGATTTTCTTTTCCTAAATATTTGATTTACTTCTTAATAGTCTACATGACAAAATCAACAAGTGGAGAATTGATGAAATCCAAGTATTTAGCTTGAGAAAACCAAACTGAAATGTTACGTTCACATGCATCTGTATGTCGTGCAAGATCAAAATCAAAGCTGTTTTGGGTGGCCGATGAAGTTATATAGATGTCTGTTTTGAGAAATAATAGTAAGTAGCTGCAGGTTAAGGTATTTTGCTACAGGCATAGGTGGCCTATTGAAATGGCCTTCAATGTGGGGCTCCACAGCATAAAAAAAAGAAAAAAAAAAGATCAGAGGTACAGTAAAAGATTAAAGTAAAATGTCCAATCAGGTTTTTTAAGCTTGAGACATAATCCAAAACCCCTTCATTTTGTGGCACAGAGGGGATGAAGCCCTCCTAACCCACATATTTCAGAAATAAAATGTGAGTGAAAGAACACATTACACATCAAATGTGAAAGAGCAGTCTGAAAATTAACATGCTTCCACTTAACATTCCAAGGATAATGGGATTATTAAAAAGTCAATTATTCGTACTTGTTAACATCAGAATATAATAGCCGATGTTTTGCAAAGACAGGAAATAATGAAAGCATTTCCCTTCACTTGCACATTTGTGTTATGCATTTTGCTTGTTGAGATGAATGGATATAATAGAGACATTTAGGCTTTTGTTGCATACAAATTTTCACTTCAGACATCAAAATAAATAGTGCCTTTTTGTCTGCAAACATATATTAAGAAAGTATCTTATTTATCCAATTAAAACCCAAAAATCTGCAATTAAAATGAAACGTCACTATGCATGTATTCATGCATGCGTTTTATTGATATATTAACAATTTTAAAGCAATCTGGAAGCCTAGCAGTGCCTCAATCATTATAAGAAAAAAATTCAAACTACCTATAAATGTTAGTATTTGATTTTGGGTTTTTTACTATGGAAAATCTGTTCCCCCATCACCCTTTGCTCACCAGGACACAGCCCCCTGCCCCTTCCAAAGGGGACCCCCCAGCTGCTGGAGCTATGGAGCCAGGGATCCGGGTCTGCAGCCCCCTGCCCCCCACAGCAATGCCCAAGTCCCAGCTGCTGCAGCAGAGCTGGGTCTCCCTTCCCCCACGGGTGGCTCAATGTGAGCAGAGCCCATAGGAGGTTGGGGGGGGAGGGCAGGTGTGGGCTGCCCACTGCAGGCTTGGACTACTCGAGCTTCTCTGCCTGGTCCCGCTCTGGACTACCACACTGGGTCTCTCCCGCTGGGCCATGGAGGCCCAGGGGGAGGGCAGCAGGGCAGGGAGCCCCAAGCCTACAGCAGCCAACATGTATCTGCCCC
>NW_017728992.1:94170654-94177452 GCF_001723915.1 Gavialis gangeticus | reverse complement strand
AGTGGCAGGGAGCCAGCCCATCCCCACCCCCTGGATGAACTGCCCATGGCTCCATCCTACTCCCTGCCAGGACTCTGCAGTAGCCCCAACCCCAGCCCAACTCCCTCCCTAAGCGGCCTTCAATTCCCTCCCCCCACAAACTTACCCGCAGGAGCTGCTTTCTTGGTTGCCTGACGGCCAGATGCAAATATACACGTGTAGATGCACGTGGTGCCCCCTGCCTGCCTGACCTCCTCTTGCTCCCCCACAGCCCCTTTCAGACTGGAATTATGCCAGCCTGCAGAGAGCTCTTTGCAAAACTAGAAAATCCATGCATTTCTCCATTAAAATAAAAAATCTGAGGTTTTCTTGGTTAAAAGGGAAAATCCGTAGTTTTTTCCCCATTTTCCCATGCGAAACAGAAAACATGGATCCCTACCGATTAGAGATAGACTTGTCTCTGCAGGGTTTACACAAGTATGTGGTGGTTCCCCTATCCAAGTCCTTTTTGTACTCTTCTCCTATGACAACTTATTCTGGGAGTAGGACATGTCTGGCACAGATAGCATCTCAGCAAGCTTTGTCCCAAAGGAGAATACCCCTGGGTTGGGGGAATTTCACGCCAGCCCTTTTAAAACTGAATCCAGAGCTGTAAATTTATCTGCCGTGTGCGATTCACACCTAAATGCATGTATCTACAATTACTAAAGTGTCCATTACACTTCCCTCTACATACCTAAGTAAATGGCAGAGTAGTAAACCCCTACTCTATTTTTAATCACAAGTTGATTACTTTCACCTTGCTGATATACCAGACAAAAGCAGAGCAGGTGAAGATCACAAAACACTCATCTTCCAAGAAATTTAAGTGATTAGAGCAACTGAAACACCACACTTTACAGAGAAGCTATTTTTGTATGCAATACTGCAGTCTCATGTGTATATAAAATGCTGAACAAGGAAGAAAAAAAAAAACCATAGCTGACTGCAGCAGGCAAGGGTTGTCTCTGCTTTCCAAAAACAATGATACGAGATCATATTCAGCACAGGAACTGTGAGCAGGGAAAAAAGAAAAGAGGAAAATACAAGCAGCTAGCTCCAAATGAATGTATCACTGGTGCGTCTCTTCTCTCAATGGTAACTACAAGGTCAGGACAGAAGAGTGAATGGAAACATTTTTCGCTCTCTAAATGAGAGAAGGAACATGGAAGTACAAGTTAAAATGATTGCCTCCAGCCATAATATTAACTTAAAAAGTTTTGTAAATTTGGCTTGTGTACCTATTTACATGCATCAAATTCTGCTCTCCTCAGAACTGTTGCCAAGCTCCCAGTGAAGCCCCTAGACACATAACATTAGCACCCAGCCCTTACCAGGCTGTTTAATTCAGTGCAATTTTTATACCAGCTCCAGTGGGTCTATTCAGACAAAGAGATTAATAACTTGCAACACTGATAGAAATAATTGAACCTTAATGAATTTAAGATTAACTGGTTCACATTCCTAATTAGCATTTATACTTTCCATTGGGTCTTAACAATATAAATGTGCCTGCTTGCTCTAGTTTTGGATAGCGTAATGCATTTTGACGTATTAGATAGCACAGATGTCTTCCATGACCTTTCTTCTTCTTTTTGGTGCAGTTTCTGGCTTCTTCACCTTTTACAATGTGCATTGTGACAAAGTTAATATTTCACTGTAACAGCATCTGATCTAATAATTATATCTAGTGGAATTTTGTCCAAATTCAAATGGCAGGATATGGCTTTACAAATGTTGTGGGGTATTTCTGTAGGCAGTTGTGTTTTACACTGCAAAAGTCACAATGCAGTCACCTTTTGTACACCTGAAAGAGTGTGTGCAAGTCGGAGTAAACATGTATGTACAAAGAAGCAGCATGCATAAAAGGTTTCCTATCCTCCATATTCTGAAATTATCTTTCCATCAGAAACTAGCCCGAGTCCTTAGCTGTTTGTCAGGAATAAGTTGCAGTCAATGCAATGAGCATTCTCTTTCCAATCAATATCCAAAACATTGATTCAATGGCACCGTGATGACAATGCAGTCACTACTCCTTTCCTTGTACAACAGAAGTCTAAGACAAAATTGACTCCAGCCTCATGCAAGTAGTTTTTACTCAAATAATTAGCTATATTGAAGTCAGTGGAATGAATCAGATGTATACAAGTTTCTAGGATTAGGGTCATTACCTTTATTCCGTCTAAACTCTCCATTATAGTAGTATGCATCTTAGTCCCCACCAAATACTTATTTATTGGAGCAAGACTATTTCCCACACAGTAGGAAAACCAGCCTGATTAGTTTATGAGCTATTTGTTTAGTTTGTTTTTTGCTTGCTTATTGTCACTGTTTACATGTGTGAAGCAACACATTTTGGATGTAGCTCCAAATGCAAATGAAGCCCACAGGCACATCTCACATCTTTGAAACTGACTTCCTGAGTCTAATCAGACTTGTCCAATACGAAGCCCTAAAATCTAACCTGCTAGGACAGTGGGGCTCAACATGTTTGCCCACTAGGCTGGATGGGCAGTATCTGGTCTGTCTACAGGCTGGATCTGGCTGGTGGTCCCCATCTGGCACTCAGGACAGATGCGGCAGGGCCCATCTGGCTGTGCAGAGGGGGATGGGGGACAGCCCAGCCCCAGTTAAGCCCCACAGGGGACAGGGGCCATCCCCAATTCAACTGTGGGGGAGAGGGAAAAGGGAGGGGGCATGGCCTGGACCTGATCCAGCTGCAGGGAGGAAAGTAGGGGTAGCGGAGGAGGTGCAGCCTGGCTCCAACCCACCACATGGGAATTTGGTGGGGGTAAGGTGGTTATATTATTTGCAATTGCTCCCCCACCACCAAATGTCTTGACCTGTAGGGAGCTCTGGGCCAGATGTGATGGTTCTGTGGGCTGCATTTGGCCTGCAGGCCAGAGGTTGGCACTCCTGCTCTAAGAACCATGTTAAAAACAACATCTGTATTTGACAGTCTGTGATGTGTGGAACTGAGAAACTACTGCAGAAACTGAGATTAAAGTTTTGAGCAGGAAGTTTCCAGTTAGAAGAGGTGGTTTAATTAAAATTAATTCTCCCTATTTTCCCCCCAATTGACTGGAAAATTTGAAAGAGAGAAAAAATTAATCATTTTGAATGGACTTAATGCAGGGGTGGGAAAAATATGGTCTGCAGGCCAGACTCAGCCTGCCAAGGGATTCTATCTGGCCCCAACCTCCTTAACAAGCTGGCTGGGTCACCATGGGGTGCAAGAGCCTCAATCCTAAGGATGTCAGCTCTTGCCATCTTGTATTTTGTGGCAAAGTACTGCACACTAGTCTGCAGCCAGTCGTCATACACCAAACTTGTTGATGTGCAGCTATATTCAACAATGCATAGCATCTCAGAAACTCTTTGACTGACCCCTCTACCATGGCTCCCAGTCCTGAGCAACATTGTTCCCCCTCACATCCAATGGGAAGTTGAACTAGCAAGCTACTGGAGAAGATCTATGCCAATCCAAGCCTGCTGATGATCTCTTAAATGTACCTAGTGTACCTCATCATGATACCCACTGTGGTTCAAACTGCCACACCAGGACTTCTCTGGTGGGAGGAAAGGAGGTTGACATTACCACCAAACAAGTTCCTTATCACAGATCTACAGTTTTCCCACCTGGCTTCAACCTGCCATGCTGTTAGTGGGTCTTGCTGAAACAGTTCCAAACAGGGCAAGGTCTGTGTTCAGCCAACCTCCACTGCTGGGGTCTTTGCAACAATCCAGAGTAAAGGTGTGATGAAACAAACACCATGTCGCATACTGTTGATGATGGCCCACTAAGTTCAGTGGCAGACTACAGAAACTGCACATGGACACTAACAATGCTATCACATGGCTTGGCAACTAGGCGCATACTTGACTGACAACTTTTTACATATGTAAATTTTGCCTAAGATTTGACCAGTTTGAAAATGCAACAGCTTGACAGAAATATCCGCTGGATTGTACAAAGCATTTTATAAAATTCTCATTCAATTACCAAAAATTTAAATAGTTAAAAAAAGTTACAAGTATTTTAAAAAGTTTTACAACAAAAAGGCTAAGATTTAGTAAATAAAAATTAGACTCCCATCCTGCAAAGATTTAGGCAGTAAGCTACAACTTTGCCCAAAGAAGTGTTGCTATTGAAGTCAGTTATCAATGACGTACCCAGCTCTTTACTCCAGCTGCTTATTCTTTTTGGTTTTACAGAAAAAAAAAATCTGTTTTTAGTCAAAATAGATACAGACTACTATAAACAGATGTTTAGAAGGTGATTGGTTAGACTAGCATAATACTCAAGGATCAGTTTACCAATTAGGTTGCATATGCACGCGACATATCAAGAATTCACTGTCAATCTTTAAAGCTGCAAAGAATTTGAGCCATAACATTAACTGCTTTATTCAAAACATTTTTTGTGGTTCTTAAAAAAAAAATATTGATTCATTTTTGAGGGTATGGTGTAAGCACAGACTTATATAAATGTATGTTAAATGTCTGTGTTAAATTACAGTAGCCAATTTGCAAAATGCCAGAATATAATCTATTTACTGTTAATACATGATTGGGTACAAGAAATCATTAAATATATTTTTTTAATTTCTTCAAAGTCATAAAAAATGAATAATAGTTTCAGAATTATTTTATATTAATATTCCAAGTAGCAATTCAGTTTCTTTTAACTTGGATCTGTGCCTGTTTGCAAAGTTCAATAAATGTCTTGAATGCTAAAAGAAAAAAATGCAGTACAGATATATTTGTTAAATGAAAATTTCACTCTATTTTCAATTACTCCAGTGTTACATGTTTGGTAAATAAGAAAAAAACAACTCTTATAACAGATTAGGAAGTAACCTGGTGTACAACTAAGAGCCTTCGTTTTTTTTCATTTATTGTTTTGTGCATTATGGTACTATACAATATAAGCTCCTTCACATTCATCTTTCATTCCTGAAAATACCTGCCTTGAAAAGCTAGCTTTTAAAGCATTTAATTTATATAGGGAGATAAATACACAGAACTTTTTTATACTACAGCAGCATATATGCACCAAGTGTCAATGACATTGCATAACATGACATACTTTCTATTGGGGACAACCTTCTTTAATACTGTTTGAGCTCACAATCCTAAAAAGCCAGCACTAATCTAAAAAAACCCAAGGGACTGCTAAATCCTGCTAAGAAGATTGGTGACCTAGTCCTGCTTTTGGAATCAGACCAAATTAGGATCCTTGCCTGCTGCATCAGCAGCCGAGATCATACTCATACTAGCAGAATAGGAACATTACATTACTATGTTGGTTTGGGAACAGAATACTCATGTTTAGGTATGAAATATCCACCCTCCTAAAAGCTTACGTTTCAGAATTCAAAGGAATTATTATTTCCACAAAGGAAATGCAGAAATAATAAAAACCATGTACTTAAAAGAGCATGCGTCTTTGCACAAAAGGGCATGACAACATGCCACAGTTACACTGGCAGCATAAATGCATAGTTGCACAGAACTCCTACTTGTCAAATGCAATAATCATCAAGCACTTGAGCATTCCAAATCTATCAACATAATTTCGACTGTAAAAATACAGATTTGATAACAGTTTACAAGTACCATTCTCCGATCAGGAAGAAACAAATGGAAGTTATCCAGGGAATACTTCTGAGACATGGATTCTGTTTCCACTCTAGATATTATGCTCATGTATATAAACAGATCACAACAGAAGAGAAATTATTTGAGGTTTTTGAAGCTTTTGACTCAGATAGTAGTTCCTGTATCCAGAGCTCTTAGGATCAGAGGATATTAATTATAAACAATTTCAAAAAATTCCTTTTTGTGTGCTGAAAATTCCTGTAAAAAGTCTGCAGCAATTAAATGGGTCCACAAGGTCCATACACATCTATTGAAGCCTTTTAATGGGTGTAATAAATGTGGACATTTCTCTCATAGCACATGTTCTCACATGACATCAAGCTCTCTTCTATCCTATGCGACTGCTAACTATTACCTTCCCACCTCCTGACATATCTATATAGTTCTGTGGCAAGCGATGTACTGATATAAAATAAAGTCATTTTACAGCATGCAGAGTCAATCAAGCACTTATACCTCATGGACGGCTAATTGCATAGGTCTGCTGTGTTGGCTATAAACGTTTTGCTTATTTTTAAGAAACTGCCATTGCCACTACAGACCAATATATTATGTAATCTTGCCACATGAACTGTCAGCTATTCCTGACCTACATACATTGTCCTGTAGGAGGTAAGTCACAGCAAGCACAGTACAGAAAGACATTTTCTGCAATGGAGTGGGTGGTGCTGAGGTTTTCAGATTTAAGGTAGGTATAGGTAATCATCATCTAATCTTGGGGTTGTGAGGAAAAAAATTGCCTTGCCTATTTGTTGGCTTTGAAATCTACAGTTTGTTTGTACTCAGGCTCTAACCTTGTCATATTGAGTGGATGAGGCAGTCGGCATGAAACGTGCATCGCGGAGACCAACTGGTGGCTACAGGAATGGTGCTTCAAGGAGGGCTCTGGCTTCCTCAGCCATGACTGGCACATCACGACAAGAGACATGCTGGGATGGGACGGGCTCCACCTTTCCCCTAAAGGTAAGCATGTGTTCTCTTCTAGGCTGGTGGACCTCCTCCGGCGGGCTTTAAACTAGGCTCGTTGGGGGAAGGGGTAGATGAGGGCGGAGGAAACATCAGCCTGCCGGACCAAACAGCACCCACAACTACAGCCCAGCCCAGCCCAACGAGTGTAGC
>NW_017728992.1:94163276-94170409 GCF_001723915.1 Gavialis gangeticus | reverse complement strand
CTGTCGCCCAGGTGGTCGAGCACCCGCAGCCCCCTCACCAGGTCATCACCCGTGGCCAGCACTAGGTCCAACAAGGCGTCCCCCCTGGTGGGGCTGTGCACCTCCTGGGTTAGATGGAGGTCCTGCACACTGTCTAAAAACCTACGCGAGCGTTCAGACCTGGCTGACTGCTCTGCCCAGCAGATGTCCGGGAAGTTCAGGTCCCCCATGACTACCACATCCTTAGCCTTCACTACCTCTGTGAGCTGACCCAAGAAATCCTGGTCAAGCTCCTCACCCTGGTTGGGAGGTCTGTAGTAGACTCCCACCGTTAAGTCTCTTTCACCTCGACAGTCTTTCACTCTAACCCAAAGCACTGTTAAGGGTCTAAAAGTCAGAGCTATAATGAAGGATTACAGCATGTCACTTAGGCAGAGCTCTACTCTGGGTGTGATACAAAGCTACAAGGAGACAAGTGTGTCTTCTGGACCTACTTATGCACGCAGCACATTCTGTTTCTCTCAGGATGACTAGTCATGTTTCCTTTTATGGTACCATAGTAGCAGAGTGCTCCACAATAGATTTGGAGCACTCTAAACACCATTGTGACACAAGGAAACAGTTCCTTAAAGATGCACAACTTGGGTACAAGGAAATTTGAATTAAGATCACAGAAGTCTGTACTTGAGCCAGAAACTGAACCTCTTGCTCTTGAATCCCCACATCCAAGGTCCAACTTACAGAAAAGCAACCTTCTTACTTATAGCAACCTATACTAGCACCAAAACAGCTTGTGATAATCATGTGAAAAGAGGGGAGTACAGTACAAAGCTTTATCCAGGTCTTCCAGGGAATGGTCTGCATTCTTCTATTTACAGAACGTTCTCTAAAAGCAAAGAAAGTTTTATAGGAAATAATGTGTGATGCGAGAGGTTCCATGCATATGGCTTAAGTGCATCTCCAAAAGGGAATTTAAGTATACACTATTGCAAAGCAACACATTATTGTTTTATTCCAGTATACTGTTGTCTTTTTAGATTCCTTTTTAGAAGTACCTGATATTTCATAAATACTGCAATCTGCCAGTTGTGTCTGGGCATAAAACTTCTAATTTCATTGTAAATTAAGCATGAATATCTGAGTTCACCTAGGGTAAGAAAGGGGAAACACTTGTAAGAGTAGCACTGTACTAAGAGTACAGTATCTTAATTGTCTTCTCATAAAATGTTCTTAATGAGTGTGTGGGGTTGGCCAGCTCTTCTGTTGAGTACAATTACCAATTATTATCCCTCTCAAAACCACTGAAATGACAGGAAGAACTAATGAAAGATTCCAAAAATGTCTAAAAACCCAGAAGAAAGTATATGCGGGGAGGGGGGGATTAATAGAAATCTTGGAGTTATTAATTTTCTAAATTTTCTATTATAGTGCAAGTTATACGGCAATATCTAGACCTGACTTAAATTAGCTCTAGAGATTCCATAAACTGTTAGCATGGAAAGTTGTTTTCCTTTCCTGTAACACTATATGACAAAAAAAGAAAGAATGAGATGCGACTAAAGATTATAAATACATTCTCAATAGGTTTAGAGAGTTGAGCTGTTTGAGAATAAAATGTCAGGCATTTCATAAATAAAGCAGAAGATTAAGAGACTGTACTCCTAGTAGTGTTGCTCTTACAAATGTTTCCCACCTCTTTCCCTAAATTGAATCAGATGTTTGTGTTTGATTTACAATGAAATTAGAAGTTTTATGCTGAGACAAGTGATTGGCAGGTTGTAGTATTTAATAAATACCTGGCATTTCTAAATATTCTGCCACATATTCATTGTACATTGTAGCCCTCTGATCTCATGTGGGAAACAGTCTACCATTATCCACAATGATGGGGCTCAAACATAGATTCTAATCCATTTTTGGAAGGAACTCCACCTAACACAATATGGAAAGGACAGGCAGAGAGCTAGATATTCTTAAATCTTTTAACTTGCACTAGAAAAGAAAGAGGAGGGGTGGAGAACAACAATCTAGAACAGAAAGTGTTGTATGAAAGCCCTTGGAAACTCCCTACTTGAAGAGGGAGTAGCTCAGAAGGAAAAGGGGAAAAAAAAGCTTAGTTTCCATTATCTTTGGAAAATTCTGTATTAGGCAATTCAACATCTATATTTCAGGAAATATGAAGTAAATGCATCTTTAGAAAGTGCATCCTTTTGAAAATCTGTCTCTTTAAAAAGGCAAATTATATTTATTTTGTTGATTTCTACACCATTTGCATCATTGGTCACTTATATCTTCACTCCTTTACTTCAGAGGGATTACTGTGGATTCAAGACCTTGGCTGGGATTGTCTTCACCAGAGAACACTTCTGATTGTTGCTGAGAGAAGGTCAAGAATGAATGGGGAAAAACAACTTCCACTAGGCTTGCAACAGGGGCAGTCAATGATCCATAGCAATGGTCCTTTTGAGTTGAAAAAAAATGAACTCAATTCCTGTGATTGGTCTCTCTCCTCTAGAAAGATCAAACTCCAAGATTTCTTTTTGGTGTGGAATTCTCATACAGGAAATAAACAGGGGTTTCTAATTTTACTTTCATTTTACAGGCTGACAGCTATGTTGCAGGTTTAGGTTACAAAATATAGATACAGACTCAGGATTATAGGGGCATAGGAAAGCAGGGTTGGATGGAACCTCACAAGGACATTTAGTCCAGCCCTCTGCTCAAGGCAGAACCTGATTTATGAGGGTCTAAACCATACTAGCTAAGTGTCTGTCCAACATGCTCTTGAAAATTTCCAAGGATTGAGATTCCATGATGTCTCTATTTAGTCTGTTCCAATGTTTGATCACCCTCATAAATCAGACAGTTCTTCCTAGTCTCCAACCTATGTTTCCTCTGCTGCAGCTTGAGGCCATTACTCCTAGTCCTGTCCTCTATGGCCAGAGAGAAAAGCCCATCTCCATCCTCTCTATGAATTGCCCTTCAAGTACATGAAGATTGTTATCATATCCCACCAAAGTCGTCTTTTCTCCAAGCTAAAGTAACTTTAGTTCTTACAACCATTCCTCAAAAGTCTTGCTTCTCAAGCCCCTAACTATTTTTATTGCTCTGTGCTGAATTCTTCCTAATCCGTCCACATAATTCTTGAAGTGTGGGGTCCAAAACTCGACAAAGGAATCCAGATGAGACCTTACTAGGCCTAAACAGACAGAATAATCGCTCCCTTGATTTGCAAATGACATTCTTGTTGATAAAATCCGGTATTAGGGGTGTGTGAAACGGGCTATATTCGATTCAGATTCGGCCCGAATTGGGGACATTGATTCGATTAGTTGATTTGGATCACTGTTCCTGATTCAATTTGGCCAAATCCAAATCTGAAGATTCGATGCTAATTCAGCGAATCAACAATTCAGCCATAGACACAGCTTTAAATGTTTCTTCTACATACCAGGCGCAGCTCGTGAACACTGCAATGGTGGGGCAGATGGAGCATCCCACTGGAGTGCAGGGGGTCCCCCCACTGTGCTCAGCAGCAAAAACGGAAGTACTTCTGGAAATAGTCCCGCCGCCAGCTCAGTGATCAGCCATGGGGGAACCCCGGGTGCCCCCCTCAGACCCAGGAGACACTCCATTTAACTTGATGTCATCTGCCGATTTGTTAAGCGCATACTCAATCCCATCACCCAAATCATTTATGAAATTGTTAAATAATACCAGACCCAGGACAGACCCCTGGGGAACCCCTCTTAACTCCTCCCAATAAGACACTGAGGCATCAATGACTATTTGATGAGCATGATGATCCAACACAGTAATGTATTCATGTTATAGTACTTTCATCTAGTCTGTATTTTCTTAGATTGTTAATGAGAATGACATGGGAGACGGTGTCAGAAGCCTTGCAAAAGTCAAGGTACATCACATCCACTGCTCTACCACCATCTATAAAGCCTATCACTTGATGGCAGAAGGAAATCAGGCTGGTCAGGCACAACTTGGTCTTCGTGAATTCTTGCTGCTCTTCCTGCTCATTTTGGTCTCTTCTAGGTACTTCATAATGGATTTCTAGAGGACTCCATGATCTTTCCAGGCATCAAAGCCTGGTTGATTGGTCTGCAGTTCCCTGATCTTTTTCCTTCCCTTTCATAAACATAGGCACTGTATTTGCCCTTTTTCAATCACCTGGGACCTCACCTGACCTCTATGACTTCTCAAAAAGTATAGCTAAGGGCTTTGAAATTACTTGAACCAATTATTTCAGTAGCCTAGGATGCATGCCATCTGGCCCAACATCTTAAAAGCAGTTAGCTTCTCTAAGTAATCCCTAACCTGTTTTTTTTTTTTTTTTTTTTAACCACTCTAGGGTATTTGTTTCCTCCCTTATCTTTGCTGCCAACTGCAGCTGTCATTTGGTAGCTGTCCCAACTTGTGAAGACTGAAGTAAAAAAGCCATTAAATCATTCAGCTTTGCCTTCATCATCTGTAAACAGATTGTCTTCTGCATTCTGTAAGGGACCTACACTTTCTATGGTTTTCCTCATACTCCTGACACACTCATAAAAGGCATAAAAACGAATTGTATGTCTCCACGCCAGTTGCATCTGAAATTGTGCCTTGGCCACCTTAATTTTCTCCCTGAATGTCTGTGAGATATCCTTATACTCTTCTCTAGTATTTTCCATCTTTTATGGATCCATTTTTGAGTTTCAACTCATTGAGATTGCTTCTGGCCTCCTGTTGCACTTCCCATTCTTCTATCACATTGGGAAAGCTTGCTCCCATGGCCTTAAAAGGGCCTCCCTAAAAAGGTACAATCATCGCTTCTGGACTTCTTTTCCCCCCTCAGACTTGTGTCCCAGGAGATCCTGTCCTGAGACTTCTACTTGACCAATAGATGCCCTGGTCAATGAATATAAATATACTTGATCACCCTCATCTAAAAGAAAGGAATTCCTAATTAATCCTTTTGCTCCTATTAGTAGATTCAGATTACAGAAATGCCATGGAGTTACTGCATATTTTATGTTTTTTCAGAAGGAAGAATAAGTAGATTTTATTGTCTATTTTAATTTCTTTCTGGTTTGGAATGCCTTTGTTCTACTAAATACATTTCTAAGTCAGATTATGTATAACAGATACTGTACAACAGAAGAAGGATGTTTTCAAATCAGTTTTGCAATGCCCATCTTGGAATTCACTCTCTGAATGGAAACATTACAGGCGTGCCCACTGTTATTGTCAAAGTGGGTTGTAAAGGTTTAATATATAGTAGAACCAGGATTGTGCACATCTGGATGGCACACAAACCTCTTAATACACAGCAGGTTGCCAGAGATGAGGCCACTCACCCATCTATTGTCATTTTTACTCCCAAAAGGTCACTGGACACTCAGCTGGAGCTCATCAGCAATTTCAAAAAGCTAATCAGACAAGTGGTACTCTTTGAAGTAAAAGCCATAGCAAATAGAGGGAGCACCTCAGCAGTTCTGCAGAGCTGTTTTATGTAGCTGTGTATACCTCCAAATCCTTTGCAACTGCTTCTCTCTGTATAGAGAAGCATCTAACCTGTGACATATCTAAATCAGCAGAACCCAGATCTTCTGCAAATGTGCCTTGCTCACTAATTAAAAATAAGGGGGGGGCAATTAATATCCTGGTGCAACATATTGGAAATCAGAGAAAAGAAAACAGGAGGAGATGAAGATGGAAGAAGAGCACCTGACTTAAGAAACAGAAGATGGGAGATAATGGGAATAGAAAACTTACTGCTGGTGGATCTGAATTTAAGAATACCTGCAATTTTATCTATCAGTTCATTAAATGGATGAGCACATAACTGGTAAGCTGTAGGTTGTTCTCTACCTGAGAAAATGATTCTTTTATAAATGTTAGTATGTTAAAGGTGTCTGTTATCTGCAAAGCAACTTACAGGCTCATTACTTGATTGCCAAAAGCAAACTGGTTCTCCTGCCACCTAGTGGCTGGAAGCTATAATAGCATCTCCTTGATGTTGTTAAATACTCCATGGTATATACTACTTACCTTACTAAATAGTAATCATGTTATGTGTGTACCTTTGGATTTTACCTTCCTCATTCTTGGCCCTATATCACTCTATTAGATCATGCTCTCTCTCGGTCCATTATGGGAGGAGTTGTAAAGCATAACCTAATGGCACTAATGGGATATTAATGCTATTATCACCCAGCTGACAATCTGACACATTACATCTTGACTCACTGCACTTAATATGAAAAATTATCACTATTATAAGAGTAAATTAAGTGGTCAGAAGCATAAGGGGCTATAATATTTTATTTACATGTGCCTTTAAAAAAAAAATGGGTGTCTGTTCTTCAGGACTTCACATCATATTTATGCATAAGCTGTTAGGCCTCTCCCTAGACATCTTATTGCTCAGCTCACTAAGATGAACATGGCACAACTGCATCCAGGGATATAATAAATTATCTTTTGAAGCTATCCTTAAAATACTAATAGCACTTTCTGGAGAAGTGACAGATGACATTTTACATGTTATAGGATTCTGTCATAATCTCTTTTGATCATTCATATAAACACTACTACTAAGCAGAGCTGCTGTATAAGAAGCTATTCCCTCAAGCTTCTTTATGATCTCCTGAAATCTCTTCATCTTCTTTCCAGATACTTAGTCTCCATGGCCTGCTGAACTTCCTCTGGACTTTTTTCCCCTAGAGGTCAGTATGTAGAGTATAAGAGGAATCATTCCTCTTGACAAAACATGGTTCCCTTCATTTGCAACTGAGCCTTCTGTAGAGCTATTTGATGCTCTATTGAGGTATATTATGTGTTCTTTTGTCCAGTACAATAGCCTGCACTTCTATACAAAAGGCACATAGGCAAGAAAGCCTGGCACAGAATTGCAATACAAGTATCAGTTATATCATAGCATACACAGCTACACATGCCACCCCAACAGCATCTGGGTCTCCTCTAATATGCTTAAATTTTGCCTTTCCACTATGGACTTTTGCTTTGGTGCGTGCAAGTGTTTCCTGGTCATCACATTAAGATCTACCCCAGTGGTTCTCACCCCTCATTACAGATGAGGCATCCTTCAGAAAATGCCAGGTCTTAACAGGTCAGATTTTTTTTTTTTTTTTTTTTTT
>NW_017728992.1:94140546-94163150 GCF_001723915.1 Gavialis gangeticus | reverse complement strand
TTTTTTTTTTTTTTTTTTTTTTTTTAACACTATGAAATTCTATTTGAAATCTCTAGATTTATCTTGTGACCCATGTTTGCAAACCTAACAATGCTAACACTGAGTGGCACACCACAATGCTTTGAAAGGATCTCAAGGAACCCCAAGATGCTGTGGCGCCCTGGTTGAGAATCCCAGATTGATTCTGAAGAGGGCCAAAAAAACCCAGACAAACCCACTTTTACACTAGTTACCACTATGAACTTAAGGATATTTTAGTAATCTGAATAGATAAAAACAGTGCAATTCATTCTGGACATTCTGAATTTCTGTTCACACAAGTCAGACAGAACTTGAGAGAGAAATACGACACAATAAATCAGTGACATCTACTATATATGCTAGCACCTTTAACACTTCAGCTCATGCACAGTACAAGGCTGAAGAAAAAAAAAAAGTGTGCAATCTAGAAGGAAGCATAATTCAAAGCATTTCACTTGCATAAATAAAAACCTAACTTAATAAATCTTTGTGCTCCATGTAATGCCTTCATAAAACTTGACTTGTCCGCTAATATTTCCACAAAACCTCTATCTAGCAAATCTTGCTTGCTTGCACTCCAAATAGTGACTTATATTTTCCAATTAAGTGACCAAGACTGAAATAGGTTCAAGTTTTCCCAAAGCCAGTATAGCAATTCTTCCAGTGACTATGTTTTTAGTTAACTGTGCCTTCAAGACTACCTCTAGGTAGCTAGTGTAGTATGTCATTATCATCATGAATGTCAGTTTTTTTTACTATTTTGGCTTCCAGCACCAATTTTCTTTTATCTGACACTGGAGTTGTGTTGAAACATTCTCACCACCAAAAGTAAAAATGTACTTAACTGCATAGTTGCCAAATGACTAAATACATAATAAAATCACATCTGCCATGTAAACCTAAGCTCTTGGCACTGTAAAAACACATTTGCTCCAAAAAGTACAGAGCAAAGTCATTGGATAAAGTTGGAAGTCCTTGCCCTGCCCTCCCTGATGAAGTTGTTGGGATTATTGATTGAGCTCAACAGAAACTGAATAGATGCTTAGGATTTGGCCCCAAATGCAGTGATCTTTTTACCTTTTAAGGCAGACTTCCCACTATTTGGGGTTACAGCTGACATATTTGGAATGGTGCAATGACTCTTTTTCTGCTTAGAATCTCTGTCATCTCACCTTCTCTTCTTTTCCTTTCCCTCTCTGGTCTTGTCGTTTTTTTAATTCTTTTCTCCAAAACTCATGTTTCCTTTATGTATTTTTCCTAGTTCTTTTTTTTTGTCCTCATCTAGCCTTAACTCTTCCACCACACCTTTCACCTTCTACCCTAATTTTGCTCTTTCAGTTTCTTCCCCTCCTTCTGGTGGCCCCCCTTTTTTGCCATATACCCCTTAATTATCAAAAGCAACCACTGGCAGAGAATCCATTGTTTTCTTTGTGAGGCCTTTATGCTGCTATGTCATTAAAGGCTGGCATGTTAAAAAGCTTCATGCCTAGATGGTGCCTGAAAGGAAGACTGACTGCCTAAAGGAAGCTGCCAACTTCTCCCAGCTACTGAGATTTAGACACAACTAAGGCAAACTCCTCTAGAGGCAAAGCATATGCTCAATTCCTCAAATCCCTTCCCCCCCTCCACCAATTACACACAGGCCAACATTATCTTGAGAAAAGACTGAACTGCTCTGCGAGTAACCACCGAATCTGGGAACCGGGAAGACTTTGGACATAGGAAACTCTCTTTCTTGGATGTCCTTCATTGTCAGCATTCCTGGTGGTACTGTTACACCCCCATGGCCCTTGAATAATGCACATATTCTTGTCTGGGGTAAATCTGCGTTCAGTCTCCTACAGAGGACAGTGGAAGGTGGTTAATGTTTGGCACTTCGGAAAAGGAACAGATGCCTTAATTGATGCTTATGGGTTTATAAATTTAGATTCAGATTTGCCTCTTTGAAAGTTTTAGCTTCTGAATCCTTCGAAGTTTAAAAACAATTTTTTCCTTCAGATTATAATGAATTAGGATATACAGGTAACAGAACATAATGCAAAATAAAAGAGATAGAGTGACAAAACCATACAAAAATAGAAGTAAAAACCTACCTCCACATCACATGCATATTCAGAGCCATCCAGGAGAGTCACCTTACACTGCATATTTTTGGGTCTTTTGACAATCTTTAAAGGAGATCTGGAGAGCTTGCTAGATGATGACTTTTGGGATAGCTTATCGTCCTCAAACTGCTGGTACTCCAGTTGTTTTGCAGCAGCAAGTTCCTGTTCTTTGTCAGTTGCCTGTGAAGAGAAATTAAAGAAATATGTTTCAATTTCAGATAAAGAACACAGTGTTGTACAAGACAACAATTTAGAGTCATGAAACAACTGAACTCCCACGTGGAAAGTGACCACTTACCAGCAAAGGTTTTAATTGCTATATAAATGATGGACATTAGATACAGATTTAGAGATATAGATGTCATCATTTAATGATATTGACATCTATATATCCCTATACATATATAACTAATGTCCTTTTTGGTGTTTGGGATCAATAAAACAAGAATTTGCCTACTCAATTGTGCCTCTTTTCATAACTGTCTGTATTCACTAGCATGTCCTAATCAAATGGCAGACAGATGCATAGACAGATACAAGCAGGAAGCCAAAACTTTATTAACTTACAGTGAGAGAAGATACTTCATAACCCCATTGCCCAGAAACCAGACTTTTCAGTGTATCCAACATGGGGGTTACAAGGCTCTCCCCCTCAACCCGGGTTAGACTCTCTTAAGCCTTGCCATTTAGTTCAGTCTTCTAAATCCTCTAGTCTTCCCTTCCTCTCTCTCTTACCAGGGAGATAGAAGGGATCTCCTTCCTCCCCAGGTAGGCACAAGCTCCACCAGTGACACTGAATTAGTGCTAGCTCTTAGGCCTTTTACCCAAGTTTTCACAAAATCTTATAAATTTACTAATATTACTTTTCAATTAAAGTGTGGAATTCATTGTCACCAGATGTGGAAGCTGACACTTTAGCCAGATTCAAAAAGGGGTTGAACATATTTTTGGAGGAAAGGGGCATCTGTAGCTATTGGGCATGGAAGTCAGTCTCTGAATTATAACTTCCTATACCTTAAATGCTGTACGCTGCAAGTGATAGAGGAACAGTAGAAAAAAAACCCTTGTCCTATTCAGTTTACTCCCTTCCAGCATCCACTCTCTGCCACTGAGAGACAGGATACTGGGCAAGATACCTATGTTCTGACCCAGAAAATGGCAGTTTTTATCTTATTATGAAAAAAGCTACACCACCTCTTCTACAATGACCGGCAGGGAGAGTGTGGCATACAAAAAGATAGATTATACACATTTCAAGCAAAAGATTTAATTAATGGAGATGGAGAGGGCCAATTGCCATCTGCTAGCCAATGGGAGATGGCAAGCCCTTGGAATAGTAGGGACCTGAACCCCAGCTGTTCATGCTGCATGTTCCCCACCTCCCTGTCTGTCACCATGCAAGTGTGATTAAAAACACTGTAGCAGTTCTATTTTGGGCTTATCCAATAGTCAGAGCTTGAGATATCTAAAAGAGCTGTTAGGATGCTAATATTGATTGTGGTTCTTCCTAGAACAGATGACAGTCAAAGCAGATCCATCTAAAAAGACTATGCACTCTTCAGAGCATCTGCATTCCTGTAACGGTTACCTCTATTTCCAGTTATGTCCCTGCTAGTCCCCAAACAACACTTCAGTGATGAAAACGCAGTAATACTGAAATAAAGCTTTAAAAGAATTAATCTTTTAATCGTCTCACTATGATGCAAAAAAACAAAACAAAAACAAATAACTGATTTGGCTCTGAAATATTTCCATATGAATAGTAGCAAGCAGCACTGAAATTCATCATAAATTAATCCTTCAAGTCTGTTTTCATCCATTGTAATGAGCCTTCATGAGAGTAGATCAAAGTTATCCAAAAGCTTTAATCTGCTTTCAGACAAAACAGCCCTGCACCATACAACTAGCAAACAGCAGTACAGCACAAAATGCAGGGAACCTTTCCTGAGAGAAATCACGTAAGAGTTCTCTAGTGCTAGTTTTTCTGGGCCAAAGAGAGGTAAAATAACTTAAACTTGAAAATGTATGGCCTTAGGTTCCCTCCTTGCTACTCCAGGGAGGTAATACTGTAGATGAGAAATACAACTGGCTTCTATTACTTCCCCAATTTAGATCTTGCACATCTCCTCCTACTGGTCACAACATAAGAAACAAGAGAAGTCATGTCTCCACACCGAACCAGAAGTCGAAGTGCAAGCGCCTTACAACTCCTACTCCCTATGTAGAAGCACTGAAAGGTTTAGTCTGATCTTGGAGCAGAATACAAGAAGGAAGTGAGCCTAGAAGACACAAAAGGAACAGAAGCTATTTTTAAAAGCCAACATAGCCTCTTAACCAGCTATAAACACACTGGAGAGAAAAGGGGAAATTCACTTCCTGCTACCTCAGCTGTGGCCTTCTCTCAGCCCAGCAATGTTAGTTGAGCACTTTCCCTTTGAAGCATTTAGGGCTTGGTGTTAAGATGTCAAGAACCCAAACTATCACAGAAGTGGTAATGGGAGATGAAGACCCTCCATGTCACAGGTTAGGTTAATGATCACAGCAGCTCTGAGTCAGGCCTTATTCTTTTAAGGTAGGGATGGGCAAAATACGGCCCGCAGGGCAGATCCAGCCTGCCAGGCAATTCCATCCGGCCCGTGGGGCCCCTCTGTGAGAACACAGTAAGCCTTGGCTAAGCAACCACCCCCCACATCCCAGGCCTAACTCACCTCAGCCCCAAGCTAGGAGGTACCTCTGCCTGGCAGAGGCTTTTGCTGGCCACCCCATGGCTGTTTCCAGTCTTCTTGCCCGAGAGCCTGGAAATGCAGGTACGAGCAACCACAGGGTGAGCCAGGGACTCCTGCTGGGGGAAAGGGGCAGGAGTGTGCGGAGCTGTGCGCTATGGGGCCAGGCCAGGCTGGCCTGCACGCTGCAGCAGCAGAGGACCTGAGCTTTGGGGCCCGGTGAGACTGGTGGCACACGCTGCCACCACGTGCAGATGGGAACTGGGGTCAGAGTGCAGGAGCTGCATGTTATGGGGTTAGGCTGGCCTTGCCACGCTGCCACCTTGTGCGGCTGGGGACTTGGGCAGGACCGCTATTGGGCCGCGTGCAGCTAGTCCTGCAGGCTACCACCACATGCAGCCAGGGACCTGGGCGGGAGCTGAGTGTTATGGAGCTTGGTGGGGCTGGCCCCACACGCTGCTACCACCTGCAGCTGGGGACTTGGGCAGGAGTGCAGGAGCTGTGCACTATGGAGCCAGGGAGGGCTAGCCCCACTCACTGCCACCACCTGCAGCTTCAGGGACTTGCACACTCTGGGGACTCTGAACACCACCCTCCCCCCCACCTCCCACCATATACCCACACACGTTCACCCCCCACCCCACACACAATATACAAGACTAATACTGTATTTTGAGCTACTACACAAACGCCTCTAGATACACTATGCAAACATGCATTAATCAAGACAAAAATACATTTTTAAATAAAATTAAAAATAAGTTTTAGTAAATGTTTGATTTTTTTAAAAATGTTTTTAAGTATATGGTTTGTTTATTTCCTCTGGTTTCAAGATGGCAGTGGCCCCCTCCCAAAAGGAGTACTTCTAGGGGAAGGGGAAGGAATTCAGGTGTCAAAGATCAGGGGTTAGGTCCCAAGATGGCGACTAGGGGGTGGGGTATCTGTCAAGGGGAGGGGCTACCCTTACAGCCCTTGACAGCTTGCCAAAACTCATTAACCTGAAATATCTGCCCACCCCTGCTTTAAGGGTTTGGGGCTTGCAGCCAGCCAGCCCTATATAATTATCAGCCCCATCTGGCAAGTAATGAGGTATGTAGCCTCTTCCAGGACTGAAGAAGGTAGATGAGGTTTTCTAGCAGACCTGGAAGAAGGTGGGGGGTTGAAGTGAAGAAGCCTCTGGGAGTGGAAGCTGGGTGGGAAGGGAGCAGTGTTTTGACTGTTGTTTTTCAGACTTATTACGAACGTAACTCTGCCCTGAAAGAGAACTGGGGATGGCAGCAAGCCTTTCCTAGACTTGGAAACAGGACAGGTGCTTTACACAGGGGTAGGCAAAACCACAGCAATAGTCAGGCTATGGAGGATTCGAAACATCACTGGTAAAAAAAAGCATTAGAGAACCTGGGAAAATCCCTCAAAAAAGTGAGCAGTTGAGGTACCCAGCTGAGATTTCTATTTAAGGATAGGAGGCATCTTGGGCATCTATGCAAGAACTCCGGGGAGTGGGGAGCAGACCACTCCCAGACCTGCTCTAATTAAAGTGCTTGCAGCGTCACTTGTATTCAGTGTCCTGTGCTTCAAAATGGCAGTGGGGCTGCTTTAACTAAAGCTTGTTCAACAAGCTTTAGTTAAAGTGCCCCAGACCCCCATTTTGAAATGCGGGGATGCTGAACGTGTGCAACATGGAGGCTGCTGGATTGTGCTAATTAGCGCACTCAAACAGACTCGATTAATCAAGTCTGCTCCAACACATGCTTATTAGCACATATTGGAGCCAAGCTTTGTCATGTGTCCCTTCAGTCTGCAACAACTCCCAAGACTCTTTCTGGGATATTCTGTTTCACTGAAACCTCTGTTACCAAACAGTTGTTACTGCAGTACTCTGCAAGAGTTCATAAAAGAAGTGTGTTGCAATTATTCTATTAGACTAAGAAAGTAGGCCAATATAAGCTTAATGGAATTTTTCTAGGTTACAATCACACAGGTTTTTCTGTAGTTCAGAGCCCAGAAACATGCCAAGAAAGATTAGTGAGGACCCCAAAACCATCATGACATGTTCATGTACTGAGACAGTTTCAAAATGAATCAAGTCTCATCTTCTTAAAGAAACTTGACATTCTGTTGGTGCTCTTATCTAAGAGAAAAGTGACCACTGAGAAGCAACTGCTACAAAATTCAGAGCAAGCCTACAGAATACATGCATTTTCTCCAGAAACTTATTTCTCCTCATGCCTGTTTCTTATCTATTTTTTTGCAGTATTTCAATTCCATGGCCTACAAATCAAACAGAGGGGAAAAAAACCAATTGTTTCAGGCTTGTTCTTGGAACATGACTCCTACAGATGTACAAATATAGATTTAAAAACTTAGTAACTGCAGAACTGTCTTATGATCATGCAATTTGAGTGGTCTGAGCCATTTAATAATTCTCAATCTTCTGATTAGCCATAAATAAGCAAGGGGTTCTGTACTATAATGTTTTCTTTTTGTTGTCTTACAGGGTGAAGCACATATCCACTGTCTGGCTTGATTCTGTTTTGTTTCTTCATTTCATTTCAGGTTATTGGCTTCAGAAACTGAGGAAAGACTATCAAATCCCAGATACCCCTCGGATGTTTATCTCAGAAAATTATAGCTAGTTTCAGAAGTCTAATCACTTTTTCAGGGCCTTGGCTGATTTGCCAAATGCAATTCATTCTGAAGGGAAGAAAGTTTTGAAATCATGAAACACCCAGGTAAAGCAGCAGTAGTGCAGTCTATGAAGTCAGCAAGAATACAGGGCCATTCTCTATGAAAGGGTCATCAACATAGGTGATAAAGTCACCTCACCTAAAGGGTGAAGTCTGAGCCTGTGGACATTTATGCATTTATACCAGGAGAAACTCCTTTCTCCCAGCACAAAACATAGCATTTGGTGTTCAAGGAGGTGTTCAAGCAGTTTTTCACAGAACAAAACCAGGGGGACTATGATGGATCAATCAGTGTCCCAGAGCACTCTGGAGTCCCAGTCTGCCCACAGGGGCAAGTGGGAGAAGAGCATGCCCCTTCCCTCCCACCTTCCTGCCTGTGGGCAAACTGGGGTTATATGCTCAGTCCCAGATGTTGTGTCGGGACACTAACCATTTCCAGAGCAGCAACCAGGGTTGTTAAGCACAGCCTGCAGTAAGTGGGTGGCTGAACACAACCCTGGTTGCTGTTCTGGGACTGGTCATGGTCTCAGGTCAGCAGCTGGGGCTGCAAACACAACCCCAATTCATGGAGGAGGGGGGAGCCTGGGCATGGAGCTTCTACCATTCTGCCCTCACCCTCCCACCCCACCCCCACTCCACTGGTGGTAGGCATCTTCCTTTCCTCTGCAGCCACCTCCTGCTTAAACCCTTCTGGCAAGGGGATGGGGGAAGCAAAGGAGCAGCTCTCTATAGTCCCCTGGCCAGACAGCTTGGGATTTAAAGTGACTTTACTCTCCAAGACCAGCAGCTAGATGTCCCCTCTCACATTTTCCTGCATTGCACATTCCCTTGAAAGATGCAATGTTGGAATCAAATGCCTGTCCTTAGCCCGAGAAAGAACAGGGAAAAACTGGGGACCTAAAAGAAGAGCTTTGAGAAGGATCTAGTGGGAAGGCAGCTGGAAAGCACTTCATAAAAAATAGAGGCGGGAGAGGTGGAGAGAGACGGGCACAATTCCATCGCCTTGGTGACCAAGGATGCGGGAAGAGAAGAAATGCTCTTTCACGGATAAGCCAGCTGTCATGGAGGATTGGGAGAGTATGTTTTCATAAAAGCCAGGACTTGAGAGATATCATGAACTTTATACTTAGAAAACTGATGGTAGCATTTGGCTGTTGAGAAGGGGCCTGCTTACCCAGGCAATTAAAATAAAAACATTTGAATAAACACTTTGCCATGGTTATTTGAATAGGCAACTGCCACACTCAGGGAGATGTCTGGGAAAAATGTATTAAGCATGTATTAAGGCAAACAAAATACTGTATATTCTAAATTGGTTTTTATTTAAGGAAGACAAGGTACAGACTAAGCTAGAAGTTTATGAAAGGATTTTATGTAAAAATGGGGGGCAAAAGTACCTTACCATTCTGACTAAGATACAGCAATGCCTTCTTACAGCTGCTTTACAGAGTCTTTGTCCCCTTTTCTGGTTTAAATCTCTGCTACCCATGCCAGGTTAAGCTTATATTAAGAAATGTATTTGGGACTGTGAAGAAGTCCCCCACCCCCAGCAGGAAGACTAAAGTGATTGGCCCAAAATTCATCGGTGAGGAATAAGCTTCATTTGTTGGTAGGAGCATTGTGGGACAGGAAGGGAGAAAAAAAATCTCAATAAAGTGGAAGATATTGGGGACTCCTTCACACAACCATTTAGGGAAGACCTCAGATATATTTTTGCAAAAATATCCTGGAAGCATTCAAAACCCTTTGTTTCTGACTTGCAATACAGTCTAAACTATTTAGATCCCCCATGTTAAAATGCAGATGCCTACAGCCTTTGAAGCACTTTAGAAACTTCAGCTGTAATTCAAATAGTAGATCATTGGGTTTGGAGTTTAAATAGGAATGTCAAATAATCTCAGCATATCAGCTTTATATTCTGAAGTCATGACCAGGTTATAACACTGTAATATCTGACTTGGTAATTTATATATAGTATGGGGTCTGTCTCCTGCAAATCAGTCTGCAGAGAAGAATGCACTTCAGAGCAGGAAGTCTCGACTCCTATAAATGGTCTTGATAAAAACAAGGTTTATTGTTGCATGAAAGTACAACTTCACAATGCTAATATTTGCTATCAGTAACTCTTCATAGAAAAACTGGAAACAACTGCTTTAGCTGCAGATAAAAACTAAAGGCAGGCTATTTAAGTCTTATTTTTGGAAAAAAACAATGTAATTATCTCAGTGTGATCTACTTCTGGTTTGTGAACTTTGAATTATTTCCACAATATAAAAATGATGGTGTCGCAGGGTATAAGGATAGAAAGAAAAAAAAGCTGAAAGCAGGTAAAGAGGCTGTAAAATATGGACACTAGCATGCATCAGAATTTGACAATGAGCACATACAAAAGAGGGCTGCCTTTGCTTTCCACTTCACAATTCATTAGCAGTGAAAAAGCCTCACGTCCTCTTATGTGAATTAAATCAGGTGATATATTTCTTCCACTTGTGCCTCTTTTGGCACAGTTTTAGAAGCATGCCAACTTTAGTTCTCAACATTTAACTTTCCTCAATTAATTATGAGCATAAACTGAATATTTCTTGATAACTTAAAGAAAAACCCCTTGAAAAAAGAACAAGTAAAATCAGATTAAACTACTGTCTGATCCCTGCTTGTTTATAATTACACTGTAATAAAAAGTTTCAACTACAACCCAGCAGGTGCACAAATTATACTGTATCTGAACACATCTTCATATTTTAAGGAAAACCAAATCATTCTTGTAGGGAGTTATATCCAGATAGAAACATAAGTTAATGTTGCAAAATACATAACTTGTATTGTTCCATGGAGGCAATACAACATATTTGTGATTCTAGGCTTACATCTTTTCCCTTCTAAGAATAGATGCTTCTCTAATGTAATATGCTTTCCATCCTTCTTAAGCTGGAATCCCACTTGATAAAAAGGAGTCTTCAGAGATAGACAATCCAGCAATAACAGATGCTGAAACTTTGAAGACATGAAATGAAAATACTAGATCAGAATTTTTAAATTCCTTGCATTTAAGATAGGAGATGTTAGGGCTCGCTGTTTGCATTAGGGAGGAGATATGTAGATCTGAATTCATTACTTGCGCAAGTCCCACAATCAAGGTGTGCTTGTAGAATTATTTTATTCTTCTGGATAAAGTGACAATTGAGTAAAAAAATGAAGGATTTTCTCAGCATGCACTTCTCTACTCTGATTGGGTGTTCTACTTTTAACACTGAGGAACTTAAGGTGGGAGTAAAATGAAAAAAGTTCACTGCCTCTTTGATTTTTTACACTTTTTATTGAAAATCCCAGCAGTGCGGCTGATTAGTGACAAGATTTAATGATGTTTTTGTGAAGTGAACACTTACCTGCTTTAAAATATATGAAATGTAACATTTCACATAGGCTGTACAGCCACTTCAAAATAATCATTTTTAAATTCAAATTAGTGACTTAACTGTGAAGGCTCCATAATTAATTACCAATCTACTGGTAAATCAAATTTGCCTACAAAAAAGTTAAGACTATATCTGTTCACCGATGTTCTTGTGGACTGGCAATGGAATTAAACATTGTACGAGAACATATGAGGACTCCAATATCCTAGGGAAAGGAAATCCATATGGTGGAAATGCTTTGAAGAAGAAAAGTTGGGGACAGTATCTACGACAAAAGGATCAGAGATGTGACCAGCTTTTCTAGTACTGCATGCACAGCTGTTTGCTGTTAGAAGATGCCACTTTATTAGCACACCCAACACCAGGTAGACATCGAAATGGTATAATTTGCACCCAAAATTACTTCTAGCTGCAATTTTTTCTTCTACAGTAGCTTGAGGCTGCAATACTGCACATCATATTTAAGAGCCAAAAACAAAGCTTGCAAATGCAGTTGTGGGTCAGACAGAATGCTTGACGTGTTTTCTGCTTCTGTCTGCCTTGTAAGCATAAGTTGTTTTCCCCAGTTAAAAAGAATCAGACCTCACTTAAAAGTTCCTAAGCTTGTCATTAACCCTTTGCCACCAAAAGCTTTTGACTGCCAGGCCCCCTGTGCTAATGGAGTGCTACTTATCTAGTAATGCTAAATGTTGACCCTTCATGACCTATTGATTAAAAAGGGTTAAAAATCAATGCTAAATGCATCATTTTTACATATAAAATAATAATACAAGAAAAATGAAAAGCCACCATTTAGTAAATCCTAAAAGCAAAGTAGTAAGGTTTAAAAAGTTATTACAGTACCAACAATTTAGAACTAAGGGAACTTTTAAAACCTCAGAGATGTTATGGTACATGTCAGACTAGGACACACGAAACGAGCTTTCAGCAAGCGCCGGAGTGGAAGCAAACCTCCTAAACACTGGCAGCTTTTCAAAATTAGCACTCTGATGTAAAAAGTTTAAAGAATGCTTTTCTGCTTATAATACTGGTGTCCAAAATTAAGCACATCTAACATTAATTCCAAGATTGTGCATAAAGGTATACTAACACATTAGTGTCAAGTTCCAAGGACCTGAGCCAAATCAGTATATTTTTGTGATGTCATTAAAAAAGCCCTTCAAATCAAACAAAGCTTTAAGGTAGACAAGACTTTTATTCAGACACTTTTACTTGCAAAGAGCTTATAAAACAATGTGTAATCCTCCGTGTCCAGCAACTGTATAAACAGTTCACTTGCCTGCTCTTTTTTCACAGGTGTACTGTGAGCTGCCACACCAGAAAACTGTTCTAATCCGTTCTGATGTTCTTCACTTAGCTGCTGCTGGTCTGGAGGTTGTGCCCCTGCTGTCCCTTGCTGAGCAGTGGCTTCTCGCTGATCTTGTTCTTTGTCCTTCGACTCAGAATCTGATCCAGATTCAGTAGTCATGGTTGATTATTCTGTAAAACAAGATGGTCAAACTTACTCCAGACAATTCTTGCATCTGCTAATTTTTATTTTTTTTAAATTACATGACAAAATGGAAAAAGACCATCACTAAGTTTTAGACTCATTAATCCTGGCTTTGAAACCAATCAAAGTATATATTCATTATTCATCAGTGGCCCATTCTGGATTCTTAGAAAATAACTTGAGGCAAAAGAGTAGGGCTAAATACATTAATAAATCCCAAGGAATTTTATGCTCCATAAAATGTAATTCTGCCCTACCATTTATTAAGCATATTGTAGCAAAAGTATGGTAATGAGAAATATAAAAATAAAATTCAGGAGGAGTGTTATAGCCAATGAGTAATGTTTTCACAAGAACCTAAATGAGCTGGAGGATGTCTATATTACTTCCTCAGTGTTTCTCTGTGTGTCATTTAGAAGCATGGCACTACCTACCTCCTCCCACCAACCATATATGAAGCCTGCAAGCAAATCCAAGGACATTCTCCCTATCACAGCTCTTAAACTCTGTCTCCTGGATGCTTGCAAGTAGGGACACTCATTCATTTCCAGGTTTGGTGCAAGCAAATGGGAAAGCTAGTACTTCTCAGTGGAGTACTCTGCAACTCCAGAGACATGGCAGAGACCTACCTTCAGGCTCTTAAAATTCCAGTGACTTTCACTGGACTTAAGTGTTTTTGGAAATGTTTAACTGTAGGCTCCCTAGTGTCATTTAAAGACCCAAGCCTTTTTTGAAAATGAGTTGTAGGAACCTTGGAAAGTTTTACATAATGTCTTTAATGTTAATACTCAGCCAACAGAGACAGTAATGGGAAAGGGGAAGAGAGAAAGAGAGGGAGAGAGATGTGTGAATTGAACAGAAACATTTTCATACAATCAGCTCTTATGAGACACTGTCAGCTTTTAAGAAAGGTGATGCTATGAGCCAAATTCTGCTCAGTGACTGCACATCAAAATTTCATTCTGGCTCTAGCAGCATTCTATAATTTCAGAAGAGGGAATGTCTCTGAAATCCAAAAGCACACTAAACCAAAGGCAACATATATAAAGTCCTGTTTATTTCTACAAGGTTGCCTACATGCGTGAAGCACACTGAATTTGGCTCTGTGTTTTATTCTGCACCAGTCAGATTCAGCTATACTTCCATAATTCCTCTTAATAAAATTAAAAGGCCTTTAAATTGAAGTTAAAGTTTAGATGCTTGGAAATTTAAGAAGTTGAAATAAGTAATGGTTTGAATATGAAAACAGATGTTTGTTTGCGCTATGCTTCATTTGGTCCTAAATCAACATGAGATTGTTAGCAAGGCTATACAGTTGAATACTGTGGTCCATAATTGTTTGTTAACAGACCCTTCCAACAGGAAAATGTTTTGTAAAACGGGACCAAAGAAAAATAAAAGGTATTGTCAGCACTCCATC
This sequence comes from Gavialis gangeticus, assembly GCF_001723915.1. NCBI lineage: Eukaryota > Metazoa > Chordata > Crocodylia > Gavialidae > Gavialis > Gavialis gangeticus. The sequence goes on along the minus strand of NW_017728992.1, from coordinate 94,149,286 downwards.
TGATACTGCAGAAAGACAATCCAACATCAAGACACTATGCCACTCCACATTAAACAAGGATTTGAAAGAACAGATTCTGTTTAGCACAGTAAATACTTTTGCATATTATTTTCAGTATTTACAACTTATTAGCCATCACTGCCTCATACACGTGCATCTTGATTTAAGCTATTTTAAACAAAACAAAACTAAAATCAGACTGTAGCAATCTAATTCTGTTCATCAAAACCAAATTCCTTTAACCTGGTAACCATAGTTACTATGCGATTACAAGCAATTCCCCAGAATATGAATCTGTTTATAGTTTGGAATGAGTCCACTCAATTCTTAACCAACTAACATGCTTGCTACTACAGCAAGATTCATTAGCTGTATTCTCTCTCTCCTTTTTGCAGTCTAATGGAATAGTCTTTCCCTTACTAGGGATTCATTATTTAATGGAAAATGTTTTGGTGGAGTATTTGAATGTACCATTTAACAAGCATTTTAGTTATTGGTTAACACTTTCTATACACTGAAGACCAAATTTTCCAAGGAGCTCAGATTTGTGCATGCAGTTTTGCATGTATATTTTTGTTTATTTTCACTTGTCCACATAGTGAGTAAATTAACACTCAGTGTTCAATTTTTGAGACGTGTAAGCAAAATTCATAAATGACAAAAAATGGGCAACGTGCAAAACCTGTGCAAGCAAATCACTAATAACCACACACTGAAAGTCTAGCCTCAAACGTCAATCTCTCAATTTATTACTGTATCACCTAGCTTTAGAAGGATACAATACATTTCTGTATACACCTTGGGATGGTTATATGAGATTATTTATTTTGACAATTGTCTTTACCATAGATACAGAGACAGGAGAATTAAGAGACGGAAAGAGGATTTTCTGGAGTCATTTAAAATGTGATGATCATTGTTGAGAGTTCAATACTATCACGCCATTCTTTGTTGTATGCTTGAAAAATAAAATGGCAAAATAAGGTTAATCTCTTGTAGTTTTGCAGTGTCCATCTGTCACATCCACATGCAACAGAACTAGCTTCCATCTGATAATACTACAGCAGCCATAATACTACAGCAGCCATAATAAGACATTTAAAAATGAGTTTTGGATATGTTTTCTGTCCGTGCCCCTCCCCCACTGTCCCATTGATAATGTTTCTCCCCCTAGTCTCAAAGCTTGAGAGAATTTTTCTAACTAACCAAACATTCCTTCAACAGCAGATTCAATAACAAACAACTGGGTTTAGGGTGTAGTTTGTAACAGAAAATTTAACTGCAACTACCAAAACAACAATAGTGTAGGTTTACCAAGCAGTATGGTTTTTACACAAAATATAGAATGCATGAAGGTTTTAGTAGAAGAGGCCTATTTGTCTTACTAGTGATACCAGTACCATCTTGCAACATTTACTTACCAGTAGCAGACCAAACCAGACCAGACTGTCAACTAGTACAAATAAATATCTTATTTTACTTTGATTTTAGCTTGGAAGCTTTTTTCTCGGAATCATAGGCAACTGCTCTCTAATGAAGATATTTATTATGGCTTTTAGTGCAAGTGAAAGCATTTTTAATCTGTAAAACTTTTACTTGAAACAATGCTACAAAGCTCTCCTGGACCTGGATGTTATCTCTAGCTATGTTTAAGCCCCTATCTTCTGAAAGAATGCTGTTAGTACAGGCTCAAATCTTCTTCCTTCCTTGGTTTTTTTTGTTTTTGAGTTATCAGACCCTTTCCGTTAGCGATTCCTTTGATTCTCCTGTAGTTGCTCAGATCCTTGATGGATTTCATTAACCTAAAATTCATCATTTCCAAATGCTTTCTTTACTTGCCCATACAATTTCAATGTTTACTAAATACTAAGACCAACAGTCCTAATCTTATATCATCATCATCTAGATATAAATGAAAGCAAACTCCAAATTCAATTTCTTAATAAAAACTTCTGCTACAGACATATTTAGGATTTGTCCTTTTTCTTTCAACAAAGGTTGAAAATACCTTCAAAGAATACAACGTAAGATAAAAAGTTAACAATTCTTGGATGCCCAAACTAGGTGGTCAATATGCTTGCTGTTTTCAACTACACTAGGATTTGGCTCTGTCTCAAAAAAAATCAGAGGCTTTGATGACTTTAAAGGTGACTACTTATAACTTAAAGTTAAAAATTAATTTATATTAAGAAACGTTATGTATAAAAAGATGGGTCTGAAAGCATTAGTGATGAAGAGTTAAGTGAAGATTAATCCACATTCATGTCTTTCCAAAGGTTATATGGTATTTTAACATACATATGCAAAATGCCACATAGCATACCCTAATCTTAATTCTCTCCTCTGTACTCCTGCTTAGCGCCACAGTTTATAGAAAATATATATTTTTAAACACCTTTCCATTATGCACCACACAGTTATTTAATATAAGCTATAAAACCCTGAAGACCAACACCCAACATCACAAATTATTCTCCAGTTTACCCAATCATTGTTAAGAGATATGAATCTTACATTCTATGTACAGGCCAGGGACTTAACCTTCCCCATTCCCAATTACCTGTTACAGCTCAGGATAAACATATTACCTCCTGGTCCCCATATACCTTATTTATACCATGGCTCAACTTTTTCCCTAAAATTTAACAACTGATAATTGGGAGTGGGTGTCTTAAACGTGGAAATAGTTTTGAACAGTTTTGTTAAAGAGAAAAATCATTTTTTCTTCAATTTACCATCCCAAAACAAGATGCACGTGTCATTTGACCGTGTTTGGTGTGCAGATACTGTTCATCATTCCATTATGAGGCAAAGCACGAATCAATCCCTTAATAATCAACTGAAAATATCATACTTTACCCTTTCATATGCTTGCAGTATCCTTTCATTACAACTCATCTATTAATTTAACACTCTGCTTTCCAGTTCTAGAACCTAGATCTTCTTTCACTAAACATATATAGAATGTTTTGCTCAGGTTCAGGTCACAGCCTCTGCCATTAGTACAGGTTTCCCTTGCTTTATGCTGTACACGCATTTGTGGAAAATGGTGCATAACCTGAATTCGCATAAAGGGAACCCACTTTACAATGTACCAAATAGGAATATAGGCCAAGATCCCGACTATACTGACCCCCAGGCCCATTTCTTCTGGTTTTACAAGACAATTTTGGTACTCGCCAACAGCAGACACTACACACAAGCACAGGGTAGTAGTGAATGTTACCATAATGGGGACGGCAACTACAGAAACACGTGACACAGACAACAAGTGAGAAGCACAGATCCACGCAGGAGACTATATTTTGGTGCATGTCACTCCTACAATGCACTGCGCAATGCAGCTGACTTCCACAGCATACCGATCACATAAGAATGAATTGACCTTGCATATAATGAACTTTTGGTATAAAAAGGGTCATCGCATAAGAGCAAATTTGTGCATACAGAACCTGCATAAAGTGAAGGAAACCTGTATCTAATAACAACACTTCATTTATTTTCACTGACAAAAAAAAGTCTACTTATTATAAATAAAACAAATTAAATTAAAGGAGAAATTGCAAATTAATTCCAAAATAAATAGAAATACAAATGACAAACCAACTACTGCACCAGCTGTAATTGAATGAACTACATATAGCCACTATTTCCTGTAATGTAAGGATTAAAATTTCATATTTAAAAAAAGTCTATGATCTAATTAATTTTCTTTGTGGAGAGTTCTCTTTTAAATTATAACCATATCTAAAGATTATTATAAATCACTGTTGAGAGCCAGCTTTGCAAATGATGTAATAATGATTTCTATTTTTAAATTTTTGTTCCAAATAAGGGACATATCTACATAGCAATGACCTCTGAGGAGGAGGGCATTTCTCCAGATTATGGATACTCTTGCTACTAAAAACAATACAATAATGTAAATATATAATATAAAAAGACAATGGGGCATCAGATCATGATACTTTCTTCCCTTTAACAGTTACCACAAAATACCATGAGTTTTATCCCCATTAGTTCACATTCCAAAAAAAGAATACTTTTTATTTCACACCTTAAAGTTAACATGATTTTTCCCTCATGTTTTTGACAGTCTTAATGCTGACTACAAGTCCTACATGCAAAACACCAAAAAAAGTCTTTGCATATGGTGTTTGACAGCGTAAGCCCTCCAAGAACAGAAGAATAAAAAAGGACTGGCGTGGGGATTAGATGGTTCATACCAGATAATCTTCTCTTACTCATCACCCCCTTGAAGGACTGGACTGGAGAGGATGTTTTGATAAAAATCATTTCTCTTCTCAAACAAGTGGATCAGAAACACTGCTGCCAAATCTTTAGGTCCAGGAAGATTGACGGGTTGTGTCTGTATTTCCTTATGGCTGTGTAGTAAGTGTACAGTTAACTCTGAGCTCACCAGCTCGTCAGCATGGCTCCTGCTGGAACAGCCACTTTAGCACAGCTTCCAAACCCTGGGGGTTAACTTGATGCTCCCCCTAGCCTCTTCATCCCTTGATGACAAATTCAACACCAGGCAGTGTGAAGGGCAAGTGGTAGTGGCACCCACTGTATATGCACCACAGCCTCAAGGGTCATGCACCTATGCCTCCCTCCTAGATCCACCCATTTCTTTAGTTGTGCATTATAGAGTCTAAGATCACAGCTGAATGAATACATTCAAAGAAAAGAAAGAATAGTACATAAAATGCAAAGGAAAACACATATGGCAAAAAGTTCAGGAGATGCAGCAGTTTCCAAAGAGACAATATTAAAATAATACGCAGTGACACTATGCAAGGGGTGCTCATCCCCCAATCCATGGGCCAGATCCAGCCCTTTGTGCTATGTCATCCAGACTGTAGAGCTCCTGACTGGTCCAAAAATTTGGTGACAGGGGATCAGTGGCACCACCCCCGGGCTTTCATATTTCCAGATTTGTACAGAGCCCTGAGGGCTAGACAGCATGCCCCTGCAGGACAGGGCAAGGACAAATCGTGGCACATGGGGAAAGGGAGAAGGCGAGACGGAGCTGTGGGGCCCAATCCATGTACATAGGGACCAGCCAAGACTGGCTGGGATGAGGCAGAGGGCCTGATCTTGGCATGGGGGCCCAATCAGGCCTGTGGGGTCAAAAGGCTAAATACGACCTGGGGCTGCATGGGGCAGACAGCAGCTGCGAGGAGACCCCTGGCACGGATCTCTGCTCCCTTAAGAGCTAGGTTGTACAACAGGGCAGCCCTGTTCCCTGCTGTGCAACTTGGCTCCACAGGGAGCAGAGGTCCAGGGCAACACGGGGCGAGCAGCAGTCGGGAGGAGACCCGGCAGAGAACTCTGCTCCCTGCAGAGCCAGGTCACGCAACAGGGACCAGCAGGCTTGCTCACCACTCTGCGCTGCTTCCCTGCCCCATGACCCAGCATGACAGGGATCAGAGATCTGCACAGGGGTTTCCTCACCTGCAAGGAAGGCAGCAGCCCTCCCCCTCTCCTGGATGAGCCACCCATGGCCCAGGCCTGCTCCCCACTGGGGCCCCAAGCCCCACCTGGCTGGGTAGGGCTGTGCAAAGCTTCCCTTGCAGCCCGTTCAAAACAGATTCAGAGAAGATTTGGCCAAAATGAAACAGGACAGTGATCTGAAACACTGAAACGAATCACTGTCCTCTGAAATGGCCGAATCCGAAACCAAATCGAAATACAGCTGTTTCACATAGCCCTGATGTATATGTATACCTATCTATATCTAAGACGCAATTCATTCTGCACCTTAGCTCCTCCTGATATACACAATCATGCACTATGTGTGTAAGTATGTATGCATATATGTATGCACAATCACACGAGGAGGAGGAGCTAAGGTGCAAAATAAATTACACTTTAGAAAGCACCTGAAAGACAAGATGGAAAAGCTTTATAAAAACATCAGAAAGGTGAAGAGGAAAAAAAAAGTCTCTCTCTAACTTAAAGCTAAGAACATTCTTCAAGGGACGCTGAAATAATAGCCATTTTTCCCTTCAGTTGTTACAAAAAAAGCTAATTATGTCCAGATGCTTAACACACATTAACAACAAGGCTATAAGAACACAGGCCAGAATAAGGAAAAAAGAGTAAGTCAAAAAATATTTATAGAAGTTAAACATATTCACATTATTAGGGTCCAATTAAATTTACTTTAGACAACTACCCAAAATAATTTCTACAGAGCTAAGAATTTTATTACAAAATTCATGGAGGAAAATAAGGTCTTAGAGGACTGGAGGATTGAAAACATAGTACCAATCTTTAAAAAGTCAGAAAAGAGACTGCAGAATAATAGCCTACTTCCAAACTCTTCCATTTGTAAGCACCAAGAGGATAATACAGTAGTAAGGAACAGACAGCATGGATTTGTCAAGAAGTCATGTCAAACTAATCTGATTTCCTTTGCTGTCAGAGCAAATGGCCTCCTAGATAGAGAAGCAATGTGTGGTATTTTGGCTTTATGGAGGCTTTTGCAACAGTCCTACATGACACTGTCATAAGGCTAAGAAGGAAAATACAGTCTTGATGAAATTATAAAAGTTCAAAAGGTATATTCAAAGATTATTTATCAACTGACTACTGTCAAACTGGGAAGGCTTTTTAAGTGGTGGCCATAGGTGTGTGCCTGGGTCCAGTTGCACATTTCTGTGAAAAATGTTGATGATGGGAAAGAAAACATATTCCACAAATTTGCTGATGACACTAAGCCAAGAGGGCTGTGCTAGCAGTTTTGAGGGCAGGTTTAGAATTCAAAGTTACCTTGGTAAATTGAAGAAATGGTCTGAATAAATAAAGTGAAATTCAGTGAGGCAAGTGCAAAGTACTCCCACATCTAGGAAGGAAATATCAAATTCACAAATACAAAAATGAGGAGTTAGCTACAGAAAAAGATTTGTATTACAGTGGACTGCCATCTGAACATGTTAGTAAAATGATGCCAATGTGTCATTGTAGAGTCTGTCAAGAGAAATGTTGTATATAAAACACACTTGCACTCTGACAGGCACTGGTTTTATATATCTATAAATATTGATATCTATAGATATTGGTTTTGAGCACTATACTTGAAAAAGTTACAGGCAATTTGGAAAGGTCCTCCTCTCCTCTGAGGAGGATAACAAACAATGACAAGAGATTTAGAAAATATGACTTAATTTAGAAAAAAAGAGAAAATGGAGAAAGTCTTTCACTCTGTAAAACATACCATTATAAAGAGGATAGGTTTCTCCACATCCACTGGGGGTAGGACAAGAGAAAAGAAGCTTAAAATTTGAAGCAAGAAAAATATAAGAGGCAATCCAACCAATCAAAAACCATTTTAGTTGCAAGAATAGTTGGGTACTGGAATGAGCCACCAAGATGAAGGCTGTATCATTAGAGGTTTTTAAGAACAGATTAGACTAAACACCTGTCAGGGATGGTCAATCTATATTTGATTCTGCCTCTGCACAAGCGTAGAAGCAAAATGACTTCTTAAAGTCACCTCCATACCTACCGTTTTTGTGACTGGGAAACTACCCGCATTTGCTTTGCTAAAGAATCTCTGAGAGAGAGAAGCAGAAAGAGTCAAAAGAGCCTCCTGGAGTCTGTTTGGTGTAGATTTGTAAAAGGAACAAAGATGGCAGTGATCCAAGTACAGCCTGCACTAGTTATACCCAGGTGATCGATACCTTGAGGATATTGCTACTGGCCGGCATGAATTATTTTCACCCCCAACCTGCTACAAACCTGGGAGTACTGCAAGATGAGAATCAGAGGGCCAAGAAAAAGACACATAACCAGGTTCTGACAGCACTTCCTTTAGCTCTATTGAGCAGATCTCACTTGCAGCAGAAAATGTGCCTTCGAGGTTTCATCCGCTCTCAAAAAAATACTGGGATCTTCCCATTCTCCCCCAAATGTTGCAGTTTTCATTCACAGCAATAACTAAACCAAAATGTTACATCTACAGCTTGACAAATGAGTGCATTCCAGAGAATTCTGAATTCAACTACAGAAAACTGCAAAAAATATTACAAAGCCTTTACTGTTATTTCATTTGGTATAAACAATAAAACATGTTGGGAAACCTGAGAAACTGCTGTTTATAATAGTGACTAACAAAGCCATCTATCACTGAAAAGCTTTAATCCACATACTGAACTGCAATCTTAATAAGGTACTGTAGGTTGGTAAAATAGTAGTCTGCAGGAAAAAAAAAAGAAATTGAAAAAAATGCTGAGGAGGAAGAAGATAAAGTTTATTTTATATATATTAATTTGTATTCACAGTAAGAATAGTAGTTTTACTGCAGGGTTTTACATTCATTTTTGTTACACACATGTAGTAATTGAAACCAGAAATGGTTGAAGTCATTGTAGGGATCTTAGTTCTCTGTTTAAGATTCCAAATGCTCTGATTTTAACAAAAAAACCCAAAATTCTATTAAAAACCCCAAATGCTTGTTTTTCTGCAATTGAAATTAAATGCTACTATATATATATCTATATATATTAGATTGAACACAATGTTTTCTTGATATATTTGCAACTTTAAAGCAGTTTGGAAACCTACCAGTGCCTCAATCATTATAATAAAATACATTCTAAATATCTACATATTTTGGCATTTGATTTTGGTTTTTATCAAGGGGGAAAAAAATAAAACAATTAGAACTTCCCCTGCCCCCTTCGTTCACCAGGATGCAGGTCCAGCTGTGACTGCCCCCCCCCCCCCCCCTTTT
>NW_017728992.1:94126054-94140445 GCF_001723915.1 Gavialis gangeticus | reverse complement strand
AGCCTTTATATGCCAGTGTTCCTCACTCCCAAACCACAGCTCCCCACCCCTCAAAGCCCTGTCGGTGCCCCTCACTGCCAACCCACAGTCCCCTAGCCCTACCAATGCCTCCCACTCCCAATCCACAGGCCCTGATCCCCCCAGCTCTGCCAATGTCCCTCACTCCCGATCTACAGCCTCCCCGGCAACATGTACAGCAGCAGAAATCCAGCCAAGCCAACTCCCTGGATGAGCCGCCTGCACCTCCATCCCGTTCCCAACTTGGCCTTGCAGCTATGCATTTCCACCCTGGCTGGGCAGCACTCCCAGCCTCAGGCACCAACTCGCCAACCACTCCATCCGTCCCCATAGCTGCCACTGCCTCAATCTGCCCCTCCCACTTCACCTATGCCCCACCCCTATAGATTTACCTGCAGACAGCTGTGGAAGCTACTCTCCTCCACTGCCTGACTGTATTGCTGGCCACGTGCATGTACACACATGCAAACATGTATGTAGCGCCCTCTGTGTCCCATTCCCTTCAGCCCCAAGGAGCTCCTTGCAGCCTAGAAAACCTGCAGTTTCCTATGTTTTTCTCCTTTAAGAGAGAAAAACTGTGTTTTTCCATAGCAAATGGAAAACCTGGATCCCTGGTCATCAGTGTCTACCAGTGTTTAAGTCCCATACCTAACTATCTCTTGATCACTTTCTGCAGGACTCATTATATATAAAAATTATTATAAGCCCCTCTTCCTCCCTAACCTGGGGTCTGCCTGGAAGGGGCACAACAGATGCTGCTAGGCTTTTCCCCTGCTCCCCACTGGAGCAGAGAGGGAGGGAGCATGGCCAGATACTGGCCTCAAGGAAGAGGAGGGAGAGGGTGTTTAAACCCCTCTGCCTCAGCGTGCCAGCCCAGGGCTGCTTTTGACCTCCCCCACAGGGACACCCTGGCTGGGGTCTGTTCAGGCCAGATTGGGGGGTTTAAACCCCCTCACCCCAGTCATACTCAGCAAGCCTGCCAGAGCCTGGCCATGTGTCCAGTCCCGTCCCCACCCCCAACCCCAGCTCATACAGGGAGTGAAGAAAAGCCGGGACGGCTTCTCTCCCAGCTTCCCAGCCGCTGTGGAAGGGCACCTGCCAGCTTCTAGCTTGAACCACTGCATTTCCAGAATGTCTGGTCACTTGATTCTTGGTTCAATCTACACAATTTAAATTAACCTGAAAAGATTGAATCCATTTAGCTTTGGGCTTTCTGACTGTCTGTACTTTGCCCCAGACACCAGAGGCTGAGATGCATTCCTGCTTTCCAGCCCCATTGCTATAGGGCACCACTGCTGCATAGTCTTGTAGGCATTTTGAAGCACTTGGGGTGAAGGGGGAGCAGAGGTGTTAGTGTGCTGCTTCATACTGCTGAACTGTACTGTCCATACACTTAGAAACTAAAATTCAGTAAAGAATCTAGCTGCTTCTGCTTCACGTATCAGGAGGCGCTACTTCACTGTCAGGGCGGCTAGGATCTGGAACCAACTTCCAAGCGAAGTGGTGCTGGCTCCTACCCTGGGGGTCTTTAAGACAAGGCTTTAAGACAATCACCTTGCTGGGGTCGTTTGGCCCCAGTACTCTTTCCTGCCGCAGCAGTGGGTCAGACTTGATGATCTGCTCAGGTCCCTTCCGACCCTACTAACTATGAAACATTATGTAGTGAAGTATGCAAGTTATCCACAGATAGCCATTCACTTCTGTCTTCTGTCCAGTCCATTGCATGAGGGGGAAATAAATGCAATTTTGAAAACTTGTGCTTTTATAGCGCATGAAGGATTCCTTTTTTTTTTTTTTTTTTTAACTGACTTTATTGCCCTATCTTCCACCTTTTGATAAGCATCAAACAAGGAAGAAGAAAAGAAATCCGAAGCAGAGACGGGGAAGGTTTCAAGGTCAGCTAGCTAATGCTTGATATTATCAGTGCTTGCCTTTTCCTTTATTAGATGCAGTTATACACCAGGAACTAATGAGTTATTACTGAAAATAGCTTTGTACATAATGTACTGCTGTAAAGAAGACTAAGTGGGTAGTAACATTTAGTGCCCATTTTGAAACCAATCCCAGGAGGTGCCAATTTTATAAACCTTCCCAAAACAAAAACATTTTTAAAATCAATCAATCATTAAGCCTACAAATGTTGTGGGGAGACAGCTGGCAGAGCACATCCATGAGGCGGTTCTATACAACTACTCTCACATGCATATTGACTTTGTTGCATCAGCATACAGTTATTATAAATTCATTGGGATTATTCATATACTACCAATTTTAAATATAATTTTCATGAATAGAACATGACATTTTATGATGGCTGAAATAAGGTAATTGCACCAAAATGATCACCAGTGAAACTCCACTGACCTCAGTAAAAGGCATGCGCACAAATAACATTCAAATGTTAGTTGAGCAGAAAGACAAGAGTGTCAGTCATGGTACTGAAGTGTGTAGGGCAGCCAGCTAGGTTACTTATTCCCTTTGGTAATCAACAGTTAAGAGGTACAGAGCTGAGAACCCCAGTTCCATTAGGTTGTGTGAATCTTGCACTTTTTGCTGGGAATAGGATTTCACCTCCTCCAAAGGCAAGATAGAGGCTATAAATGGAGCAAAGGGGTCAGAGAGAAAACGAGGAAGTGATGTTAACACAGATTTTGTTAGTGACATACCAATCTTTGCTGACTGTCCTACATCCCCCTGCCAGCCCCCGCAAAAAGATCTTCCTTTGCTGCAATAACCCACAAGAAGAAAGGGAGTGAGGCCATTAGATCATTAGCTAACTGGAAGACAACTTAGTTAGGGCAATGTTTCCCAACCTTTTCCATACCACGGCACATTGGCTGAATGCAAAGTGGGAGGAGAGGGTGGCGAGCAGCTGAATATAGAGGGGAGGGGCAAGGAGGCCTATCAGCATGGGGCCAGCCAGGGCACAGTAGCAGCGCAGGGCAGCAATGTCAGCACTGGCTGTAGCCACGGCCCCCAAGATTCCACGGCACACCTGGACATGTCTGATGGCACACCAGTGTGCCGTGGCACACCAGTTGGGAAATGCTGCTCTAGAGGTTCAATCCTGCAAGTTAATTCACAATTCCCTGCACCCAGATTGGGCCCCACTGAAATATATGGGACATTTATTTCAGGGGTCTACCCAAAGAGGTTATCTGGAAAGCACGAGGCCTAAAGTAGCTCTACTTTATTTCTACTGGTTTTCCAAATGCCCAATTTCTCCTCCCTCCACTCTACTTTAAACCTTCTAAGAAACTAAGTGGGACAATGGGACCAGGGCTGGAACATTAGGCTTTATAGCATAGTTGGCAGTAAAAATGTTTCTGTTTCTTTAAAATGCATTGTTCAAAGTTAGATTTTACCCCTTGGGCAATTGTATTAGTAGATATTAGATATCTAACTAATATTGTTCAAAGATAGATTTTAACCCCTCAGGCAGTTATATTAGTAGATATTAATTTAAAACATTCTCTGCCAAGTCAAATGACAGCATTTCCAATTTTGAGCACTACTTCAGAAAACAATGTAAACAGTTGGAAACAATCGAAATTTTATATTTTAACTTTTCCAGGGGCCCATTGCTCATTTATAGCTCAATCCCTTGCTACAAGCTATAGGAATCCTGTTTATTCAGTACAAACAGCTGGGACATAATTTGTGTTCCAAGTTACATTTTTAATAATGGCACTCTCAAAACATTCCTTCAGCTCTAACAAGATGACAGTTTGCCAGCTGATCAAACTGGAAGATACTTCCAGCTGTGAAAATACATTTCAGCAATATCCTTAAAACTCAAATATACACTGCAAGACCACCCAATGTGGTACATGTAGTGTCAAATAAAGAACACACCCCATTCAACTCCTCAAATTTACCAGCTGTTGAACAGTTTTGCTGGATTCAAACCAATTTCTACAGATGGTGTGGGAGCAAAGACTTCACTGAACTAAGCAGTTAGAATAGAAATGCATTATTTACAGAAACATTTTTGATGGACTCATGGAGCTGCATATTAGAGTAATCCAATTTAAAATGGTTAGGTAAATGGCACTTCATCCCAGCTTCCAGAATAGGTCCATTTTGTTCAATTATTTGCTGAAGATGCCTTCAAAACATGGAATACTAATACACATCGTTTGAATGCACAGGGGTTCTGTTCTTGGCTAAGTTTCTTCACATGCTCAGCTTCACAGTTAACTTGCTAACAGTGCTGTTCGTGAATTTTACATTTGACAATCACTGCATAAAAAGAAACAAAATAAGTCTGTTAACAGAGACCAGAACCCAGGACACACCAAGACCAAGTGCATGTCCTAACTGCATGACTATGGAAGCCAATGCCTGCTTATTCTCCTTCTGGTCCCATGGATCTTGTATTCTTGCCTGCTCAGTGACTCATTTTCAACAGATGGAGGGAAAGAGGACATTTGCCTGTAGTTTATTCCACTGTCTGGTAATTATGGAGATATGGGGTCAGATATCCTCAGCATGACAGAGACCTGACGGAGACCTAGGTCTCCCATATTTTGAGTGAATGTTTTAATAACTAGCCTATCAGGGAAAACATGTTACCATGATATTTGGAGTCATGTGCTAATCCACGTGAGTTATGGGGACTGACGACTTAATGGCAGGATGTAAGTGCAGCTTCCAGGGAAGTAAGCACAACTTGACCACTTTCCTGCCAGACCTTAATATAAACATGCGATTGGGATCAGAGAACTTTTATGCCTGATCCCAAATATACTGTGTCCTGCCATGCCAGATATTCATGGCAGGATACACAATTTATGGGATTGGGCATAAGATTTCTCTGATCCCAAATTCACAACTGCTGGTGCACAAAGCCCAGCATCGGGATCCGGCCCCTGATTCTAAACTGTCTATCAGCAACTTGAAAAGTGAGCTGTGCCGCTTGGCACAGGGGAAATTAGCTCTCCCATTCTTAGCTGCATGCCTGCTTTTTAAAGCTTTTAGGATGACATGAGCTAACATTGGGAAAAGGTTCCCCAGGCCTAAGACTTACAAGACTCGGTGCAGCCCAGAAGCACCACTGCTGCCATTTTCAAAGAGCGCTCATGCGGTGCTCACGTGGGCTACACATGACTCTCCTAGACGTCTATACGCCACATGCTCAAAATTAAGTACTATATAAAACTAGGCACAAAAACATTCCATATTTAGGGTGCTGGCATCAGCTGCCATATAATGCAGAACATATTTCTGGCTGGTTTAACTTTTCATCGTATCTTGAATATCTTGCACGTGTGGCATGTTGCTGTTTATCATATGATTATGGTATTAATCACACAACAAATGTACTTTCTACCAGGGCCCTGAATTAGTCTGGAGTTTCAGGATGAGTTAGCCACTTAAGAAAATGACCCAGTTCATTTCTGTGCAGAAGTATACAACTAAAATATGGCTGCCTAGGAACCGTTACTGTCCGAAAGGGAGGTGAAAAGTTTTAGAGTGCAGGCACCAGGCCAGTTTGAAATATTCTTTAGCATTTAGGCCTCCAACCATTGCTTACGTCCTACTTAAGCACCTACTGAGACAACTAAAACTGACACCTAATTTGTGCATCCTAAATTAGCTTAGACATGATATGGACAATGAGACCTTCATACATGGCTATATGAGGCTTGATGAAAAAAATAATTATAAAGCCCAGTAACAAAGTTTAAAATTCCATTTTTATGTCATCTGAATTATGTTTTTGTGCATTTCAAATGAAATCCAAATTAATAAAGTTAAAGCCTAAACCCTAAACTTATTATCACTTAAAACATAATTGCTTTAAAAATATATGTTGTTATACCATCTGCAATAGCAGGAAAAAGTACCATATCTAGTGTAGATTCTCAATTTAACAGTTTAATGATTACGTCAACCAGGAAAAATCCAGGAAAGTCATGGCTGCTAACACTCACATCCAATATGCCTCAACCCCAAAACAAACAAATGAAGTAACCGAACCACTCTCTTGGTATGGACAAACACTTGGAGTAGCTTCAAAAGGGGAGGAGGAGCTGCTGCTTTGGAAGCCTGCAAGCAGCTATTTATTACACTGTTAGTGGTATGCGTGCATGATCCTGTAGTGATTCAAATGAGCTAAAATCACCCCATCTCCGACCCTGGATAGAGCAGAGTTAAAGCTGAAGTGGTTTTGCTGTTCTTATGTCAATATAGGCTCAGGCATACACACCACAACAGCTGATGTGCCATCCCAAGCAGCAGCTTCCTCCTCCCTTTTCGAAACTGCTCCAAGCACAGGTTTGTCTATACCTGCTGCATGTCCTTTTCAGGGCCCCAAGCCCCAGTTCTGCAGAAAACTTACATGCACGCTTAACTTTTAACATCATCAGCATTTCCATTTGATTTACATTGTTAAGTTTGTGGGTACATTCCTCCAGCATCAGAGCCATAGACAGTACTCTTAGCATTTATCCCTTCCGATACAAAAAGGTAAAAAGCTGTTGCATAAAGAGCATGTTGACTGGCCTTTTTTAACTCTGCTATTTTAAATCTCATATTTTAGAAGAGAATGGCACTTGTTAAGATAAGCACAGTTAGATAGAAGAGTTTTATGCAAGTTTGCCAGTCTGAGAATTCAGCCTCCTGACAAGAGGCATACACTACTTTCCCTTGCCTGAATCTGCTTAATAAAGAAACAGCCAGAAATTGCATGACCTCTGCCACATACTATGGGGCAACAATACTAAAGGGTGCATGCCTTAACAATGGAAGAGGACTTCTTCCTGCCATATTTTATATATCCAAGCTAGCCTGCTTTTTGGAAGACAAATGTTATTTTTTTTTTTTCAGAATTATATTAAGTAAAGTGTATGAGTCACCAAATTTGGTGCCATTTCAACATGCTTTCTGTTAACCCATGTTAAGCATGTTCTAAACCAGAGGTGGGAAAAGTCCAGTCCACAGGCTGGATTGGGCCTACAGTGGACTCCATTTCCCAACAGCCCCTGCAGTGGGATGTTCTGGCTGTCACTGCCAGACCTAACCCCACTGCCTGGGCACCCCAACCCACCTCCCTGCACCCACTGCCAGGTGTGGGACCCACATGACCAGGAAACACAGCTGGGATGGCACCACCACTGGGAGAGTGACAGGTAGGGGGGCCTGGGGCGACCCTGGGATCTTGGGGTAGTGACAATGTGGGGCCTGGGCTGGGGTAGAGAGGCAGGATCTGGTACCCACGGGTTCCATGGGTAGGGGTGTGCAGGGAGTGGATCATGACTCTGCTCTGGCCCCACCCCATGCTGTCACAGCCACAAGATCCTGCCCTAGAGCAGCTCCCCACCTAGCTGTGCACCCTGCCAACATGGCTCCTGTGGCTCTGTGAAGGCTCCATGGAGACCCCGGGAGCGCAAGGCTGCGACCGCGTGGGACCAGCCCAGGCAAGAACCCCAGTTCTGCAGCCCCACGCTGTCTTAGCCCTGTGTTCCTGGGGTCCCCATGGAGACCAGACAGGATTCACACAGGCAGGGGCTGCTGGGAAATGGCGTCTGTCTTTTTGCCCACCCCTGTTTTACACCCAATTTACTTTGGTTTTCTCTGCTACTCCATAGCATTTTATATGCAATAGAAAGTTTTAAAAACAAGCTAAAAGCCATCTGGCAATGCTCTGAATTGTGACAGTCCCCTATATAAACCAAACTGTCCTTCCAGAGAAGAAGTATATATAGACAGATGGGAAGATTTCTTCTTTGATAATTGAGAGACAGTCAACATACCTGGAAGGGCAAGCTGGTTTATATAGGGGACTGTCTCAATTCAAAACATTGCTATACTTTTTTTTATTTGTTTTTATATCTTGTTTGTTTATGAAATGTTATTTCTGCGCACACGTTTTAATAATGTAGCATATCTGGACAGCCGGAGTGAGACAGACTAAGAAATCAAATTGTTGAAGCCCATTCAAGTAGTAGGACTCTGGCTTACCTCTACTTATGTATTAACAAACATGACATAATAATGGATTTATTTGAAAATAATTATAATCCTTCCTTCCCGTTATTAGCTTTTGATATAGCAGTACTACAAGAACTAACTGCCTGAGCATCTGGTGGCAGTATATTCGTAATTGTTTAGCCAGTTCAATGCCTTAGTACACTTGGGGGTGAGAAGGGAGAAAAGGAAGAAGGGAGGGAGGGACAAAGATGGCATAGCTCTTAATATTTTAAAAAATACTGTGTCTGGTTTTAAGAACTCTTGGGACATAAGGTGACCAGGGCTACAATGCTGTCAGTTTCATAATTTATTAATAATTAGGGAGTAAAAGCACTTCCACTGTAAGAAGCAAAGGATAAGTCTATTCTATTTGCTAGTCTCTAGCTGAGTCTACCACATTAAAATATGTATTACTTCTGTCTACCTGTCACTTTTTGTAACATGCTTAAATGAACTGATCTGCAAGCCAGAGTTCAAACTACAGCAGGATCAGATGGGCTTTTAGAGAAAACTTATAAACAGCCATCAGCTACCCTTGAATACGCTAGCAAATGTACCCTTTCTGAATGGTAATATTCAACCCTTGTTGAAACAAGGATTAGAAGGGTGAATAAAGATGGACTTCAAGTTATTCCATTTGTGTTACAAATCAACATACTAAGCCCTGAAAATAGAAAAGAAAAAGAAAACAGTCAATCAAGGATTTTTTTCTTCTTGCTCTCTTTTCCAAGACCAATATGTTATGATTTTGAGTTCTTACTTTTATTGTGTGCTACAAAAAATCGTCAGATGCAGTGTAGGTGACCTTACAAAGAAGGTCACATCATTACAGTGATTACAATTTTGAACACCAAGCATGGTAGAATTAGTGCACTCTCACTGTACTAAGAGAGAAGCTTAGAAAAATTCAGGAAGTCAAGCAAGAGGACCGTCCTATGCATTTTCCAGGAGAGGGGTTCAGAACAAGGCAAGGCAAGAGGGGCAAAAAAAAATCACGCTAGAGTATGCAACACTAATTAGAGTCTACAATCTTTCCACTGCTACAAAACAACCACACAGGAGGCTTAGGAACTTGTATACCCTGGGGCTACATTAGCAGCTATAGGCTTGGCTGCTTTTTCATACAGACGGAGAATCTTTTCCTTCTAGTCCCTGCTTCCAGTAATAAAATATCTTAAGTGGACAGGAGACCTTAAGAAACAATTGGCCAAAAGATTCACAGTTTCTCTGAAAAGTGCAGTGGGAAGGGTAATATTTGTTATCCCCAGCAACTGTGTCATTTGGGTGAAATGCCAAGTAACTGTCTGATGCACGCTCTCATGAAACTATGCCAGTAAGCTGGCACACCACTTGCTAGACAGTGCCCGGCATTCAAAAGATTCTTCTGCTGAAAGCTTACAGAAAGGTTACCTCATGCTGACATAACTATATGCTAGTGTGGATTCAGATGTTTGCAAGTTCTTAAAAGGAAAAGCAGCTTGAGAATTTTTAAGGGTATGGACAGAATACCTGTATAATCCAAATTCATTAATATAGATAAAATGAGAATAAGTTGAATCCAGACAACTTATTACCATCAGAACTACAACTGTAATCAACATAATTTTCTAAGTAGAAAGAAAAGAGAATTAAGAAAAAAATCTGCCTAAGCAAGCAAGCAAAACCACAACAAAACAGAACAAAACTAAAATACACACATAGATATACCTGTATATCCTATACACACCAAGATATACACACACCAGAAAACAAAGTAAATAAAAACCTGTGGACTTGGGACTCTTTCCTATTTTAAGACCGATTCCTACTATTTTAAATTCTAGTACAAATAGATTGCATTGCCAATAGGGGAAGGAAGGAAGGAAGGGAGAAAACAAGGCTCACTTTTCTAAGCATCACTTGACTTAGATTAATATATCTGCTGGCATAAGAACATACAATTCTTTCTTTAAGAAAGAGGTTGAAGTGTAAAACTTTTCACCCTACTCAAGAGTGCACTGTATTTGTTTGCTTTTGTTCATTCACACTTCAGAAAGACAGGAAATTCCTGTGGTGAATTCTTGTCCAGCATTTTAAATACCAAGTAAAGTGCTTTCTTTCCATTGCCAGACAGTTCACTAAGGCATATAAGCACTTTAAGAAAGAGAGGTGTAAATACCGTTGTCCTTTTCTGTCCAGTGGAAAGCAGTTGCTCTAGACCCATTGCCAACAATCACTCATTGTTGCAATACTGCTTTAGTTTTGGATATGCACCAAGATCCTACAATCCTTACTCACACGAGTAGTTTCTGGGCAGAGAGGACAAATCTGTTAGCATAAGAGGTGCAGGAAGAGTCAGCTACGCGGCTACAAAAGCTAACTGCTGTAGCTACAAGTACAATACAGAAGTATGAAAACTGTAACAAAAATCTTTTTCTACAAGTCAATTTGACTGAATATTATGTGCTAGCTGTATATTTAATATCATTATTTATTTTGAATGATCTAAAGAGGAAGATTATTCGTCATGTTGCAACAACATAATTATTAATACCCAGACTCTTATAAATCACATTGTTTATGGCTCCTGGAGGTGGACTGGTTCTTTTTCAGTTAAAATATATATATTTTAACCAAACAAAAAAGTGCAATTTTAAAATATATTTTAAAAAACAAACAACGATTACGTGTGGCATCTCTACTATACAATTTCTACATTAGTTGAAGGAATAAAAGTTTTCACATCAAGGTATTAAGGTCACTGTAACAGATCTAAATGGAGAGGCAGTAGGTCTGTTATGTTGCTCATTGAATCTAACAACTGAAAACATAACATATATGTTATTTACCAAAAAAACCCACGTACATAAACCATTTTTTCCAAAAATAAGCAGCTGGAAATTGTGGTGCATCTTAAATGAGGAAGTGTGGGGAGCAGAGGGTCTGATCCTGGTGAAGCTGAACTGCCCAGCCCTGCTTTTTGAGCTAGGCAGACATCACATCCTGCAAAGAGCAACCACAGGTTTTTGCCCCTCCCCTACTGCAGCTACTGTGAAAAATACCATACTTGCTGGTATTTGCAAAGAAATACTATAATTTACTCCAATACAAGTTGAGGCTAAAGAAACTGGAGGGTAAGATGCTGGCCCGTGGTAACACCACATACACCTGAATGACTAGAGCTCAGTGGATAGAATTTGGAACTGATCTGACTAATTTGGCGTGAGACACAAAATTAAAAAAACCAAACAAATAAAACATGGGTGCCAAAGTGTTGCTCAAAAGTGTGTTTATGGAGTACCTGTGCTAAAATGTGCAGAAGTTTCAAAAAAGATAACATGTATCAGTTCTGGATAAACCAAGTGTATGGGTACTATAAGCAAATTCCTACAGACATGTTGAATTTCAAGTCTATTGTTTTCAAAATTTGCTCCCCAGTTTCATTTGCTCAGAGAGATCAGCGTCTGACAGTAAAGAAAAGGGGAAGAGGCTGCCAGGGGAAAAAGCTGGGGTAAAGCAGAGAGCAAAGAGGGGCTCCCTAACCCCCACTTATTTTCCCTGCTGTAGCAGTGGGAGGGGGACAAATTCAACGCAAACCTCCAATGATTAGATTCTACACTTGACAAATTATGACACATTTATAAATCTTCCATATATAAAATCTAATTATCGTAGGGATTGTTTTATAATCAGGATAATCTTGTATTCAAGTAAATACAGTATATTTTCTCTTCATTCCACCTTTCAAGAACAAGGTGCATGTCTTATTCAGGGACATGTGTTATATAAGAAAATACAGTATAACATCCCTTTTACTGCCCTCAATCTTTACTGCATTAGTAAAAAAAATCCTAAATAAATAACTGCTTCAAGTCTATCATAACCACTCACCAAAATTAAATAACCTTCTCCCCTTCTCCTGAAAGAATCAGCCATGGTGATTAAAGTATATTAAATAAATAACTTGCCTCTTTAAAAACAAAAGTTGTACTATTGTGGATTGCCGCCCCACCCCAGCAAAACCCATTCTGGGACAAGATGCAATTAAGCAGTGAAAAATAAGATGAATTTCAAGACAGGCCAAATATTTTTTTTAAGAATTAACCCCAGCCCCCAAGAAAAATGACACTAAGAATATTGACCCAGCCTTAGCTGCAAAATGGTGCTAGTGACTGCTATTATTAGCAGCAGGGGGATTTTCCAAGCCATATGCTGCCAAAGGCAGAGGAGTTTGAAATGTCCAAATTCTAACCTTTACGCAAATTCCCAGCACAACTGCAATTATAATTAGTGTTTCAGTAACCAAATTCTGAAGGGCAGAATACTTGTCTTCTAGCTTGTGTTTATCCCTGCACACATGCAGGTGCTGTCATGTAGTTCCCTGCTTTACTCTCACAGAGGGAGTAAACCATGACCTAGTTGTAAAAGGAACACGTGTATTTTTCTCTTACATACATACCTTACTGTGCCTAAACTAATAAAATGATTTTGCAGGAATCAGCTGCATACATCAATAACTAAACAAGCAAGGCTTTTAAAATGTTTAAAGCAAACATATATTGAACACTAGCCTTCATTTTTATTCTATGTGTACTTTCCCACTTGGGGGCCTAGGGCAAACAGCTGTCATTAACATCCACCCCTTCTGCTAACACTTTCCTTAATCTCTGAAGGGCTTCCCAGTCTATAATTAAACTTTCCAGCTGCCACCCTCAGAGATGACACCAGTACACATCACTTGTTTCACAGTGTTCCCTAAAAAAACCCTTTTTGTAATGTCCAAGACAATGCACTGGAACCCCATCCCAATTCATATTTGGTGCCAACTATTCTCATTTCCCCCCCCTCAAAGTGATGTTAACTTTTCCTAAGAAATGTGAGCGTTTCTTTCTTCCTTAAAAAAAAAAAAAAAAAAAAAACACACACCCCAAAAGTGAATTATTAATAAGCAAAGTACAAAAAAACTGAAAAAAGGTGCATGAAAGTGAATAAATTCTTCCATGTGGTGCGTGGTGAAATAGGCTGGAAAGAACTGTCCATCTACAGTCACTTCCAAAAACGTTCAGTTTAAAGCCCAAAACTGCCTCTAGACATACCAGAGATCTAGAAGGATATTCTTCAGAAAGTAAAGAGAAACCAAACATCTCATTTTGCCTTAGCAAGAAACTTCCAATTCAGTCAGATCCTGCACACCAACACCTGGAAAGACTGCTTTTCACAGTTGTGTAAAGATCCTGTCTTCTTAGCAGAGATGAGCATATTTGCTTGATATGGAGCCAATTTGAACAGTCTGCCTCAACATTTTGACTTAATACAACATGAGTGGTTTCACAAATGGAGAGAAAGAGAGAAATGTGCTTTGTTTATACACCCATAAGTAATCAACCTCCAACTTGTTACAGCTTAGCTTGCTGGTGAGGAGTGGCAAGCTTTCCCTTGCCTTTTCACAGCACGTACTTCTGAAGAAAAACTATTCCAGCAATTCATAGATAAAACACTCCACAAGCTCAAGTTCATTTTGTGAAAATACAGACTGAAGAGTTTGTTAAAGTTCAGCCACCCCTGCATGGTGGAAATTAGCCTAGGCAATATCATTTATGTATTCCACGCAGACAGCCCAACAGGACACTTGGTGCATTATCACTTTCAAAATACAAATAAACAGCATTTGCTCTACTATCAAAGTGTTGCCATTACCAGTATCATGCGGGTGCCATTCATAACTGGAACTGGCAAATGTCCATTAAGCATCCCAATAATGTTATTTAGCCCGAAGCGCTTGCGCAGTCTGTTGATGGAAGATACCGCAACATTCCATGTCAGTTGCTCCCTCTTGAAACGCCTCCTCTTAAAATGTTTAGAGGTCACCATATGATATGCTTTGGCTTTATGTTTTGCCCAGTGTGTTAAAGATAAACTGAACACTTTGATCTAGCTTTCATACGGCTGAAAATACAAAATGGTTGAGGAGATTAAGGCTGCACCCTTTCTTTGAGTTATCTGCTCTTTAAACAAGGGGAAGAGGGCACAGGGAGGAATGAATTAACTTTCAATTTAGTCCATTGCTGAGGCTGTCTATTTTCTTTTTGTTCCTGTAAAATGCCTCATACTATGAATGCCATGGAATATTTTATAAAAGTTACACGCTCACTCTTAACCTTAATGATTAAATACATTTTCATCTGCAGTGAGCTAGGTTTTTTTGTTTGTTTGTTTTAAGTAGACTACTAAAAAAAAAGTTGTGCTTTAGGCATCTCAGGCTAATAAAAAAAAAAAAAAGGAAAAAAAAAAGCTCTTTTCAGGTACAGTGTACAAGACATAAGCCTAGGGCTACCATATATCCAGGTTTTCTTGGACATTTCCTCTTTTTGAGTCCTCTGATCTCCATCCGGGCAATTTTTTTAAATCTGAACCAATGTC
>NW_017728992.1:94115441-94120833 GCF_001723915.1 Gavialis gangeticus | reverse complement strand
GGGGGGTATGTGTATATATGGGGAGGTTGGGAGTGAGGGGTCCCCTCGACAAGTGTCCTTTTTTTTGGAACTGGAAATATGGTAACCTTACATAAACAATGATAAAAGACTGTCCAGGAATGACAACCTTGGAGAAGGTGGTGGGATGAGGAAGATTTTACAGTGAGGAAATAATGCTTTTTTATTCTAAAAAAACCCCAACCAGTTAAAAACTATCCTCTTTTCTCCCCCTTTAAAAATATTTTCTCTTTTATAAATCAGCATAGGCTAGAGGCCATGAAAATGTTTAGACTTCAAATGAGAACTGTTCTGGAAAGTTTGAGAATGCGAAAACAAGGATGTCTCACCCAAACCTTTGTCATTCATAATTATAGGGTAACTGCTAGCCTTGTGACTGATATAGTCTAATTATTCAAACGACAGAGAAAAATGTTAATATTCTAGTAGTCTACCAAAAATAAATCTAGCTCATTCTACCTGATGCTTTTTGCATAGTGACTACAGCAACTACTAAATTCAAAGAAAGGGCATTTGCCTTATTACATGATACCCAGAGGGACCCGAGGTAGCAAGCAGAATCCACAAGGAGTCTATGATACCTCTCATATATCTGGTCCCTGGCCATACGACTCCATATTGCTGGACCCATATTGCAGTATGCTCCCTGGCCTCTTCCACCAACCCCAGATCTTTCCCACAAAAGACCCAATCATGGTCCTGTTCCTGGTAGGATTAAATGGCAAGATGAATTCAACTGTTAGCCAACTACAGAATTTCTGATCTTTGTGATTTGCTAGGTCTGCATAGTAGGTTATAAGGGGAACAGTACTGATGAAATGAAACTTGGTTTCAGAATACAGTGATAGGGCCTCTGTAAGTTTAAACTATGTAGCTGACATTATTATCCCACCTTCTTGTACATGCAGTCCTTGGGCTGACCCCTGAAAACACCATGTATTCAAACACCGTTAACCAACAGTGGGATAGGAAAAAAAGGCTTGATTTAACTGCCACTCAGGGTAGAGAACAAGCTGTGCCTTAACAATACAGGCACTGCAGATTGGAGTTTTCCACAAGATAAACTGTAAACCTGTACCATAATTCACATACACACTAATGCCTCACCTGTATTTTGCTCATGCATGAGTAAGTGCCTTGCCTGTATTTTCCTCAATTGCTTCATCTCCCCATGGCATATTAGAAGTAGCCTGAACAAGACTCAAATAGTTTTATGGCACGGTGTGCACGATTTTGGGAAGGCTCAATTATGTATGTGATTCACTCCCAAGGTACAGATCCTCCCAAATGAACAACAAAAACATTGATTCTGTGCTATACTGTCAGACTTCCTGCATTTGCTATATATTTTGATACAAGTTTTAATGCTGTATTACATTATAACTCTTTGGTATCAATCTATGGCTACACACACACACACACACACACACACACACACACACACACACACACACACACACACACACACACACACACACACACACACACACACCCCCCCCCCCGACTTCACAGTCCCATGTAAAAAGCATCCAAAAACAGGCAAAGGGACGTGCACTCAGCTGACCTGGTTTTGTTTGGGAAATCTGTAGACAATGCATCTCCTTGGCAGAGACCTTGATTCATTTGCCAAGTTCCATCCTGCAATGTTTTCTTCTTGTTACAACAGCTTTATAGGCATAGAGGACATTAGTAAGGAAACAAATCCTCAATTTTAAGCTTATAAAAACAGTGAAACTTAGCCCAATAGTTGCTTAAAAGGAATGCAGCCAGGCATTTTTAATAATCTAAATATATCTACTTTAATAATTTATAACTTCTTGGAAGCTAAAAAGTGACAGATGTTTTCTTACTGAAATTTATACCCCTATGGCACACACACACTTGGATATTGCTATAACATCCAACGCATGCTGGCATTCATGCTCAACTCCCCCCTGCCCCTCCTCCAGCATTTAAACATCTTTCAATTCTACTGGGAAAACAAACATTTGCACAGACTTTTGCAAAGTTGTTAGAAAGGCCATCAAATTGGGGGCCAAGCAACCTTGATGGCGTTCTTTTTAAGTGATGTCACTAAGTCAGTGGTGTATCGAGCATCTTCATTCTCATAACAGCTTTAGTTTTAAGACGTAATAAACACTGAAAAGATTATGAAAATCTTGTCTTGGTGAAGGAAAAAAGATGGGTCAGGACAAACAGCAAGACTAAGAGGAATGGTACAGCTGCTCCTTTGATGAGACACTGAAGTATTTAGAACACAAAGGAGTTGAGAAATTTATTTCAAAGTTGAGGAAAATATATCGCTCATGTCTACACAACAAATATTTAAGAACAAAATAGGAGGTATGTAGCAACTGAATACAAGGACAAGCCAAAAAAAACTGCTTTGGTAGAGGGGTACTTGGTTAAGTAGCCTACACACATATTTGCAGACATTTAAGTGGGTAGTCCATTTAAAAAGCATTCCAGGTATAATATAAAAATCAAAATGCAAAAGCAAAACATGTTTTTGAGATATCTCAGAGATGCAGATGTGCCCATATCAAAAGTCTGAGAATGCAAAATTAGTATTTAAGCAATGTATATGGAATATATGGAATGCTTTTTAAATGGACTATCCATTTAAATGTTTTATGCAAATATCTGTGTAGGCTACTTAACAAGTACCTCTTTACCAAAGCAGATTTTTTTTGTCTGTTCTTATGTGCAGTTGCTACATAACTCCTATTTTGTTCTAAATGTCTACCCCTGTGTAGACATGAGTGGTATACTTTCCTCAATTCCTTTGTCTTCTAAATAACTTCAGTGTCTCAAAGTAGCAGCTGTACTGTTCCTCTTGGTTCTGCCATCTGCCCTTGCCCTTCATTTTTTTAACATATATAAGCATGTGTAAAACACACACACAGCTCCCACTAGTGCTCCCCCTGTACCAGCAATAAGGCACAATGGGTTCTAATACATGATACCACAATTGATCCTCCTGACATCCACATGTGGTATGGCAGGAGACACGATTGTGTGAGTTGCGCCTTAGATCCCACTATGCATTTACTTGCATGTGTAGAGGAGGCCTCAGGGTACATCTACACTGGAGTCATCACTGTGCAGGTATCAGAGCTCACTTCAAACTAGCTAGGCTCAGGAACTAGGGATGTAAATATCATTTTTTTAAATTATCCGTTTAAACTCCTCTAATTAAACGATTAACCAATAACACATATACCTAGTCCTGGCTGTGGGGTGCCACCTGCCCAGAGTAGCACAGGAAGCCTGGGGCTGTGCACAGACTCACTCGGACACAGCTGCTGCTAGAAGCCTCTTCCTGAGGCCTTTGATAGCAGAACAGGCCCCAGACAACACAGCCCATACGAAGCGGTGGGTGGCTGCAGCAAGCAAGAGGCTTTCCCAGCCCGCTGTAGTTGCCAAGACACTGGGAGGGAAGGAACAGACTAGCTATGAGTACGAGTACTCCCTTGCCCCCCTTTTTCCTCTCCCCTACTTGATCCTCCCTTTTTCCTTCCTGCCTGCCCTGCCTTCCTGTTCATGAGGCACCCTGCAGCTTCTCTTCCCCACTGGACTGCAACACATGCTAAACGTTAACTGGTAATGCATTACCAGTATAAATATACTTATCGTTTAAATGTTTAACCTTTCACATCCCTATCAAGAAGCAGTAATCCTCTCACTGCAGCAGTCCAGGGGTGAGCTAATCCTTTTCCCCGCAAGTATTTACAAAACTTCCCCGGCAGGTACCTCTCAGTTAAGTCTCCACTACACTTGACTTGCTGTAGTGAACCATGATGGAAAGCAGTTATAAGCATCTTAACTTTTACTAAGTTAAGGCAGTGGCATAAACTCCTTGGGTTTAAAAACACATATATAAAATTCTCCCAATGCCTCCAGACGTAGCCACTTCCCTCACCCAGACCAATGCATACAAAAGACTTTCGAGGATAAACTCTTTTGAGCTCTGACAGAGAATTAAATGCAGCACAGAAATAATAGAAAGTATCATACAAATACTGATTCTCAGTGGAAAATTTTTCTGTTGGTTCTTTGCTTCCTGCTCATACAGAATAAAACTGGAAAGATTCTGAGATTAGGGAGTGAGAGATTGAACCTACTAAAGTAAGCATTGCATTACTAGAACAACATTGATGAAGTAGTCTGTTGCCTACAAAAAGCTTATGCCTTTCTGAATGAGTTAGTCTCTAAGGTGCCACTCTGCCCTATCTTCTGCATCACTAGAAATAGGTAAAGATGGGGTCTTTGCTATAGTCAATGGACCTGTTGTTTGGCTTCCTTAGTCCAAACGTGATAGCCAAATTCTGTTAAGAACTTAGTGGCAGGCTGGAAAAGGCAAGGTACAGGTACTCAAAATGAAAAGGGACCCTGACAAGAAAAAGTTAAGTCCTACCATACCCTGCCAATGGAGTAAGAAAAATTCCATCTACATTTGCAAAAATTTGTGGAACTGTAGGTGGCTTAGTTTAGATCTGCAGAAGTTAACATCACTAAGGATGGGGGAGGAGGGGACGGAGCCCAACCCAAAACCGAAAGACACCTCAAAAATACAACCCCCTCCCCCTCCAAAAACAGATCAAAAAAATGAATAGCTGTTTTTTATGCAACTTTGAAGAGCTCAGCCTCTTTTCACAACATGAGTATTCAAATCTATGATACATTTAAAGTATGCACATAGAGAAGCAGACATGCTTAATACATGCAAAGAAAACATCCAAGTGGATGGGGGCTCTCTTTTTCCTTCTTTAGTCAACAAGGTCTCCACAATGCAGATGTTTTGTGATGTCTTTTTTTTTTTTTTTTTTTTCTGAAATTTCCCCCAAGCAAAGGAATCTGCAAGCATTAAACGTCATACATAGTTCTTAATTAATGAAAGCAACCAGACTGTCTTGCAATAGTAAGAGGGTTTTTTTGTTTTGTTATGTTTTAATGCCTTACGACAGCCGGGATGCAACTGAACACAGTGTCTGAACCAATATGAGTTCTAAACTGAACTGGAAATCCCTGCCTGATACAGCAGTCTGCTGCAGTGGAGAGACTTATCCACATTAATCACACCATTGTACAACTAAGTGATCAAAAACAACAGTGCTGGCACAATGTTAAAAAAAAATCTCTATAATTCTCATGTCTCAAATTCCATTTAGAAGCCCTCTCACAGAAGGTCTGCAAAACTCTTTAATAAATCATACAAATCAGAGAGGGAAATTAGGTCATCGTGCCCACACCTCCTGCCTGCATCACAAGATGGTTTCCTCACATTATAATGTCGAGTGCTGTCTAGACAACTTCTAAATAATTCAAGTGATGGGGTTTTTCACTAGTTCCTGGGGGGTTGGGGGGGGGGGGG
>NW_017728992.1:94107668-94115313 GCF_001723915.1 Gavialis gangeticus | reverse complement strand
GGGGGGGGGGGGGCAAGAGACTGGTGAATGGTCCAGAAAGCCCCAATGACTGCACATCTCCCCCCAGACTATCCAGCCTAGTTTTTCTTTTGTCCAGTTTTATTATATTGTTCCTATTTATAACCCCTTGCTTTCTTCTAAATCTTCTCATAATACTGCATCAACTACTGTTCAACTAAATTTGGTGCTCAGGAAGCATTCTTTGGTCTCTCCTGTAAGCTCACTATGGTGTGCTTCTATTTTTAGGAGGAAAAGAGTAGGGGGAGGAGGGGAAGTGGGAAAGGAATGAAAAGCTATCAATCACAGCTGTAGAAGAATAATGCTCCAATAATGAAAAATACATTACGTTTTCTTTTATTCATTTACAATTAGTCATAATGTGCAGGGTTCTAGAGTGACCCATAAAATGATACAAGTTACAACATAAAACAAATAAAACAAATAACATCCCTACATATTTGATTACTACATTTCAGGTCTGATGGGCCACTGCTTTCTTCCAAATTTTACAGCAGCATTTATCCATTGACATGAAGGGGTTACATTAGATTTATGCAGAAGTACTGTAATATGATGGGCAATCTAGCCCCTCATACAAAATTATACTGGCTGAGAGGTAGCTTAGTCTTATGCGCACAGCAGTGGCATGGGAGTCAGGATACATGGGTTCTAGTCCCAGCTTTCCTATCAACTTTGGTCAAGTCAGTTCTACTCTGTTTCCCTTCCCAGCCTCTCTCTCTTGCCCATACAGATCATAGGTTCTTTACAGAGATTACTTCTCACTCTGCATGCAACGCCTAAACACATGGAGTTGCCAGTCACATGGACAGACAAATTAATACTAATAACACTGTCACTATTCTGACAGGACACATTTTTATACTTCTTCTAATTATGCTTTTTATTAAACCTCTTTTTATTTATACTGCAACATGAAACACTCCATTATAAGAAACAGAACTCTTAGTTTTCCTTTGCTCACATAAATATTTTCCAAACAAATGCTGAAGTTAACATAAATTTCTTTTACAAATAGACTAGAGAGTTTCAGCCAACAGAGTACAGGAATTAATCATTTTAACAATGCCCGAGATGTGCAAAGAGTCTTCCTCCATTTTGGATGAGGGGCAAAAACTAACCATTTGTTCTACATTAATGATCCTTTTCATTAAAGGACCCCCCCCCCCCCCGCAGAAAGGAAGAAAAGGTAAACATTACAGCATAGCACACACTATACAATGTACATTACCTACTAAGTGAACTGTGAAACTTTTCAGGAGATAGTTTCAGCAGTAAATGCCACTCCCCCAGCACCAAAAAAAAAGAATCCCAATGATTACAACATTTAAACCACTGAATTTATCACCTGCAGATTCCTCAGGGATGTTTACAACACAGCTAACAGAATAGGGTCAGATTCTGGAGACTACATAAGCCAAGCCCCATACACAGGATTGCTGATTTCTGCAGGGCTATTTGCAGATTGAGCCTTTAGGCAGCATTAACATATTTCCTGAAGCTTCATAGTGAGGTTGCCGGTGCTGTCTATTTAAGCAAAGTCTTGTTTGCAACCCACTATGCTCTAGGAATGTTTCTCAACCAGGGTGCTGCAGGACCCTGGGGTACCTTGAGATCCTTTTAAGGGTGTCACAGGGTACCAGGCACTGTTAGCTGTGCAAACACGATTTGTACAAACCCAGAGAATTCAAATAGGAATCCAGAGGGCTAAAAATATTCTGACCTGCTGCGATCTCTCTCAGTTCTCTGCAACAGAACAACTGCTGTATTATTCTTCTGTAGTCAAGTAAGTGAAAACTAAGAGCTGGCATTCCCTGAGGTGTGCCTTGAGTCTAAAAACCTTGA
The DNA here is from genome assembly GCF_001723915.1 of Gavialis gangeticus. NCBI lineage: Eukaryota > Metazoa > Chordata > Crocodylia > Gavialidae > Gavialis > Gavialis gangeticus. Next base: position 94,113,450 of record NW_017728992.1, on the reverse strand, counting down.
GAACCACTGCTCTAGGAAATGGGGAGATGTCACACAGAGTCATGTCTAGCTTTATAAGAAGCAAACAACCTTTGTCCAGGGACTAACAAGATGAATCCCTGCCAATTATGTCACAGCTGTGTAGCATGGGTGATGCACAGCTGAGTCCTCTACCCACCTGCAGCCACTGGGGAACTGCTGCTGAGGCTGGAGCTGCTCCAGTCCAAGGATGCAATATACATGGCTTCCACCAGGGATTTCTTGGCAAGCAGAGAGCAGACAAGCAGTAGAATGAGGCAACACATAACAGGAAATATAAGTTTCTGTGGGGCTTTCTCCCTGCTGCCCCTAAATCTCTCCTTCTAACCCATGATAAGTAGGAAGGCTCTCTCAGATGGTAGCAAAAGAATTGACCTTGGTGATATTCCATGTGCTGGGGAAGGAGTCTGAGGACTGTGAGGTATAGTGCTGAGAAGTTCTAAGCTGTAGAGAGGTTAAGTAAGAAGGATAAAAGGAGGGTACTCAGGCTGACAATGAGGGAGAAGGGTGGAAACAGAACCGTATCTTAGGTGACAGGGTTTTCGCTCAAAAGGTTCTCAGACAGAATGGACTGGTATACCTAACACAGAGATAAAGGAAGTCAAATGATGAATGAAGTTGCGGGTGAACTTGTGATGCGACATGGAGGGCCAAGGGTGAGCAAGTGCAATAAGATAGATTTGAGGGGAGGAGTCTGGACCCAGACAGGGACAATTCGGGAGAGAACAGGGTATTTGTCACTCCCATAATTCTGAACAGAAAAGGAGTGGGGGAAAGAGGGGAAGACAGAAAATAAAAGTATCCCTATCTTTCCATTTCCATACCAAATTCATCATCCTTCAACAAAACAGTTTTCCCTGTAGCCCATCTCCAAAGACCATGGAGATGTGGCTTTTCCCACTTTAACAGTATTAGCCACTTTCCCCAGGAGGTTGGGAAGGTAAGACTGCCCCACTTGTTACCCTGGGTACCAGCATCAACTTCCACTTTTAGTAACTGGAACACTGTCCTAGCACCAAAATTGTTCACAATACATATACCGCATGTACCCAATTACAAGACAACTTTGAAATTAAGACAACCCTACTCCCAGCAGGAGCAAGCAGTAGGGAGCAAGTGGTGAGGGCCCAGGGGGTGGACGGAATCAAGTGGCCTGACCACTGCCCCTTGTCTCCTGCAACTCGTCCCTCCTACCACTTGCCCTGCCTGTGCCCCCCCACCCTTAATACCCATACCCCCTGACACCTTTCCCCTGCATCGCCCTGCACCTTGCCCTCTGCCACCTGCCCCCCACTAAAGGGGGATGCCTTCCACCTGTCCCCCTTATGCCTGAAACCCCTGGTGCCTGCCCTCTACAACTTGTCCCCCTTTTCTGGTGTCTGCCCCATTGCCATGTGCCCTCTGAACCTGCTCCCACCTGCTGCTGCTTACCTTCCCATTACAGCTCCAGCTCGCACCCTACTCCCACCCAGGGCACAGAGCACATGCTAGTCCTGGCCACAACCCTGCCACAAACTGGTGGCTGCAGCTCCAACCCTGGGTTAAAGCCGGAGCTGGCCAATGGGAGAGCTGGAGCCAGTATGTGCTCTATTCCCTGTATCATGGGCTGGAGCCAGGACTGCAACTGGAGGGTAAGTGGCAGTGAGGGGTGCTGGCAGGGAACTGAGATGGGGAGGAAAGGAAGGGATCTAGTGGCTGTAACTCTGACCCCAAGGATGGAGTCAGGGCTGCAGCTGCTGCTTCTTCCCCCCAGCTTGTACTCAGATCCAAGACTTTTTTTCCCTTATGTTGAATGGTGGTAGGGGGAACCCTGTCTTGGATTCCAGTAAATACAGTATATTATTGTATGAGACAGAGAGAGAGAGAGAATATTATACCCTCATCACTAAAAGTAGCTTAACAGAGGTAAAAGCTAAAACCAGAAACTTTGGCCTTTTTCCATTCTGTGCAAGACCTGCATAGCTCTACTTCTGACGAATCACAGCTCTGTTACCACTCCTGGTTTCTATTATGTTTATCAGTAATTTTATAATGCAAACACATACAAACATTATGCATGTTTATGATTATACATGCCCACTCCAATTTTCCCCCTTTCTACCCTGAAATCTTGTATGCTGCTCACATATGCTTTTGATTTCTCTTAGTCCTTGCCTCCCCCACCCCATTTCAAGTCCACTGTTTCCGCATTCTTTTTTAACCCTACAAAAACTAAACCCTTTTCACAGTAGGATCAGACATCTGGTAGGCAATTCCTCCCTTTCTCTCGTATGGATTAAAAACTGAAAAATGACTTTTAAGTACTGAGGGCCTTCAAGATGAACAACCTGTGAAGGAGAGTGTGACAGAGAAGGAGAAAGATTTTATGTGAAAACAGTTTTTTTTGCATAAGCACCCTATAGACAGGCAACTCTCATCAGGTTTTACTTTTATTTATATAGTGCCTCAGACAATGAACGTCACAGGTATTCAGAAAGTTAAAATTCCTTCCTTGCTTTCAAAACTATTCCGTATAAATCATTTTGCCAGTACAGTAAGAAACATAGTAAACCACTACCAGCTAAAATGTGAACTTTTCATTTTAATTTAGGTTAAAAGATAAAAATCAGCCAATTATTTGAGTCACATTATCCAGTTATTCATAGAGGAAAATGCAATTTGCATTCACATAGCCATGATATTATCTTCAAAGTAATTTGCTTGTCCCAAATACTGACCCCATTTCTGGTTTTCCTTAGTTCTTTACATTCCTCCTGAGGTTCCTCTGCTCTACTGCCTACAGTGACAGACATTAGTAATGGCAGGAGCAATAATCATGCTGGGCTTCTCTCACTGACAAGTTAACCATTATTTTGAGTTTGCTGAGATATTTTCTTTCCAAAATGGCAGATTTGGAAAAATAGTCACTTTGCTGTTACATGCAAGTATCCTCCCTAGATCACAGATGTGCTAGCTCCATTACTAGGATGAAAAGAAATGGAAACACAGGAAAAGGAAATATACACATCCATATTAGTACTAACCAAATATGGATCTTTCAATTTTACTTTCTGTGCACAGCGGCTGGGGGTAACCCACATATGATTCCTTTTAGTTACAAGCACAAGGGTCAGAACTATAATCAGGTCATTTGTTTTTAAACAAGTGACCATAAATGCATATTAAATACCCTCATTTAGAAATTAATCTGTCAGCACTGCCCTCATCACCAAACTACATAAAGACTGGAGTTTAAAAGGACTAGAAAATCTTCAAGTTTGTTTTTAGCAGCTCATTTCAAGTTTACCAGTAATTCAAGCCTGCTTACTGCAATTACTGCCTTTTTCTAAAGCTAATTTCATATCACTTTCTTACTCAGTTATTCTTCCTTAACTCACACTATTTCTGTGTATTTGACAGCTTGTCCACCTGATGTAAACAATCCATACCATAGCAGGAAACTAGCATATCCCTCTAACTTACCACCCAGCTGTGCTGAGAATTATTAATATTTTCACAGTTGCACTCACATATTACCTCCAATTGATGCCATTAATGAGAGTTCAAACACTTTTGTTATCACATGATATTTTGCCAATTCAAAGCACAGCAAGCAAGATCCTAAAAGAAAATAGCCCATGAAAATATCTTCTTTAAAAAAAACCTTGTCCTGCAAACTGACAAAAGCTTTCTGTATGCTGTTTAATTGGAAAAGATGTCATAGCAGTAATAGCACTTGCTTATTAACTAAGTATGCCATGACTAACAGATAAGACTATTAAATCTTATGAAATAAATATTCTTTTATAATACAACTGTAAAATGCTTTAATTTGTTCTTCCCAGCCATCACACATGTTCCGGAACAAGAGATTTGCATGAGCTAGGTTTAATCATCATCCATTTTCAATAAATGTTCTATTTGTTAATTCAATATCATATAGGTAATACAAAGAGGATACCTTACATTAATTTTAAAAAGTAGTATTCCTTTTAGAAGGTTACATTTCCAATGCACAAAAAAGATCAAATATACCCAACAAAAATATATTTGTTATGTACCAAACTAACTGTAAATGTGTATATTGTTTATAAACAATGAAGCCCTCAAATACCTGTCAAAAGTTTTGTTCACTGAAGGTAATTATTTAGCCATTTTCTGCTACAGATAACAACCTGCACATCACCTTGTTTCATCTGAAAGTATAAACAAGCATTAATTTCACCTCTACTTGCCCCTCCTTCAGAAACACAGTTCTGCCGTAGTCACCAAGACAAGGCTAACCTCAGTCTCATTCATTTAGCAGGCACAAAGTTATACCAACAAAGCTGGTCCAGACGGTCTGATTTGCAGTGCCCCACCCTCATTTCCTTGAGCCAGAGTGATGTCACAACATAAGGCAGCGCAATGACTTCACTGCTACAGTTCTCGTTGCTTCTGGGCACACACCCCTTCTCGCCATGACAAAGGCAAAACCTCTACAGCACAGCAGCAAACAGAGGCAAACACTCATGAAACAAGCTCCTAATTTATCCAAGTTTCCAGTAATACTTGCTAACCTTTTAAAACACACCAAAACAAAAAAAATACCATCAGCTGCATCATGAAACAGTACTTTAATGAGGTGGTACCACCATAAGAAATGACTTGAGGGGAGGAGTCATAGTTGACTATATTAGTCTGATTAAAGTAAAATATTATATATTTTCACAATTTCACAGTGCATTTAGGCTGGTGCTTTCTGCAATTAATTATTCATCACCGCAGTGAACAGGAGTGTAGCAGAACAGAAGCTCAAGGAGCCTTTCTGCTCATACAGAATAAACTTGCAGTTGCTCCTCACTCTAATGCAGTGTTCTCCCTCCCTCCTCTATCAAGTACATCATTACTGAAGTGCGGATTTCAGCCTCACGCCAGAGTTGTAAATCCTATCCAAGCAAACTGGTGAGATAGTATTTAAAAAAAAGACCAATGCAGCATGTCTGCCATATTCTGAATTTAATCAATTAAATGACAAGGGAAGATGCAACACAAAGATGAGCCTGACTTGTTACATCCCATGTTAAGGTTATCCTCCATATTTGTAGAAGGCAAGCTTATAATTAATTACTTCCATTTGCTCCAGATTTACTAGGTATCACTTCTTTTTAAAACATGTTTTACTTATGGGTCTACTGATTGTAAACCAACTATGCAACTTCATATTACAATCAAATAAAAGCCTAAGAACAACAATTTAAGCATGAGAAAAGTATTTTATTTCTAGGTTACAAAACTATAAAAGCCTGACAACGTATGAGACATAGGTACTTGGACAACCTCACTGATCGCACTGACTTCTGACCTGTAATTCTTCAATTCTTTTCACTCAAGACTACAAGTGAAGGTAGCGGCTTTTCTCCTTACTGCTTGAAAGTGATGCGAAACCCAAGTGTTGTGTGCAATCTTCTCAGGTATAAGGAACATTTATGCATCTATTGGAAAAAAAAAATCCTATTCCGAGCAATGAGTACTTTATTGGAAAAACAAAGCAGCCCAGAAGTTTATGATGCTGCCAGAAAGATTTTTTAAAAGTAGTGCTTGAAAACTAGTGGAACTACAGAGTGCTTTCCTGTCTTTAATGATTAGGGAAAGGCAAATTTTCCGGTTTCATACAAATCTGCTGAAAGAAAGTTTCAAGTGAAAACATAAAAGCCCCCTTGTCACAGCTATGCCTGCTGCCCACCAGGCATGCTGGTCTCAGCTGTAATACAAGACTCAGGTCAAGGGGAGCTAGCAAGAGGTT
>NW_017728992.1:94100999-94102668 GCF_001723915.1 Gavialis gangeticus | reverse complement strand
TGATTAGGGAAAGGCAAATTTTCCGGTTTCATACAAATCTGCTGAAAGAAAGTTTCAAGTGAAAACATAAAAGCCCCCTTGTCACAGCTATGCCTGCTGCCCACCAGGCATGCTGGTCTCAGCTGTAATACAAGACTCAGGTCAAGGGGAGCTAGCAAGAGGTTTTATGATGGAGCCACACCCTCATTTTCTTTCAGAGACCTTGGGAAAATCCCTGCAAAGGCCCAGGCTGACTGTTGGCAGCTGAAAAGACAGGCAAGGCTCTGACAAGGCCCGCAACCAAGGTAGAACCAAACCCAACTCTGCCTGGCCCCAGAATGGCACAATGGCATGCGCGCCCTGCCCACTCACAGGCAGCATCTTAAGAGCGAGCTGGACCCCAACCCACCAGAGTTCCCCACAAAGCACCCCTCTGTCTGGAGGCCTGGAAATAACCGACCCTCTTTTCTCCCCCTCGGTCCCCTTTCCCACCCTGCCCGCCTGATTCATGCCATCTGCTCCTCTCCATCTTCACAAGGACTTCTCCTTGCCCAGCCAAAATGCCGCGCTGCAGCTGAAGGAGGAGGAGAAGTGGGGTGGGGAAAGCAGCAGCCCCGGAGGGGACCTGGGCGCCTGCGAATGGAAGGAGCAGAAGAGAGAGCGCTGCCACTGCAGCGGTTCCGAGCCAGGAGTGACTACGTGACCACACCCACCGCATTGCAGAACCCGCGGCCAGGCCGGGCCGGGCACCGAGGGGGCAACCCCTCGCCCCCAAAACACGCGCACCAAGACCCTGGTCCTGCCCCGCCGCACCCCCGCACCAGTGCGTGCACTGAACAACCCCTCCCTATGCCTCCCGCCCCCCACCCCCCCCACACACGCACAGGGAGTAGAGTGCAAGAGGACAGGCACCCCCATACGCGCTGCCGGATCCTGAGGCGAGGTGGGGAGGGGGCAGGGGGATGCTACACGCGCGCGGACACGCACACGTACAATACACTCGCGCCCCCACTTAAAAATGGCTCCTGCTCGCTAGCGATGGATGTGGGAGCCCCCCCGGAGGTACCTCGGCGGCGAGGCGAGGCGAGAAGAGGCGAGGCGAGGAGGGCTTGGGGTCCGGCGCGGCGGCGGCTCCGCGCGTCAGCAGCAACCCCAGCCCCGCAGAGCTCTGCCCAGGACGAGCCCTCCGCCGGCTCCCAGCAAATCAGAGCTGCGGAGGCTCCTCGGGAGGGGGAGCCGGATGCGGAGCGCGAGGGACCCGGCGCCGCCGGGGGGGCGGACACGCCCGCTCTGCGCATACCCGCCCGGCTCGGGAGGCAGCGGCGCTGAAGTGCCCGGATCTCCACCTGTGTCCTCTTCCCGCTGCCAGGCCAACTACCCGCCTCGTCTGACATAGGGAGGACAACTTCCCTTGTGCCAAAACGCCCAGAAAATAACCCCCTTCTAGGGAGCCAACGTCTGGATCTAGGGAGCCTCCAGCCTTTCCACCCCGCTTCTCCATAGTCTTGTGCCTCAAGATCCTTTCCAAGGGTGCCCTGGGGTGCCACGTCGGGCCACCAGACCTGGCAGAGATTTCAAAGAGGTGTTAAAAACCTTCTGACCTGCTGCTGTCCAAGCTCTCTGCACCAGCAAAACTGCTCTGGTGTCTTGCAGGCGAGGTTCTTCAGGTAGATGTGCTATCTGTTATTAA
>NW_017728992.1:94094832-94100988 GCF_001723915.1 Gavialis gangeticus | reverse complement strand
CAGGTAGATGTGCTATCTGTTATTAAACCAACTGGGTAGTTGGGGAAAATGTCCTTTGCAAGTTTTGGGACGCAGTCGCCCTTTGTCGGGCATGGGGAGTCTCTGCTGGTCTGAGATGCCAAGGAATGAGAGAAGCTAAACACGTGGAGGGATGTCAGTGAGAATGTAAATAGGGAACACTTTTTCCTAGTATTTTTCTGCAGTCGAAAAATCCCACAAAAAGGAAGAGCCAGCATTTTCTGAGTATAACGAGGACTGCCTCAAGCTTGCCTCCAGTCTAAAAAGGTCAAGAATCACTGATCTAACCAGAGGCCAAGTGCTCCCTAAACTATTCCTTAAGTATTGTGTAATCAGGGCCGGATTAACGCATTGGCAAGATAGGCACATGGCCTAAGGCCCAAAGTGAAGAATGGGCCTAGTTGGGCTTATTTTACATATAATTATTGAGTGAAAAGTAATATAAATATACCATATTAAGTCGGGGCCCACAAGTTTGTTTGCCTAAAGTGTTGATCCAGCCCTGTCCATAATACTTTGAACCCTCCTGCTGCTCTTCCCCCCACCTCCCCCAGCTCACCCACATCACAGAAATGCAGATCCAGAATCCTGCCAAATTTTGGCCTAAACCCACAAGAGACAGAGTAACTTTTACCTCCCCTACTGACCATCCAAATAATCCTAGAACCCAATACAAAGAAGTACAGGAAACCTCTTTGGGAACCTGCTGGGTTTTGGCTTCATTCTCCCACTTCTACCCGTTGAGCGTGGTACAAGTGCAGCTTCTTTGAGTACACTACAATAAACTCTATCCCATTTGACCTGGCACAACGTAGGTTCTGGGAAACTCTGATATAGATAGTTTTTAATGGGTGCAGAACCAGAAAAACTTGTTCTTATTTTAGGTATATTTTACCTAATTCTGTGAAAGGAGGACATAGATGAATAGTGATCCATGTACTAGATCTGAGCAACTACAGTGCTGCCATGGGATGACATGCTGCACAAGCAGCTAGACAGCAGATTTTGAGAGAGAAGGTCCTAAAAAGAAGGACCCAGCTTTTAACTCAAGCTCCCAACTATGGAAATGTTTCTTCTCTGGGACTTGCAAGAGAAGGGGGATTTTGAGTTTTGACAGTTTACAATTACCGGTTTCCCTGAACTGGTAATACAGGCTGCTTCATATTTAATGCAGAATAATCAGGGGTGGCTTCCCGCTCCCCCCCATAATGAGCAGAACATCACCTGAGAGAGTTGTACCTCTAGACTCATAGTTTAAAATATCAAGAGTTGTATACTATTCTCTACAAGGAACTCAGCACCTCACTGCAAATCACAGGAACAATGTACTTAGAATCAATGAGCGTCAATAATAATAAATGAGAACAGAACTAAGGGGGAGGTGAACTGAAATATTTAAGACTCATCTTACATTTGAAAGCTACTTAAGTTTGACTGTGTTAAAATTTTCCAGCTATTCTAGATTTTCAATATACAGAAACTTTTTAAAATTGGTAACATTTGCAACATCAGTACCTCAAATTATTACAAACTGCTCATGAGAACCACCACAAATGAACTGGGTTCACCGTCATGGGGCGCATCTCCACAAGTGGGAATATGCATTTCCCTGGGGACAATTAGCAGTGGCACAAATGTGCCACTGCTAACTGTCTCTGGGGAATGCCCCTGCGTGCTTGCTCTGGTGCACAGCAAGGTGTCATTGGTTGAGTAGGGGAGGCTGCCTTGCCTGGGTTCCTGGGGACCTCTCAGGACTCCAGCAGCAGTGATCCAGGTGCACAGAGCATGGTCAGCAGCCAGAGCATAGCTTTGGCCAGCCAGGCTCTAGTTTCGGGTGGCCCACACTGCAGCCATGTGCACCACCTCAGTTCTTTCTGGTGCAGGTTTTTTTGATACTGGGATCTCCCAAGTGTCTGCAGCACTGGGAGACCGCATGTGCACTCGTGGGGACACACCCATGGTGTATACCGCCATTGAAGTGGTATTTAAGTACAGTACATTTACCATCTTCCATCTGAACTCTGAGGGCTTTATGAACACTTATTTAGCCCCATAATTGAACCATGTTAGACATGGAAAATGTTGACAGGAAACATCAAGTGGCTAGCATCTTGAATGACAAATCTGAGAGTTCTGTCTGGGCCTGAATTTCAAAGCTGTTGAGTATCCGCAGCAGTGGCAGCCAGTGAGATCTTCAGTTGTTCGACATCCCAGAAGATCAGGTGCACAAAGACTCAAAGTTTTGCATGAAAAAACCCCTCAAAGAACAAAACAAAAGTACAACAACTATAGTTCGCTGCAGCCACTATGTCACTTGGCAACTTTTGAAAGTGTTGATCTTAATGACAGTCATAAAAGAAGCCTACAAGACTATGAAAAAAAAGTTTTGTTCTTCAAAATATGAACTGGGCTGGTTGGCCAGCCTGCATGGTTTCTATTGCAATTTTGAACAGAACAGGCACTTGTCCATGGAACATTTAGGTTCCATTGAATCAGCGGTTCCTAAATGAAACAGTTCTGTCAGAACATATTAAGCCAACTCTAATCCATTACACACAGGTGTAGAACACAAATAACTCCATTGTACTTCTTAGTTATAGGAACGTGAAAGGAAAAATCAGACCGAAAATCTTTCAGAACACTAAGAAACCCTAGCAACTCCACCCTTAACACAAAGATGTACCTTTTTTCACTACTCCTCCTTTTCCTTCTGGAAACTGGCCTTCAAATGTCAATGTCAGTAGCAAATGAAAATTAGTTACATGGTTTTATCGTAGTTTTTGTGCACTTCCAAAAACTACTCGGCAACCTGGTAAATTGGTCATAATTGTCAATTTCTGCTTAAAATAGAACCGTGAGTTGGCAAGAAAGAAAAACATGTTTCTGAGTTTTTCCCTAATCTTGCAGCTATTTACATATGTGCATAACTTCACGTATGCAAATAAATCTATTAATGGCAAAGCTATGTAGATGTTGTTTTGAGCATCAGAAACTTAATACCTGAATGTACAGTTTGGCTCAAGCAAATGCTATAACAGAACATTAATAAATCACAGTGGTACAAAACATTTCTTTTCCATTTTCATGGGAAACAGCTGGGAGTTACTCAACCAGCTTTTTTATTCTCTCCCCCCTGCCTCCAAACTCCTGCTGTTGAAAACAGTAAGAACTCCATGTTGCATGCTTTGCGGCTCCCTCTACAACCCCTGGCTAAGCTTGTTAGCATCACCTACAACTCCACGCATCCCTCTGTTCCTACCACCAGCTCATTTTATGCCACCTTTGCATCTCCTGTCCAACCCTCCCCACAACCACTGGAGAGACTTCCTGCAACTTCTCCCAATTTGCCCTTTCAGTATGTGCATGTGATCCATATCCTCCTTCAGCCACACCAGGCTCTCCTTTTTCCTTCACGCCAGTGGCTCTGCATCTGCTAATCCAAGGTCCCCCAATCACACTCCAGTGGCAGGAACTGTTTATGCCTCTATGTCAGGCACAGAGATACCATGTGTTCCCCCTCCCCTACAGGACTGCTCTATTCACTCACAATGGTCAAGGACTTTGAATGCACCCTCTAATCCCCATTATTTCTATTACAGTCATCTCAACAGTATCCCTTTCCTCTCTCACCCCCATATATGATGGGTGCTGTCTGCCTCTTCTTCCTATATCCATCAATTTCCCCCTCCAACTGGGGATCCAGGTACACCTATTGTTCCTCCTCATTCTGTCCCAGGACCCTTACCCTCTCACATGCCAGGAGCCAGAATGCATACCCTCATTCCCCATTCTGGCCCACCATCATCATTATTTGTCTAAGATGCAAGTAATTTTTCATGTCAGTTTTTTTGAGGTGAGCAAGACCTCTATTATCCAGGCATTTGATTCACAAATAATTGCAGAGGTGCTGACGAAATAGCTTCTTTCTTCCCTCTTTTTGTTACTCCAATTTTCCCTCAAATCAACAGAGTGCAGAGAAGCACTGCAATGCCTAGAATGTTCGTAACATTTTGGAACTGATTGGATGCAGCATGCAACATTTATCTCATTAAAGAGAGTCAAAGCAGAGAGGAATGCCATCAAGTTGAGTGCAAGGTCTTCTCGAAGTTCAGCCAACAATGAATTAGGTTGGATACAGCATTTTGAAAAATGAGAAGTACTACGAGGGTTGTAGTATTATTACAGCAGTATTAATAATGATACTTTTCAGTAGACACCAATTGGGCATTACATGTCTAGACAGTTAGATGATTTTAGATTTACACTGATTTGTTATTACTATATCCACTTCAATTTATTAAAAGCAAACTGTTCTGCCCATGACTCATTCCACTTAACCTTCTGCATGGCAATGAAACAAAATTTTAGTAACTAAGAATGATCACTGTGCAGCAATCAAGATAAGACGTTGGAAATTAGACTGCATCTTCCATTTCTTTCTATACAAATATAAAACCTGTATATCTATGGTCAGCCAAGGTTGGGATTTTCATAACAAACAATTTAAAAAAAGAACATACATTTTTGTGAGAGATGAATTCTGAATGTCAAACCATTGTGCTCGCCTTATATGTATAGCTCTGGAATGTAGATACATCTAGCAGGTTTAGTAATTAAATAGATCTAATTCACCTAGCATAAATTTGCTACCTTCAGTGGAATTATAACAGAGTTAATTTGGTCGACTTGAATCTGGGTTTGCTTTCCCACCCAAACACCCAATAGATGACTCAAAAATAGAGTCATCTATTTTTGTCCAAGTCAGCTCAACCACTAGCCTGGAGCACAGAGGTACTGTAAGCTGAAATGCACTGTAAACAATGGTTTACTACAACTAATACAGCATTGCCCTTCAGCACTTCTCTACTTACAGCAACTCCTGGAATGACCACATAAGCAGGGTTATTTAGCCCTGCAGCTATTACCTACTAGTTCACTTCTTCAGCCTCTTTAAACAAATTGGGACTGGGGAACTGTACTTTACCCTGGACCACACAAATCTAATGCATTTTGGGTGGTATCTGAAAACTATGCAAAAAATATATATATACATTTCTCTTCATTCAGGATTTTAAAGAGTATTTTTATAGCAAAGTTGTTTAGATGAAAATTGTGTATGCATGTGCATCAATATTAATTCAACCTAACCCTGCTTTTAAACATTATTTTACAAGTTAAAGCAAACAAAAAACTAACAGATAAAAAATCTGGAAAGGAGTCATCTAGTACAAGATCAGCTATGCTTAAACCATTTATGGAAAAAAAATCTCTATAGATAGATACAGATATCCACATACAACACACACACATTATATATATAATATACACACACACACACACACACACTTCTTACATCCAAGAATGTAAAAGCTAATCTAGATATAAATCTAATCTATTCTTAAAAAATCCAATGCTGGAGAGTCTTCCGCCTCTCTAGGTAATGTACTTCAATGCTTAACTACCCTTAGAGTTGAAGTTCATAATGTTAAGCCTTAAACTGTCCTTGCTGCAATTTAAACCCAACATGTCCTGTCTGATTCCCAGGAAACAGAGATCAGTTCATTCCATTGTTCTTTATATAGCTCAAGACTGCTTTCAGATATTCTGTCAGTTCTCTCTTCTCTAAACTAAACCAAATGAATTCTTTCCATCTTTTCTTAAGCCATGTTTTATAGACCTCTGATCATTTCTGTTGCTGTGCCCTGCACTCCCTCCAGTTGGTCAACACAAGTGATTTTCAAGTAGGCTGCCACAGGACCCTTGGGTGCCCTGAAATTCTTTCAAAGGTGCTGCAGGATGCCACACAATGTTAGCACCGTTTTTACAAACACGTTTTACAAGACAAACACAGAGATTTCAAACAGAAATTCATAGTTGTAGCCTTTCTGAGGTCTTTGCAATAGAAAAACTGCCCTATTATTTGTCTGTGGGCCCAAAGAGTGAACACTAAGAGCTGGCATTTTCTGAGGGATTCCTCAAGTCTATCCAAGGGTGCCCTGAGGTGTGGTGTAGTGCCCCAAGCCAGACAATACTCCAGCTAAAACCTTGTCAGTGTTGAGCTAAGTGGAATAATTACTTTATGCATTTTATGTACAACACTCCTGTATCCAGATTGCAGCATCATCATTATTTTTTTTC
>NW_017728992.1:94090305-94093986 GCF_001723915.1 Gavialis gangeticus | reverse complement strand
CCATTATTACCCCCATGCTCTTTTCAGCCAAACTGCTGCCTTGCCAGTTGCCCTCCCTCTTGGATTTATGCAAAAAATTACTCCTAAATACAGTTACTTTGCACTTGTCTTTTTTAAATTGCATCCTATTTATTTCAGAACATTCCTCAAATCTGTCATGATAATTTTGAATTCTAATCCTGTCCTACAATGTGCTTATGAAGCTGCATCAGGTGAAGTCACTGTTCCCCATGCTGCCTTATAATGGAAGCCAAGATGAAGACTTTCCCTTGTACTGTGTTGAATAGGGGAAAAACCCTGTCTTGAATTTGAATAAATACAGTAGTAGAAATCCCAATACCTATTTGACAGTAAGTATACAATTACACAAGCACTATTTATTTTAGTGCTGTTAACTAGATCCTAAATTGCAACCAAACCACAAACAAGTTTTTGTATGCAATTAATGAGTGTATCTTCCATTCCATGACCTGAGTCAAGGCTGTCCAGCTTTGGTGTGATGGCAGGACTCTACACCCCCTCCCTAACCTCAATATGTGGGTTTTGCCAGCAGCACACAGACCCCTGGGTCCTCCTCTACTTCATGGCAGTGGAAGAAGCAGCCACCAGGCCCATGGGCAACATGTTAACTGCTTGCAGGCCATGTGCAGGCCACTTGCTTGCTCCTCATCAGCTGCGTATAGCTGCAGGCCACCAATTGGACAGCCTTGATCAAAATTATTAATACAAATATTCACTGGTACTGGACCCAGGATAGGCTTTGTGGAAGCCCATTCCAACTTTCTACTGTGATAGTAAACTGCTCACTACTCTATGTTTTTCTAACCAGTCATGCACATACCTTCCAGTGGTTTTACCAAAATCATATTTCCCTAGCTTACTGTTCAAGATTATCATGTTAGACCATTTAAACAGTTATACTAGTCAAGAAACTTCACATTTATTGCTTCTTCCCTATCCACAAAGTCCCTTACTCCAAAGGAAATAAGTTGGTTTGTTATGATTTCGCCAAATCCATGTTGGCTGTTATCTATTTGTTATTACCCAAGTGCTTTCAAGTAAGTTGTTTTAACTGCAAGATTATATTGGGTCTGCACGTCCTTCAGAAGTACACCACTCATAAAATACTGACTATGGATATGACAGCGGCTGAATAATAATTCTACCGATTGCTCAAAATGATGTTTGGCTCTGTGTATATCAGTGATTTCCCATTATGATCCTCCCAAAGTAGAAGAAACCCTAGTGACCTATTTGACAAGAAGTATATAATTACACAAGCATTTTTTGTACAGTTGCTAAGTCCTAAACTGCAAACAAAAATAATCAAGGTAATCATGTATGAGAACCCCCATGCTTGAAATTTACAGCAGACCTCATACTCAGACTTGGTGTCAATCATCATGCCTATGGCTCTGCTCAAAAGTATTTACATACTCTTAAGCATTTGCATGATCAAGCTCATAGTATCTAACCTTCCTCCCACTGAAATCAACTGAAAGACTGTCACTGACCACAATAAGAGTTTTACTGCATTGTTATGTTTACAGCTCTCTTGATTCTCTCAAATTAATACCTTTTAAATTCACACTCTTGCTTGAATTAATTCAATTTATATTTTAAGTTTCACTACCTAGTTCACATTTGCTGACAGGAAGAAATGCTAACAGGATGCCAGGGACAGTTCAAACATAAAATGAGTCAAGGGGAACAAAGCAAAACACAATTGCACTCTCCTCCACTTAGATCATTTATTTTTTTACAGTTTATCCTCCTTTTTTGGTACTGAAGGAGAATTAGAGATACTGACTAAGGCTTAGGTCTCTTTTTCCAGGTTTCATTCAATCCAAATAGTACTCAAATTCCCTAATATTAAATACTGTAACTACTATGCATTTAAAAAGAAGAACATGCTAAAAGCAGGGACCATCTTTCTGTCCTGTGTTTGTATAGCAGCTACCACAATCTGGTCCTAATCTATAACTAGAATTCTTACGGCGGTGTCACATGTTCAATTTGGCACTTAAGAGCAGTTAAAACACAAGCAGATGTACATTTGAGCAGTTCAGTATGTATTAAGTGCTATCATGGCATTTTAAAGTTGTTCCCTTACAGGCATGAAGCATGAATATGTACTAACCTTCAATATATTACAGCACTCCCATGATTTGCGCCTGCTTTAATTGAACATGCAACTATACCCTATCAGATGCTACAGTATAAATAATAAAATAGAAATTCAGTATGGCAATGCATTCAGTCATGTTCCTTGAGTCACTTTCTAACTGAATTACAGCTAGAACTTAAACCTACTCATGTTATGGACCTTGTTGAGAGTGCAGGGGACCTCTTGCCTCTCTTTTTCTCTCCCTCATTCCAGGAACAGAGGAAATGCATTCTCAAGAAATAATTCTAAGGAGTGTCATCATTACTTAACAGAACAAAAGTAAGTTTAGCATAACAACCTACAATCTAAAACCTCATGTTTGCCAAAGTGACAGGCATCTTAGCAGCTTGCATCCAATGAACCTATAGAATTGAGAGTCCCCAGTGCTCCTTTAAAAAAAAAAAAAACAACCCAAAAAACAAAACAAAACCCTGACTCATGCTTCAAATAATAATGGCAAGCATGAACCTCTTTGTACAATGCAAATGTTTAAACTGTGATCATTTATCCCAACCAAGAAGCCAGATAATTTCAGCAGGCCGGCTACAGGTCAGTTTGTACGCAAAGACCCTGCTGACTGGTATGGGATAGTAACACACATAGCACAGTGCTGCCAAGCAACAACCGACAACTAAAACAGCAGTTCAGTTTAAGTTTGCTTCCGTTTCCCTTACCCTACTACCTGCACAAGTCTTGGAAGTAGGGCAAAAGTGCATACTGCACAAGCCATTCAAAACCAAAACTTAAGAGTTTCACATGAGCTGGTGCTTTCTGAATACATATCAAAGGCATTTTAAGTGTCTAATAATCACTGTGTTTTACCCTATTTTATTAAATGCCATAAAAGACAAATCTCTGTTCTTGGTAGAGAACAGAATTTAAGAAAAACAGCATTCAAGTTACAAAATAGAGTTAAGCATATGTTTAAGTACTTTACTGCACTGAGGTCACACACACACACACACACACACACACACACTTAAAACCTGCCAATTTCTTTTAAAAAGCTTACCAAAAAGAAAGAAAGAAAAAGACTAAGGCTGTATGTGGAAAAAATGAGAATTGCGTTTGAGAGATATGAATTGATTCTCCTCTCTCAAACCACTTACATTTCTGTGGATACTCCTGATTACACAATACCAATAGAGGTCCACGGCTTGCAAAATTATGACATGATTACTAGAAATACAGTTAGGTTAGCTTCTATTGGTTCTGCACAATGGAAGCATGCTTTAATGGTGCTTGGGGTGACAATCAGTGGTATAACCAAATATTCTAATGTGTTTGCACACGTAGAGCAGAAAGGACCAAAATCCCATGCAACCCTAATGTTTATCAGGTGGTCACATTTATCTCAGTCCTCATCAGGTATCTTGACCCATGAAGTTGCCTGGGAAGAAAGTAACAATTGCTACTGTCTCTTGTAGGTGTTAACAGAATATTTGTGTGCATCTAACAAACAAAATCTATCAAAGATGGAAATACCCGATTACCTGTGGGGACACACTTCTCTC